>NW_023276807.1:55965616-56274991 GCF_003668045.3 Cricetulus griseus | reverse complement strand
TTCTACAATACTATTCCACAATAGTAGCATTCTAATGAACTATGGCATTTGAGTCCACTTAATACCATCCTAGATCCTTTTGTTGGGCTATCATGTGATGTCCAGTGGAACTGGAGTTATGGATGGTGTGAACCACTGTGTGAATACCGGGAATTGAACTAACACCCTATACAAGAGCAACAAGTGCTCTTAACTACTGAGCCATCTCTCTAGCACCCGTAGATGTAACTTTTTAAAAAGGTCATTGATTATGATTAAGGAAGCAATCCATCAAAAGAATGGTACAATTCTAAACATATCTACATTAAACATGAATATACATCAATTTCATAAACAAATAGCAATAGATATACAATCAGAGATTAAGCTGAACAAAATCATAGGGGGTAACTTCAATACCCAAATCTTACCAAAAGGCCAATTAATTACCTTAACAAAAAGTAGAGAAACATATAAGTTAAATGGTATAGATATAATGAACCAAATAGACATCTATAGTATATTCTATTCACACCCTGCAGGATGCACATCCTTTTCAGTATCCCATGAGACTTTCTCTAAAACAAGTAATGTAATAGAATATAAGGAAAGACCTTGCAAAAAATGGGACAAGTAAAGTGACTTCTTGCTTTCTATCTTGTCACAGAGGAACAAAGCTAGAAATCAATTGCATAAGAAACTGTGGTATAGACGTGTGTTTAATGATGAATATTCATTGAAGAAATAAAGAAGGAAATAAAAAAATTCCTAAAATCATGTGAAAATGAATGCATATCATACCTAAATCTGTGAGATATAATGAACATAGCCTTAAGAGGTAAATTTATAGCTATAAGTGCCTTTATTAAAATATCAGAGAGATCTATAATAAATAACTTTAAAATATATGTGAATGCCTTGGAAATACAAGAACAAACCAAACACATAAACAGTAGGAAAAATAATTAAGATCAGAACATAAGTTAATAAAAATACAAATAATAAATGACCCCAAAATAGGTTGTTTGAGAGATAAACATGACAAGTCTTAACAAAATTAACACACACACACACACACACACACACACACACACACACATTAACAACATGAGATCCCAATTCAATTCAGAAAACCATTAGAATATATTTTAGAGAGTTGTTTATCAACAAGCAGAAAAATCTAAAAGAAATGAACTTCTAGATGTATAGATCTACAAAAATTAAACCAAGATGAAATACACAATTAAAAGATTGAAAAAAGTAATGCTACTAAATCAGTAATAAAAATTCCCAAACTAGAAAAGTTTCAGTTCTAACTGGATGAACTTTAAATCTATGAATTGTTTCATAACTTTAAAGTAAAACTATTTTTCATTCTTCTAAAACTGTTTCATAAAATGGAAAAGAAAAGAATGCTACTAGATTCCTTTTTAAATAAATGCATACATAAATAAATAAAGCCACTATTACCCTAATGCCAAAATCAGACAGAGACAGAAGAGCAAAGAAAATTATGGTCCAATTTCCCTGATGAATATAGATGCAGAATTCTCAATAAGGTATTTGCATACTATATTCAAGAACACATTACAAAGATTATTCATATTGATCAAGTTAACTTCATCACAGAGACTTAGGGATAGATCAACATAATCAAATGAATAAATGCAATACATACCATAAGTGGGCTCAAGGACAGAAATTACATGTTCATTTCAATAGATGCAGAAAAGGCTTTTGGCCAAATCCAACATTATTTCCTGGCAAAAGCCATGAAGAGACTAAGAATAGAAGGAACGTGTCTTGGCATAATAAAGGCTATACAACAGCAATCCTGCAGCCAACATCATACTAAATGCTGAAAAACACAAAAGAAGACCCTAAGCATTTCCACTTAAAACAGGAACAAGACAAGACTGTCCATGCTTTCTATTTTTCTCTAGTACAGTTTTTGAAGTTTTAGCTAAAGCAACAAGGGAAGAGAAGGAAGCAAAAGGGATTCATTCAGGAAAGGAGTTAACAAATGTATCCTTATTTGCAGACAATCTGATCTACCTAAGAGACTTGAGAGACACCACCAGAAAACTCTGAGCACTGACAGACACTGTGCAATGGGTTAATTAAACACAAGGTTAATTAAAAAAAACCAGTAGTCTTCCTGTACCCTAATGGCTGAGAATAAAACCAAAGAAGCAATCTCATTCATAATTGCTTCAGAAAGTAAAATACCATAGAATAAACATGACCACGAAAACAAAGACTGCTACAATGAAAACCTGAAGATATTAAAGAAAGAGATAAAGATACTAGAAGAAGGGGAGACATCCCAAGATCTTTGATTGAAATAAATGGCTCAGTAATGGCTTCATAAAAACATTTGTGTTGTCTTTTGATGTTAGAATATAATTACATCATTTCCCCTTTCATTTCCTCTTTCTAAACCTTCCCATTTGTCTCTTTTTCTCTCTTTTAAATTCAGGCTCTTTTTTTTTCTTTGTATCTTCCCCAGGGAAGAGTATACTGAATGGTTGTTCAATACCAAATAGTCAGTCCTGCAAACATGTACATACTAGTGATATTATATATACTGAGCAAGCTGTATTTAAGAATACATACACATATGTATCTAAGAACAACAACAAAAGATGCCAGGAATGGCTATCTTATAAAAATAATGTACAGATACCTTTCCCTTTTAAAAATCCCCACAATATTCACAGTAATAAAACAAATCTTCAAATTAGCATGGAATCACAAAGACCCCAGGTAACCAAAGCAATTCTGAGCAAGAATAATAATGCTGAAGATATAATCATATCTGATTTAAATTTATAATACAGAGTCTTAGATAAAATAGCAGCATGGGACACACACTAGATACACATGTTAGTGGAATAGAATAAAAGATGAAGATATAAACCCACACAGCTACAGACGCTAATTTTTTTCTGGGGTGGGGGGAGTCAAATATAAACATTAAAGCCAAGTACCTTCAACAACTGGTGCTGGAAAAACTGGATATCTCTGTGTAGAATAAAACCAGCACACAGTCTCTAAATCTGCACACAGATCAACTCCCAAAGGACCAAAAACCTGAATGTAAAAACCTTAATCTTCTACAGAAAAGAGTTCTGGAAACACTTTGTGCATAGGTAAGGACTTTGTGCATAGGAATCTAGTTAAGAAATGAAGCTAACAAGGACAAAGGAAACCTTATGAAAATAAAAATAGTCTGTACAGCAAAGGAAACTTGTAACTTGAATGAAGAGCCATCCTACATAATAGTAGAACATTTTAGGTAGTTACACTTCTGACAGATGACTAATGGATATAATATACAAAGAACTCAGAAAATAAACAACAAGAAATAAAACAACCCAATCTGCACTAATGAAATTAGACACAGTTCTTTAAAGACAAAATGGAAATGGTCGATAAACGTATGAAAAATGTTTGATATCACTATTAGAGGAATTAAAATCAACATTTTATTGATACTCCATCTCACCCTAGTCAGAATGGTAGTCATAGAGATAACACTAACAAATTATGACAAAGGTTCGAACAAGAGCTAACCCAACTTCTAGTGGGGTTGTAAATTGCCAGTCTCTATGAAGTCATATTGAGATTTCTTAAGAAAATTAAAAAAGTAGCCCAGCAATCTCAGCGGACTCAGGGTTGCTTGGTCCTCAGGGGCCCAGTTGATCTGCCTGCAGACCCCAGGACAGGAGTTCCCAGAATGGACAGGCATAAGTTGGGTCCAAGGCAGGGGCCGAAGGAGCTCACCTCTGCCCTGAGTGGGGGAGGGAGTAGCCCAGTGATCTCAGCAGACTCCAGCCTACAATCCACACCACCAGAGAAGCTAGGAAACAAGGAGGACTCTAAGAGAGACATACATGGTCCCCTGGAGAAGGGGAAAGGGACAAGATCTCCTGAGCAAATTGGGAGCATGGGGGGGGGAGAGGGAGCTAGAAGAAAGAGAGGGGGAGAAGAGGAAGGTTGAGGAGGACATAAGGGAGCAGGAAGTTTGTGTAGGGGGAAGAATAGAGGAGAGCAAAATAAGAGATACCATAAGAGAGGGAGCCATTTTGGTTTAAAGAGAAATCAGGCACTAGGGAAATGTCCAGAGATCTCCAAGGATGACACCAACTAGCCATCTAAGCAACAGTGGAGAGGCTACCTTAAATGCCCTCCCCTGATAATGAGATTGATGACTGACTTATATGCCATCCTAGAGCCTTCATCCAGCAGCAGATGAAAGTTGAAGCAGATACCCACAGCTAAACACTGAACTGAACTGGAATCCAGTTGCAGAGAGGGATGAGTGATGAGCAAAGGGGTCAAGACCAGGCTGGTGAAACCCTCAGAATCAGCTGACCTGTATAAGGGGTGCTCTTGGTCCCCAGACTGATCACTGGGAAACCAACATGGAACTGATCCAGACCCCATGAATGTGGGTATCAGTGAGGAGATGGGGCCTCTTGTAGTAGATCAGTACTTATCCCTAGCATAGGAATGTACTTATCCCATTCCACATAGAGGGATATCCCCTCAGCCTAGACACATGGGGGAGGGCCTGGGAGCCCTATCCCGAATGATATGACAGACTCTGAAGCCTCCCCTCCCCTCCATGGAAGGCCTCACCCTCCCTGGGGAGCAGAAATGGTATTGGATAGGTAGGGTGTTAGTGGGGGGCAGGGGAGGAGGGGAGGCAGAGGGAACTGGGAATAACATGTAAAACAATCTTGTTTCTAATTTAAATAAAAAATGGAGAAAAAAATTAAAGGGTTTAGCCTATGATGCAGATAGACCACTCCGGGGAATCATGTAGATATACAACTCTTTGGGTATTTACTCCAAATCAGCCTGTCACAGACATAATTGTACAGCACTTACTGAAGCACTGGTCATGGTAGCTAAGCCATGGAAACATCTAGTACTTCAAATGTAGAATGGATAAAAGAAACATGGTTTATATATACAATGGACTTTCTTCATTGTATAGAAGAAGGAAGTGAAGTCCTTTGCAGGAAATTAGATGTAGCTGGAGATTGCAATGTTAAGAGAGGTAAACTAGTAGAAGAAGCACAGATCACATTTTCTTCCTATTGTGATTCCTGGATTTTATGTAGATACATAAATTCATGTATGTATATATCATGTAAAAGTAGCAATTGAAGTATTTAGGGAGATGAACTAACAGGAGGCAAGGGGTAAAAAAGGAAAAGTAGTAATGTTTGGGGAGCTACATACTCAACATATATTCAAATAAAATCATTACAAGTGAACTTAAATTAAGAAAACAGAGAAAAATTTAGACCAATTTCCCTTATGAATGTAGATGTAAAATTCTCAATAAAATACTTGAAAATGAAACACAAAAACACATTAAAAAGATTATCTACCATGACCAAGTAGCCTTCATCCTAGTGATTTAGGGATGTTTCATCATATATAAACTGATAAACATAATTCATCACATAAACAGCCCCAAAGACAAAAGAAACACGATTATCTCATTTGATGCAGAAAAAGTTTTGACAAAATCCAACATTCATTCATGATAAAAGTCCTGGAGAGACTATGGATACAAGGGACATATCTCAACATAGTAAAGGCAATATAGAACAAGTTTACAGCCAACATTAATGTGAATTGAGATAAAGTCAAAATTATTTTCATTAATATCAGGAACAAAACAAGGATGCCACTCTCTCCATACCTATTCAATACAGTACTTGAAGTCTTAACTAGAGCAACAGTAAGATCAAAGGAATAAAAATAGGAGAGGAAGAAATTCAAGTATTTTAATTTGCAGATGCTATATGATTTTATACATAAAGGCCCTAATATGTCACCAAGAAACTTTTGCAGCTGATAAACACTCTCAGTAAGCTGGATGCAAAATTAACCCACAGAAATCAGTAGCCTTCCTGTATAAAAATGGTAAACAGACTAAGAAAGAAATCAGGAAAACAACAGCTTTCAAACTAGACTCAAAAAATATCTTGGGATAACTCTAACTAAGCAAATGAAAAACTTGTACAATAAAATGTTTTAAGATGTTCAAGAAAGAAATTGAACATGTCAAAACAAATAACCTAATTTAAATTGGGATACAGAACTAACCAGAATTCTCAAAAGATGAAACACAAATGGCTCAGAAACACTTAAATGTTCAACTTCCTTAGTCTTCAGAGAAATGCATATGAAGCTACTTTGAGATTTCATCTTACATGAGTCAGAATGGCCAAGATCACTCAGTGAATTGAGGGCTCATGTTGGTGAGGATTTGGGGAAAGGGAAACCCATATCTACTGCTGGTGGGAGGATCAACTTGTACAGTCACTATGAAATCAGTGTGGCAGTTCCTTAGGAAGCTGAGAATCATCCTACCTCAAGATTTAGATGTCATACATTTGGTCAGATGTGTAAAGGGCTCTACATCCTTCTTCAGAGACACTTGCTTGTGCATTTTCATGGCTGTTTTATTCCATATAGCCAGAAGTTGGAACCAGTGAAACCGGTATTGCCCTAACAAACTGCTCATTCCTGGGCATATTGTCCTGAGCATATTGTCCAGAGCAAATTGAGATCATTGATCACCCATATGCCACCTTTTGTGGGTTCCAGCCACATGACCTCCTCTTAGTGGGAACATACACAGACCCTTCCTTCTTCAGTCCTTTGTGGTGTGCTGTCTATGCTCTCTGCCTGGTGCACTCATGGCTCTAGAACTTACTATTCTTCAGTTCTTCATTTCCTCAGGTCTCAACACCTCCTCCTGACTACCCTATTGAAGGAAAACCCCATGTAAATTCTCCACTGGTCTCTGACCTTTCCTTTGTTTGATGGGAGGGTGGCTGTAACACAAAATAAGATATGATAGAATGAAAAGGTAGATTATTGAATCTGCTCTTGAAAAAAAGAGAGGATATAACTATGATAATGTAAAAAGGGTATAGATATGATGAGGTGAATTTAATCCCAGCAGCCAGAAGCTAGGAGGTTGTGGTACACACCTTCAATCCCAGGACTCGGGATTAAGAGGTAGATGGATCTCTCTGAGTTCAAGGTCACCCAGGGATACATGAGATTGAATCATCCTAAAAGAGTTAACAAGATCACATGCCTTTAATTATTCAGTATCAGGCATCCACACTGAAGATGAGGCATTAACTCTCCAGCCATGCTGAGGAGAGATTTCAGCCTGAGGTATAGGTAATAAGCTATGGCCGGCTGCTTCACTTCTCTGATATTAGCTTGAAGTTTGACCCAATATCAGTCTCTGGGTCATTTATTAATTCATATTACAGGTGCAATAGTTCTTCTTTGAGACAGGAATTCATGCAGTACAGGCTTGCCTCACACATGTTACTCCCAATTCTGACCTTCCTGTCTCATCTGGGTTTATTGGTGTGGGCCACCACATCCATTTCAGACCCTTTCTTTGTACCATTCCATAGTACTCATAATTATAGCTTTTTTACTGGCCTGTTTTCTGTTCTCTCCTCTTAAGATTGTGCACTCTACATGCACAGTGTATCCTGTTTATCCTCAGCACTAAGTGCCCTGAATCTAATATTGCACCTGGCACACACCTGGCAGATTGTATGAACTTAGTCATTATTTGGTGATTGAATGTGTACATTATAGATCCTTAAAAATATTTGTTAGGGGAATGAAATCTGAATCTACATAGACCTTAACCCAAGTTGTCTACAATTCTCTATTTCATATTTCTTACTTCTCATGGCAAAGTGATAGGAAGGTAATACCTTCCATTCATGGATATGTGCCATGGTTTTGTATGTGTGTGTGTGTGTGTGTGTGTGTGTGTGTGTGTGTGTGTGTGTGTGTCTTCTTAGCTGGTGGGTGGGGAAGGATGGGGGGTGGAGGGGTGGGCATGTAGGAGCCCAGTTAGATTCTGGATAGCCGTGCTTTTTGCTGCCATGACTTTGACATGATGTCCGAGTTGAATACTGTGCTGTTGAAGTGTATCTTTGTTTAGTGTAGATGAACTTTTTAACATGCCAATGATTTAATTAGAAAAATTGCTTTCCTTGTAAAAATCTGTAACATTTTACCTCAGCACATGAGACATTCTTGGAAAATTGTATTTTATAACAAGTTTGGATTAATGTTTAATTTAAAAGTCTACACTTATCAGGAAACATCATATACGAGAAAGCAAAGTAATAATTTAATCTTTAATATATATACACAGCAGCACATTTTTGCAATGCTTTTGAAAGCAATGAATTATGTCATAATGTCCCTTAGGATATTAGTACTTTTCCCCTGCTATAATCATAAGGTACTCTTAGAGTCCCAGTGAACATTGACACCCATCATTCAAACACCAGTTAAATACACACAGAAGTAAAAAGTTTAAAAAGACAGGTTCTGAAGTAAAGGCTGATGGTTGTAACATACAGGGAAAGTGCTTCACACATGCTGGGTTTGGGAGTAAGCATCTTCTTGTTGATAGAATGTACCCATCACTTCAGAAATGTCACTAAAACACAATGCCAATTTTTTAAGGTGTGTTTACCTTATGCCACCTTACATTTGTCTTTTCAGTGCTGGGTTTTGCTAGGGTTTCATGGATGCTAAGCAAGTGTTCTACCAATAAACCACATTCCCAGTCCCATTAACTTTGGCTTTAAACTCCTTTAATTTTCAGGAAGCTGAGTTGATAGTGTCATAACTACACTTAGAAGAAATATGATATAATTCATATTTATTTACATCTATGGTATATTAGAACTCAGATTTTTTAAACATCCACCACAGCTTCAGAAATGACTCAGTGGGTCAAGTCCTTGTAATACCATTGTGAGTATGTAATTTTTGGATCTTCAGAATCCACCCACATAAAAGCTGTATGGGCCTGGGGGCAGCCTGTAACCAAACACAAGGGACTTCCAGGTCAGGGTGGCTAGCTGTACTGGCTAGAGCTATCAGTGAAACCAAGAAAGACATTCCACATCGTATTTCTAAACCCACATACACTTGCTTGCATGAGCATTCACATACACCCCCATACACTGGTACACACACACACACACACACACAAAAAAAAAAAACAAAAAACAAAAAAACAAAATGCCCCCTCCTCCTGTACTCTGTTCTTTATTTATTCTAAGTGGACAGAACATAGAAAGGCACTTCTTCTGTGTTAGAAATTTTAATCCCAGAGGTGATTTTCTACAAAATAATTCACGACATGACTGGTGTGATAGACAGTCAAAAAGCTAACTGCCCTGGAAAAGCGGGTGTGATGATGATCAATATAATCATGCTTAAAAGCTATATGAAAGGGCTGGAGAGATAGCTCAGTGGTTAAGAACACTGGCTGCTCTTCCAGAGGTCCTGAGTTCAATTCCCAGCAACCACCAGGTGACTCACTACCATCTGTAGTAGATCTAATTCCCTTTTTCTGGCCTGTAGGCATACATGCAGACAGAACACTGTAATAAAAGCTAAATGAAAAATCTTGAGAAAAATTTTCAACAATTCTTTACAACCTTGGGCAAGTATCCTAGGCTTCCTCAATCCTTGCTTTTTTTTTTTTTTAAATCAGTGAATAAAAGATTAAGGTCTGTATTCTCTCACAGTATCTACATACTATGAACATAAGAGATTGTGAGCATGCTACCATGTTCCACTGGCTGACTTCATTCTCCAAATAGATTTCCTTTTGAATAAAATGAATAAAAAAGAGAATCTTATGCATCTTTTCTGAGTGGTTTATGATGGCAGATTTTTTTTTGTAATCAACCAACCTGGGACCCAGTTTTATTTCTGTTCAGATGGCATGCAATGGCTTTTCTCAAAGAGACCAGATGGCCACTGTGATCCTACTCTCTAGTGTTGAGTACAGAGCCTCCTTCCCCCTGGGTTCTGATCAGACATGAACTAACCATTTGTCAGGGATGCTCTTTTTTTTTTTTTCTCTCTCTACCTCCTATGCATGCATTTTCTCACTTATTTGCAGCCTGCAGCATTGATGAATCATTCCTTCTGAGTGTTTGCAAACGGTCTGTGTGTGCACAGTGTATGTGAAATATGTGGAAGTCTTCATTGGGTGAATCATTAAGTGTGAAGCAAAGGCTTTCCTCTGTCACTTCTGCAGTTTGATTTGTGATTCCTAATTAAGTGTCTGGAGTGTATTTTCCACTCATGGTGGTACACATAAAGCAAAGGTTGATGCATGAAGGGCTGGAGGGATGGATCCGGGGTTAAAAGCGTTGGCTGAGTTTGATAACAAGCCTCCATACAGATGCTCCTAAAGCTTTTGTAACTCCAGTCCCTGAAGATATAGCGCCCTCTTCTGGCCTCTATAGGAACTGCACACATGTTTAAAAAACAGTATTGAAAAAAATAATGCATGAGTTTTCTTCATTTGGCCAGTAGATGGAAGTATTTCATAGGGAATTAGTAAGAAGCCAGTGATTTGGTTTTGGTTCTGTTTTGGGTTTTATTGTTATATTTGTTTATCTTTTTTAATAATAATAAAATAAGATGCAATAACCTAATTGGAAAGTGGAAGTGAGAAACAAAAAGTTATGAGATGAAGAAAGATGGAGCCAATTTTACAACATGCAGGGCTTCTGAGATCTTTCACCTTACCCCAAACCTCTTCTGTTTTGGTTTTCTATTTATATCTTCTCTCTCTCTCTCTCTCTCTCTCTCACACACACACACACACACACACACACACACACACACACACACACACACAGAGGAGAGTAAGAGAGCTATGTATATAATCTCTATGAATCTTTGCTAGTCTTCAGAATCTTTTTCACGGGAATGAATAATGCAATCATTTTCTTCAGCAATCAGGCCAGTTTAACATCAAGCTGATGGCAATAGGGATGCTTATTGCCCACCAGTGAGAGTGGAGTGGGGAGAGGGTAGCAGGGCACTCTGTAGACAGCTCTCACTTGGCACATATTCTGGCCATGGCTCCTATGCTGTTGCCAGATGAGGGTGGGGGCTTTACCCTTAAATATCCAGCACAGATCACTGCAATTTGTCCCAGAGACTGGTGGGATCGTTCCCATAGGTGCTGTGTGAGCTTGCTTCCAAAAATCCCAATTCCAATGAGAGGCATTTGTTGAATTCTCAATAGGAAGTTTGAGTGAAAAAAAAAAAAGCAGTTGTCATCTTAGCATGAAAGTTATGTTTTCTTTATCACTCCATTGAGTTCATGGCCATGGAAGAATCCTCTTGACGGTCTCATTCCTTCCACCTTACCCCCTTCCTAGCCCCATTTCTCTTGCAAGCTTTGGCAGGACATGAAGGGATCCATCTTTAATTCTGTCTTTGGGTTAAGAAAGGCAGAGAACTTTTCCAATTATTCTGTGAGATGAACTAAAAGCTCAGAGTCTTAAAGATACAGAATAACTCCCACAAATTAAAATTTAGTTTTATCTACACATCTTAAAACCCCAACAATGATCTAAGGCGCCTGCATAAGACAAGTGAAATGCCATGAAAATTGCTCAACATCTTCTAAGACAGAGCTCCATTTACTCATCAGCTCTGCTTTCTTTCTCTGGCAAAGGGCAAAGCTGCCCTCTTTATTGCTCTTTCCAACTTTCTTCATCAGTAGTATAATTTTAATTGTGCTTGTCAGAAACTGTCTTTTTGGGTGGAATGCCCTTCATGTAGAGCTCTTTGCATTGATATATTTAATTTATTTTTCCACCGTGTCCTTGAAGCAAAGGTCTCTGGGATAGAACTTTCAAGTGCTATGGGCATAAGCAATCGTGCATAAAATCACCAGTCATTAAACTGCTCAGCCCCCGGGTCCCCTTGTTCTTTTGAAAAAAGGAGGAAACTGAGATCCAGGCACAGGGATTTGTTCTTCTATCTTTAAAAGCTAATCAGAGTGGCACATCTCAGTCCATCCAAATACATAACATTTTGGAGAGAGAGAAAAAGAAAAAAAAATACCTCTGATGTCAAACCATCATCAAAGACCAGTGGTAAGCATGTTTGGTAAAACTTTTTCTTCTCAGTGCTTTTCAAATATCTTCTGGGCTTCTAGCAAGCACTGGGCTGAAGGCAAGGGTGATAAAAATCAAATCCTACCAGGCCAGGAGAGATAAAGGAGAGATATTATTTGCTTGACAAGAACACCAAGGTGTATGGAATGGCATCCTCTGAGGAACAGCCCCCCTCCCAACACCTCCCTCCACACTGCTACTGTCTCTAATCAGTATCGCCAAATGTCCCTGATCAACCAGTGACATTGCAACCTCTGCACCAGAGCAAAGCCTGCACTTCAGATTTCGTGCCACTAGAGGTCAATATTGACTAACTTGAGAACATTCCCATCCACTATTAAAGCATCTCCATGCCCTACCTAGCTTGTTTTAATAAAAAAAGTTGCCTTTCTTTGCTCTGGAGGTTTTGTTTGTTTATTTGTTTTTGGAGTTTTTTTTCTCCCTAGAAACCATGTATTTTTCAGTTCTGGAGAGAAAAAAATTGTCTTTTAAATAATGAGATGAAAAAGAGAGCTATTTACCCTCCACTCCTCCAGCAAGGCCCTTGTGGCCGGCATGTAAGAACGTGTATTGTGGGTTCCTGGAGTTGATCATTGCCCGAGATCACCATCTTTTCACAAGGAAGTGTGATGAAAAAGCCAAAACAGTAAAGAAAACAACAACAGCAACAACAAAAAACCCCACACAAACTTGTTCCTGTTCCTCCACCTGTCTTCATTGGCATCAGTTTTCCTGCTGCAAAGGCCACCTGAAGAACAAGCTAGACCCAGACACAGGAGGTCTGACAGAAATCAAGAACAGACAGGACATTCTCAATCCTTTTGCTTTTTAAAAATGTTTGTACAATACAAAGTGCAGCAAGTCCAAGACACATAATTACCTTTCCCTAGAAAGCCCATGGTGCTGTTATCAGGGTGGTCCTAGCCTGTTTTCCATTATGTGTTCTTTACTCATTTCTCTATCCAGAAGACAAGTGTCTAGAATATCTATCTATCTATATCTATATCTATCTATCTATCTATCTATCTATCTATCTATCTACCTACCTATCTATCTATTTAACTCAAGGCTATCTATAAATTGGGCAAGAACTCTAACTAAGAGACATAACCCAAGCCCTCAAAGTCTTCTTTGTAAACTTGGCACAACTGATTGTCATCTTCCCTGGCTTATTTCCACTTCGTTGTTGGGGTGAGGCGGCCTCTAGCAGTGCACACATTCAGAGTCTAGTTATTTCACCCCTTTCCCCAAATCACCCAGTGAACATCCCCATTGATTTCCCTGTTGGGACTAGGGTGGGCACAGTGGTGCCTGGGTCAGCTGTGCCACCTCTGCTTCCCTGTTTTCTAGGGGCTTATGGCTTGAAAATCATGTGTTTCCAGTTAATGAGCCATCTATCCCTTGTACCCCAATAGAAATCACCTTCTTCTTAAGAGATCATTAGGCTAATTGACAGCCCAGGATGGCTTCAATGCTGTCGGGAAGAAACAACTCAAACAAACCATTGCAAGTTGTTTAAAATCTCATTTTTCACAGGGAATCAGGACCTCTGCTTCATAGGATGGCTTTGCCATTCACCAAATCTAAAAACAAAACAACCGATAAAGGGAGTGAATAAAACGCAGAAAACAAAAGGGAAATAAGTCACCTCCCATATGTATCTGATTCATTCAGAGTCAAATGCAGCCCAATAGGAAAGCCCCTTGTTAAGTCAGCATGAGGAAACCTTCCGAATAGCAGGCAGAAAACTCTCTTTTGAGATTAAAACTGTGAGGTGCAGGGAAATTCAAAAGATCCCCACACCTCTGGGGTACTGAGGAATGATTTTGAGTCACAGCCCAGTCTTGCAGGTTCCTGTGTCTTAATACTAAGCAACACTTCACCAATGGATCCTTTGCAAATTGCTGCCTCTTCCTTGGTTGGGGAGCTCAGCATCTGAGGCTGCCTCCCTGCAGAGAAGCTAAACCTCCTTCCTTCTTCCAGGCCACATGGTTCATTACCAAGGGGCACTCGACGCTAATGAAGGATCTTTAACGGCCTTATATAATGATCCTGATTGCTTCTACTGCTCTGATTTGGAAATCGTGTTGTATCTAAGGGGACCTCTTCAGTTTAACAAGGCAAAAGGGGATGGGATGGAGAAAAAGGAAGGCAGAGCACAGGGAAAGGCTAAACCAGCCACCACCCATAATTAGCAGCACTTTTCAGCTTGCACGGAGGGAAGCTCTCCTCAGGGACAGCCTAACAGGAAGGCGGCTGCTTTGTCTAGGGGCACTACTCTCCCCTCGGAGACAGGCAGGTGTGGACTCTATAAGGTAGAGCCAACTTCATCTTGAACTACTTCAGTATGTTCTCTGAACCCCACAGCTATAGTTGTGAAATAAGATAAGAATGGAATGAGGGGGGAGAGTAGGGCAGAGAGTAGAGTCCAAAAGGACTCTCACAAAAGAAACCCGCTGACAAAGAGGAAGGCTGGGAAACGCCTGGTCTTCCAACCATAACAGGTAGAGCATGCTAGAAGGGTACCTCAAGAAGCCCTTGCGAGGCATATGAACCATATAAGTCCCAATGTTTTGAGCTATTGTGTTTCTATATGCCTCCTAACTCTGACCTACATTCATCCTTGGAAGTATAGTCTTTCTTGAGAAACTGTCTCTGCTTCTACCTACTGTCCACACATCTCTGTTGAATTCATTGTTCCAGGATATAAGAACCAAGAAATCCTTCAGGTGCCCATCAAACTGGAGTATCTGCTGGTATCAGTTGCTCAGCCAGCCATACAGGAAGTAAGATTTATGTTTCTAAACTCTTAAACTTTCTGTTCCTTCTGGGGCTGCCTGAGAGGAGCCACTCCAAATTGCAGGTATTGTCTGGTAATGCACACTGTAAAATCATGCATGCTGCCTGGCAAAGACTAGCCCCAAAAGAGCCCAGAATATTTTCCTTTTCTCTCAAAGAGTCCTGCCTTTCTTGGCAGTAATTCTTCCTCCTTTTCCCCCCTCTGTTACTTCCTTTTTTATCTGGTCTTTCTTTGTACTTCCTTTCTTTCCCTCCTCTTTTCACTTGTCCTGAGTCCTGTGGGAATGCCAAGCTTGGACACAGAGTGTGACAGGGGCTCTCTGGGTGCTTTCTGTTGTTTGGATGACAGTGGTGCAGATTGCAGCCCTGGGTAGTGTGGCATTGGAACATACCTTTGCAGATGTATGTGCAGACAACACCTGGTGATATCAATGGTGTGGTGGCTCCGCGTTCAGGATATATCTCACTACTAACTCTGCCATGTACCACTGCCTCCCTGTGTTCTCCTGATTCTTTTACTGGGCACATTTCTTTCTCATTCTAATAAACTGCGACTTTGCTTTGTACTGGCTCATCCTGACGTTCTTTTCTGTGTCTAATCCAAGATTCTGTCCGTCCCCCCCCCCCCGCCCCCGGCCCTGCACATTGAAGTATCTAAAATAATAAGGAATTCTTGAAACAGAGATCAACAGTGTGGGGCTATACCTCCATGACATATATGCCTGGTAGCCAGATGATAGGTTGGTGGAGGCCATTGCCATCACAACACAGCTGAGGAGGTTTTTGAAGGGTCTTGGTGAGGATGTTCCTCCCTTCCTTGATCTTATGTGTTTGGTATCCTTGGGCCTGATTTACCAGATATTCCTTTAATATCTCTCTTTGGAAAACACACATAGTAGTATCCTGTTTACCTCTAGGAGTAAGTTGTTTATTACTCTGTATCTCATGGGTAGTGCTGGACAGATGGGGCCTTTCACATGCACATGGTGCAGAGGCATTGTGCCTCTGTGTTTACAAAGGCTGCCTGAAAGCTGTTATTTACAGCAAAGGACAGCCCAATAAACACTGTTTTCTGGAGGACGGAGTAACTTGGGGCAGAGGGTCTCAACACATGCAAATGGATTATTCAGAATCCCATTGAACATCTGCCTGGAGCATAGGGACGCTCAGCTCAGCGATCTGCTGCTGATGGACTGATGGATATTGATTGATGGCAGACAGCCTCCTCATGGGGACTAAAATGAGTAAAGAAACCTGTTGACTATGGTAAGAGGTTATCAAAGAAAGGAGAAAATCCTGCCACACTTATAAACAGGCACCTGCAGCTTTTCTCATCAAACGAAAAAAGATGTTATCCTATGTTTGTGTTACTCCTTCACTCCATGTCCCTTTCATCTTACATCTCAAAGATAAAGGATTAACTTTTCTACTTTTGCATTGCATATCTCCTTAAATCTTATTTTATGTATTTATTTTCTGTATGAGAACTGTGATAACCCCATCTTGGTTGCCCAGTTGAGTACATCTGGACTGAATGGAAACAAAAGCAGCTGGACATCCTCTAAGGGATTTGTTGGATCGGATCATTTGAAGTCAGAGAAGACCCACAGCTATAGCCAGGCCAGACCTGCTGGTGGTAGCCTATATAAATGGACTTGGAAGAAGGAAGCGTTTCCTTTTTGCCTGCTTGCCCTCGCTCTTCCTAGCAAGTTCATCTACCTTGCTGCTGAGGCATTCATCTGCTGGTATAATAAGATATTTCTTCAGGATTCCAAGGTAGATTGCATGCTAGTGGAGACACCAGTCTCGAGAGCTGAATAACTACCAAGTTCTTGGCCTTTCTGTTAGGAGACAGCATTCCTGGACTGACTGGATGACAGGCTGTAAACCACTCTAAGAAATCATTCTATCAGTTCTGTTCCTCTAGAGAACCCTGGCTGATATAAGTACATATTTACATCATTCCCAACTCTTCCCATGTTCCTCCACCTCCTCAGACTCAGACTCAGTCTCATTTGTAATTATGATTCTATACATATAATATATATGTAGGTAATAATCTAGATAATTTATAAATACAACCTGCTGAATTTATTTAGTGTGGTTTAGGGCTGATTACTAGGGATTGGATAACCAGGGCTCATCCCTGGAGTAGACAAACTCATCCTCTCCCATTAATGAATGCAGGCATTCATTTGTGTTATCTCTTTGTCTAGGGGTAGGACCTTGTAAGATTTTCGCCATCAACACAGGTATGCCAGTTGGAGGCATTGCTTAGGTCTTGTTTAGGCAACCACATTGTCAAGATTTCATGAGTGCAGCACCCCTGTCCTATATGGAAAACACTGTCTCATAAGAGTTGTCCCTGTCCTCTGATTTTTACATTCTTTCTGCCCTTTTTTAAATCATAAAGAAACTTAGGTATAGGGGTTATTGTGTAGATGTATCAATTAAGTCTGGGCACTCTCCAGTAAGTTTTTTCTGCATTGTGACCAGTTGTGGCTTTCTGTAATGACGCTTATCTGCAGGTGTAGGAATAAGTACCTAGAATGCCATTAGAAATTATATTGGTTTATGGAAATGCAAGTGGTAGCTTCTCCTCTAGGCTTTCTGGGCTTACCATCCACTGTTAGGTTGTCTGTGGTTCCAGTGCCAGAAATGAATTCTTTCCTTTCGAGTAGGCCTTATGAGCAATCAGACAGTTTTTGGCTACCCACAGGATCTAAGTGCTGCTATTGCTTCTTTTGGGATATTTTGGGATTCTAATCAGTGTTGTGGTTAGGCATTGCAGTTGGATAGGATTATTGATTGGTTTTCTCCCTTCAAAGCTTGTATAGCATCTTCCCTTGCTATGGGATCTAGTCCTCAGGGAGGAGGCTTCTAGGTCAGTTCCAGTTCAATTCCTTCAAATCCTCTGTCCAAAGTGTGTGGTTATCTTTAGCAATATAGACTTACCTTCACTTCCTGGAAGGCAACCATTAGAATGACAGTAGCCTATATTGGTTTTAGAGTCTTCCGTATGCCCCTGACCAACAATTTTAAAGGTGTATTAGTTACTTTTCTAATGGTGTGGCAAAACACCAGGTCTAATACACCTGTGATGGCTTGTTTTATGTCAACTTGACCCAAGCTAGAATCATGTTGGAAGAGGGAGCCTCAGTTGAGAAAATGCTCCCACCAAATTGGGCTGTGGGCAAACCTGTGGTGCACTTTTTTAAAACTGATGATTCATGTGGGAAGGCCCAACTCACTCTGGACAGTGCCACCC
Organism: Cricetulus griseus; assembly: GCF_003668045.3. Lineage (NCBI taxonomy): Eukaryota > Metazoa > Chordata > Mammalia > Rodentia > Cricetidae > Cricetulus > Cricetulus griseus. The sequence goes on along the minus strand of NW_023276807.1, from coordinate 56,256,925 downwards.
CTGGGCTGGTAGTCCTGGATGCTATAAGAAAGCAGGTTGGACAGTCCATAGGGAGCAAGCCAGTAAATATCGATCGTCCATGGCATATGCATCAGTTTCTGCTTATAGATTTCTTCCTGGAGATCCCTGCATTAGTGTTGCTCAGTGATGGATTGTGGCATGAGAGTTGTAAGATAAAATAAACATCTTTCCTTCATCCTGGAAGTTGCTTTTGAGTATGCTGTTTTATCACAGCAATAGGAACCCTAACTAAGACAACAGCTTATAGAAGAAAACATTTAATTGGACTTACGGTTTAAGGACATTGGAGTCCATGATGGTTGAATCAACCCACAGCAGCAAGAACAGCTGAGAACTCCCATGTGTATCTTCCTCAATTTTTTTCAGATATTTGAAGTTTAATTTTAGGGGTCTTTTATCTACTTAGTTAGGTTTACTCCTAGATGGTTTATTTATTTGCTGAGACTTTTGTGAACAGGAGTGTTTCCATGATCCCTTTCTCAGTGTATTTGTTGTTGGTATGTAACAAATGTACCATTTTTTTTTTCTAAGTTGATTTTGTATCTGTGCTGGCTAGTTTTGTGTCAACTTGACACAAACTAAAGTCACCTGAAAGGAGGGCGCCACAACTGAGAAAATGTCTCAGTAAGCTTAGGCTATATGCAAGTCTGTAAGGACGTTTCCTTAATTAGTGATTGCTGTGGGAGGGCCTGGGCCATTATCGATGGGGCCATCCCTGGGCTGGTGGTTCTGAGTTCTATAAGAAAGCAGGCTGAGCAAGCCATGAGCAACAAGCCTGTAAGCAGGACCCTACATGCCCTCTGCATCAGTTCCTGCCCCCAGGTTCTTTTCTCTAGGTTCCAGCCCTGACTGCTTTTGATGATGAACTGTTTTATGGAATTGTGAGTGAAATTAACCATTTCATCCCCATGTTGCCTTTAGTCATGATGTTTCATCACAGCAATAGTAATCCCTAACTAAGGCAAGTTGGTGCCAGCATAGTGGGGTGTTGCTGTGACAGACCTGACCATATGTTTTGAAGGATTGTGGAAGGACTTTGGAACTTTGGGCTAGAAAATCCATTGAGTGTTATGAGATCATCGGGGTGTTCTGAAGGGGATTGTAAGATAAAAATGTCGAGAGTAGTACAAAAGACAGAGGCCTGGCTTGTAAAATTTCAGAGGGAAGCCAAGACTACTGTGCTTTTGAGTTAAGAATCTTTGGTTTTGGTTATCTGGGGCTAAAAACTGAGCTGTGACTAACAAGAGACCAGAATCAGTAAAGTAAAACCTTTGATTTATCCGGACAATAGATTCAGGTCAGCTGGAGCTAAGAAATTAGTGGTGATTAAGAGACCAGCATCACTGAGGTGAGATGTGGGAAGTGGCAGTCAAACTTGGTAGTGTAAGACTCACCCAGATGGGACTGGTTTTGAAGGCACGAAGAGATAATTGAAAGCAGCCGAGGCTTGTCACTTCGAGAGGCCTGGATAGGCAATTGGAGAAGGTGCAGCCTCAGTAGCAGTTGAAGGCCCAGGATTGAAGGGGGCATGGGAGCAAGTTGAGGCTTGGCAACAAGAAGCTAGCCTGTGAGAGGCTATTGGTGAAAGCACAGCCCAGTTGCAGCAGGAGACTCCCTGTAGCATTTTGGAGATGACAGTTCTGTGTGATGACCACCAAGAATAGCTGATGGTGGAGTAGAGCTGGCTCAAACTCAGAAGACCAACTGTGTGTGCTGCAGATGGAGTGCCAGAAAAGTGAGCCCTTTGGAGGGGTCGTAAAGATTGTGAGTAATTCCTAGATAATTGAACGTTGAGTTATTTACACTTTTGGAGTTTGAATTTGCTTTGTTCAGGTTGTGACTGTGTTCCAGTTCTTCTCTCCTGAAGTAAAAAAAAAATTAATTTATTATTGATTTGACAGGAGCCCACAGTTGACTTTGAATTTAAAAAGAGATTTGGGATTTTAAAAGAGACTGGCTATTTTGAAGAGACTGGATTTTTAAAGATTGTGGGACTTGAAATTTGGAGTATTTTATATTGTGATGTTTATATTAATGTGTGATCTTAGGGTGAATAAGAAAGGATGTGGCTTAATAGTGGTGTGTTTGTGTTTTAAGTTGACAAGGGATCAGTTACGTTGGTTAGTTTTATGTCAGCTTGACACAAGCAGAGTCTCTGGAGAGGAGGGAACCTCAATAAAGAAAATGTTACTGCAAGATCAAGCTATAGGCAAGTCTATAGGGCATTTTCTTAATTAGTGATTGATGTGGGAGGGTCCAGCCCATTGTGGGTGGGGCCACCCTTGGGCAGGTGGTTCTGAGTTCTATAGAAAAGCAGACAGTTCAAACTGTGAAGAACAAGCCAGGAAGCAGCACTCATCCATGGCCTGTGCATCAGCTCCTGCCTCGAGGGTCGTGCCCTCACCGCTTTGGATGATGATGAACTGTTCTACTGAACTCTTTGGGAAGCAAACCCTTCCCTCCCCAAATTGCCTTTGGTCATGATGTTTATTATAGCAATAATAACCCTAACTCAGACAGTATCCTTCTACTTTGTTAATAACATTGATCATTTCTAGTTTTCACTGTGTTAAAAAAAGAAAAAAAAAGAGTGGGGATTTCGATGTTCCTGTCTGGTTCCTGATTTTAATGGCCTAGCTTCAAGATTTTCTGTTTAGATTAATGCTGGCTATGGGTTTGTGAAATATGCCCTTTATTATGTTTCAGTATGTTCCTTGAAATCCTGACATTTCTAGGGCTTTTATCAAGAATGTATGTTGGATTTTGTTGAAGGATTTTTTTTTCTGCATCTGTTGAGATGATCATGTGATTTTTAAGTCCACCAATATAATTTGTTACATTTATTGACATATGTAGAACCATACCTGCACCTACAGGACACACAACTTGATTTCAGGGGATGGTCTTATATATATGGCTATATTTGTTTTGCAAGTATTTTATTGAGGATTTTTGAATTTATGTTCTTATGGTATATAGGGTTTAGTTTATATTACAGTTACAGTCTATCACGAAGTGGAGTCATGACAGGAACTCAAGGCAGGAACCTGGAGGCAAGATCTGGAATAGTCAATGGAAGAATGTTTCTTACCAAGCCACTCCTCCTGGCTTGCTTATGTTGCTTTCTTATATACCCTGGGCGGTTTGCCTAGGCCTGACACCACCCCCAGTGTTCTGGGCCCTTACATGCCCATTGTTTATTAAGAAAATACCACCCCCCATAGAATTGCCTGCAGGCCAATCAGATGAGAGCATTTACTTAATTGAGGTTATTTCTTCTCAAATAATTCTAGCTTGTGTCAAGTTGACTTAAAAACTAGCCATCACAGGTAGGTTATGGCAGTTATTTCCATTTCCTGATTTTATGAAGATTTGCTTTGTGGACCAGTATATGGTCTAGTTTTGAGAAGCTCCAAAGGGCTGCTGCTTGAATGGAGCATTCTATAGTTAGGTCCATTTGATGTATGATGTCAGATAATTCTGATGTTTCTGGGTTTAATTTTAGTCAGATGACCTATATATTGCATAAGAAGAGTTACTGTGTTACTGAGACAATCTCCTATTACTGAGTTGGTATTAATCTGTGTCTTTAGATAGTATAGTACACTTCTTATGAAACTGGTTGTGTCCAGGTTTGGTAATATACATTTAGGATTATGATGTCTTCTTTGTTAATTCTTCATTTAATTAGAAGGAATTGTCCTTTATACCTTCTGGGTTTCTTTAATTTGCAGTATATTTAGTCTGCTATTTGGATGGAGACTTCTGTTTGCTTTCTGGTTCTATTTGCTTAGAATACTTTTTTGTATCCTTTCAATGCCCCCTATATGATGGACCCTGTCCTTGAAGGTAGTATGAGGTTTTTTTTTTTTTTTTTTTTTGTAGACAACAGATATATGGATTTTATCAATCCATTCAACTAACCTAGGTCCTTTGATTGAGGATTTGAGGTCATTAGTGTTTAATGTTATTACTGAAAATGATGTTGATTGCTGTCTTTTTTTATTTATGTTCTTATGCCTAAAATGTGTTTTAGTCATTATAGCTTCAGTTGTTTTCTTTCTATAGTCTGTTGGCTGTGCTTACTTCTGAGTCCAAAGTATTGCTTTTAGTATTCTCTGGAGGGATGGTTTGGTGGACATGAACTGCTTAGGATGTTTATATCATGAAACAATTTTCCTTCTCCTTCAACTAAGGCAGATAGTTTTTCTGGACACTGTAGTCTAGTTTGGCAACTGTGGTCCTTTGGAACTTGAAGTGTGTTGCTCCAGGCTTCCCCGGCTTTTAACATTTCAAATGCTAAATCAGCCATTATTCTCATGAGTTTTCCTTTACATGTGACCTGTGGTTTTTCTCTTGATTCTTTCAAAATCATTTCTTTGAGCTATATATTTAATATTTTAACTATAATAGGCCATGGGAAATTTGTTTTTGTGTCCTGTGTATTTGGTATTCTGCATTTCTTTCTTTTATAACTTTACATTACAATTACATATATATTTTTTGAATTTTTTAAATTTGAATTAGGAACAAGATTGTTTTACATGTCAATTCCAATTCCCTCTCCCTTCCCTCCTCCCCTGCCCCCCACTAACACCCTACCTATCCCATACCCTTTCTGCTCCCCAGGGAGGGTGAGGCCTTCCATAGGGGGTCTTATGAGTCTGTCTTATCCTTTGGGATGGGGCCTAGGCCCATCCCCTGTGTCTAGGCTCAGCGAGAGTATCCCTCTATGTGAGATGGGCTCCCAAAGTCCATTCCTATGCTATGGATAAGTACTGATCTACTACAAGGGGCCCCATAGATTTCCGAGGTCTCCTCACTGACACCCACATTCATGGGGTCTGGAGCAGTCCCATGCTGGTTCCCCAGCTATCAGTCTCAGGACCAAGAGCATTCCTTTGTTCAGGTCAGCTGTTTCTGTGGGTTTCACCAGCCTGATCTGGACCCCTTTGCTCATCAGTCCTCCTTCTCTGCAACTGGATTCCAGTTCAGTTCAGAGTTTAGCTGTGGGTATCTGCTTCTACTTCCACCAGCTGCTGGAGCCATATATGGAGGGAAATTCTGAGAGATCAGAGAGAAGGAGCAAGCCACAGCACACCTTGCCTCCTAAGTATCTCCACAGAGAAGAGAGCTATTTCCTGTTTGTCCTTGCTTATATACTGTTACTGCCCAGCTATGTCACTTACTGCTATCTGTACAGACCTCTAGACCTCTATGGTTAGCTAGTGGCAAGCTCCCTTCTCTGACCCCCAGACAAGCTTTATTTGTGCAAGATATCACTACAAAACTTACTGTTCTCGACTTGCCTGATTTAAGGTGTGTGTGTATGTGTATGTGTATGTGTATGTGTATATGATATCCATGTATATTAGTGGTTACCTGTGGGTCATAACCCCTTTGGGAGTCATATATCAGCTATCCTGAATATTGGCTATTTACATTACAATTTATAACAGTAGCAAAATTACAGTTATAAAATAGCAACAAAATAATTTTATAGTGGGGGTTCAGCACAGCATGAAAAACTGTATTGAAGAGACATAGCATGAAGAAGGTTGAAAACCACTGATTAAACAAATACACACACACACACACACACACACACACACACACACACACACACACACACACAAAATTGGGGATGCCTTTTAACTTGTAATTGCAATTTTAAGGAATGAGAACTATTGTTTGGCTCTCTGTCCTTGCCTCTTCTGAAAAGAACAGTTTTTTTCAAAGTTCTTGTCTTGGTCAATTTGTGACTAAAGGGAATAAATGGTCATTTAAACCGAGCTGCTGCTGCCTGTTCAATGTGCTTTGAGTCCTGCAAAGGACAATGACTTATCTCTGCACTTTAACATGATTATGTTCAGAGGAGATCATGTAACCCTAAGGAAAAGAGACAGTGGAAAATCAAAGCAGAAAACGCCAGACTTTTATCTTGCCTTTGTTGAGGAGAAAGTAGCCTGAGGACTGTTAGCATAATGTGCCGTGTTGTAGATGTAGCTTCTTGTGTTTTTATTGGAATGCACTTAATTTCTTAAGGAAGAAATAGCTTATGGAGTACCTTTTTGACAAAAAATGTTAAATAGAAAGGGAAAATGTTCTAAAAGACAAAGGGTAATTTGTTTGGAAAATAAAGGAAAAAAAGTGAAGACAAATCAGAAATTCAAGTATGTTAAAGACGTCTAAGTCACAAAAAGAATTATGAAAGTAAAATAAAAATGGCTCATTTATTATTAAGTTTATTATGTCATATATATAACTAGGTTTATGATGGCATGCATATGATTAAGTTTACTATAATTTAAGGTTATTTAGTAGTCCTAAAATCAGATTTTGTATAATATGCATTGCATCATTTAATTTTATTCAGACATTAGCAGAAATGTACAAATGGATACAAGGAGACACCAGACATGTCAAGTAACCTTTTAAATTTGGAACTCTTGGAGTTGTTAACATCAGAAATGAAACTTAGACCTTCCAAAAGTCTCATTATGATACCATTATAGTAAAATATAAGCTCCACTGATATCTTTAACCCTTGGAGTATTTTCTAGGTTGAGGATAACATGTCACCTGAAATAACATCAGCCTATATTCTAAATTGCCAATGCTTGGCAAAGTCATGGGAAACAAGAGTACTTGCAGAGAATTGCTCTCATCAGTGTTTTAACAAACAGGGCTTTGGGTCATCTTTAAAGAGGAAATAACTACAAGGGATGATGAGCCCTTAGCTATAATGATGGCTACCCTTGAAGAAGAGTGAAGCTGCCTAAGGTGTCTTCTTGAAAGCCATACTTAAGTGATGGCAGACAACCACTGAGACACCTGCAGTAACTCTTGATAAAATAGGTTAAGTAGTTTCTAGTACTGAGGTTTCATTCCATGTTTTAACCAAATTCTCAGGACATTTATTAAATAAAATTATATAGTGTTTATGGGAATGTCTAGAAGTCAAAGGAATATTTGTTGCCACCCAATCTTTAAAAATTGTTCTACAAATGGACAATTGACAAGGCACAACAATGAGAGTACTTTGACTTGTTGGACAAGTCAAAAAATCTCTTTCAGGTAATTAGTTAGTGGGAGGGTCTCCTCCCCCTGTAGTTATTTATGTTTCTGTATTCTTGGAAAGGAACCTTGTGAATTGTAAATTTCAGCTTTCACATACTTGTGAAGTTTGTTTACTTCTTGAGTCTGAGGAACCTCCAATAGGACAGAATGTTTCAATTCAGAGAAAACTGCTGCCCAACAATTAATTAACTTATAAATGCTATTCAGTCCAATATTTGGTGGAGACTAACACGTCTACATATGACTTGATAAACCAGTGTTTTATAAATGCCCCCCAAATCTCCCTTATTCACACACTTGGGCTGTTAGGGTCCTGTGCTGGTTAGTTTTTCTGTCAACTTCAACACAAGCTAGGGTCATCTGGGAAGAGGGAACCTCATCTGAGAAAATGCATCCGTCAGTTTGGCTTATAGGCAAATATATGGGGCAGTTTCTTGATTAATGTTTGATGGGGTGAGGCTACCTGACTGTGTGGAAGGTGCCATTCTTGGACTGGTGGTCCTAGGTTGTAAAAGAAAGCAAGCTGAGAAAGCTGGAAAGTCGGCTCAGTAGATAAGAGAACTGCCTGTTCTTTCAAAGATCCTGGGTTTAATTTCCAGCACCCACAGTGATTCACAACTGTTTATAACTCCAGCCCCAGGGAACCCAATGTATTTTTCAGGGAACCCAATGTATTTTTCTTGCCATTGCAGGCACTGCATGCACATGGTATACAAAAACCCATACATATAAAATAGGATAAAAATAATTAGAAATGAAAGGAAGGAAGGAAGGAAGGCCACACACCCAAAAAGAGCGAGGAGAGACAGGATGAACAAACCATGGGGAGCAAGAAAATACACAGCTCTGCTTGAGTTCCTACCAAGAATTCCATCACCGATGGACTGTTCCCTATGAGATAAAATAAACCCCTTACTCTCCAGGTTGCTTCTGGACACAGCTTTATCCCAGCAACATAAACCAAACTAAGATAGGTTTATCCAGCAGTTATATGAGAATAGTTCTTAAAGCCAAAAGTGAGAGGACAACAAAACTGAGATATGCTAAAGCTCAGAAAATCTCCAAAATTCAAAACGATAAGATAGCTTAAAATAGAAATCAATTACCTGGATTTCAGTTCTGGGCTCCTGTCTTAGTTAGGGTTTCTATTGCTGTGAAGAGAGACCATACAGATAGCAACTCTTATAAAGGAAAAACATTTGATTGGAGTGGCATACATTTTCAGAGGTGTGGGCCATTATCACAGTGCAAGATGGTGGCGTGCAGGAAGACAAAGTATCAGATGCTTTTGTTGTGCATTAATTCTATTCAGTCTAACGCATCTTTACATTTGAATAGCTTGCTAGTAAGTGATAAACCAGGATTCACTTAAACCAGGGGCACTACAAATTTAAACCTTGCGCATTTTTACCACATACAGAATTATGGGGGAGGGAGTGAATTACAGATGCATACAGATCTGAGCCTAATATTCTAATTCTGCTAATTTATATTGAGAACATACCTGAAGAAATCTAAAATATCTTCTTTAGAGTTATTGATATATGCGTTACCTGTAATAGTAAGGACTTAGAAAAATTACATGTCTCTCAAGAAAGGAAAGACTGAGTAAAATGTGATAAACTGGAATTGATACAGTCAGGAAACTGCTTGCTGTATAAACATAAGAACTGAATTTGAGTCCCTAGAACCCTCATTTTTACCACCACCACCAACAACAAAGCCACATGTGGTAGGATGTACATAGGGATAATAGAGATGGGAGGTAGAAACAGACTAATCCCACAAGCATGCTTGATATTAAGCTTACTAAGCAAGCTGCAAGCCAATGATAATCCTTGTCTCAATCATGTAATCAGGTAGTACCTGGGGAATGAAACCCAAGATTCTTCTCTTGCCTCCTCACACATGTGTGTGCAACCATGGCATATATACAGCATACACATACATGCACAAGCACTATATATATATATATATATATATATATATATATATATTATATATATATATATTTACTATCCAGCCACATAAAAGATGAGTATAGCAAAACTTTCGTGGAGTAATCGAAGAAGGAAAGGGGAATATACGCTAAATATTTAGTATTTCAATATGCCACTAACATAATCTAACTACTGACTTGCACTATAATATCTTTCTGCTCAAGAGATATGGGACTAAGTAGAGACAAGATAGGTTAAAATTTTACTGAGTTCTGCTTGTTGTACTTCTGCCCATTTCATCAAATCCCTTTCTTCTTATCTTTAATTAAGTAAATGCTTGCAAGGCTATCGTTAGAAACTATTGAAACAGCTACCTGGTTAAACAACACCCTCTTTGCTAAAGAAGGAATGTCCAAATGAGTACCCATACAATCCGCTTCTGAGACTATGACAGACTCCATAGCCACTAGGGAGATAGGCCTCCTGGAGTGCCTGTGGGGAGTTATCTTGATTGCATTCACTGAGATAGGCAGACCTGGCTTCAGCACCATACCCTGGTTGGATTCCTGGATGTTGTCAATGGTGAAAGGGAACATTCATTGTTCTCTGCTTCTGGAATGTAGATGCAATGTGACCACCTGCTTTCAGCTCCTCCTGGGTGTCCCCACTGTGGAGGGCTGTACCTTGAACTGTAGTTAAAACAATCACTCTCCCTTAAGTTGCTCTTGCCATGACATTTTATCCCAGCATGAGGAAAAGAAACTAAGACACCATGATATCCTAAAGAAAGTGATTTGTTTTTATCAAATAGGCAGAAGTGAATCACAATCAGCCTAGCGTTCCTCACAATGGAACTAGAATGAGAATTACGTGACTCGATACAATGAATAAGAAGGCAAATCAAACTGTAAAAGCATAGTTGAAAGATTAAATTCCACTCTCTTTTTACATGGAATAAAGCACAAATAGACATTCTAAGACTTGTTCTTTCCTTCTTGGAGGAAAAAACTATGTGCCTCTGACAGTGTTGAGACTGTCTGGCCCATTCATGCTGAGGGCCATGGAAGATGATAGGATGAAGTCCTATATGCTGGAAGCCCAGACTTCTGATAGCCACCTAGAGGTGCACCCTATCCACTGTTACAAAATAGTTAACATGGACTGAACAAGTCAATCTTTTTCTTTGTTCTATGAAATCGAAATTTCTAGTACAGATTCAGTTTGGTGAAAAGAACGTTTTAGAGCTATTTCTCTATGATATAAGCTTACCAACTGTTCACAACTTCTGAGTCTGGTAAATAAATCTCACTTAGAATTCACATAGTAAATACTATCATGCCTTACTAGAATTCCCATGTGCAATTGTGAACAGGTCCTTAGGAAACTACTTTCATTTTTTAAAATTATTCATTTCTGTTTTACATGCATTGGTTGTACCTGTGTGTCTGTCTTAAGGTGTCTCACAAATCATCCACCATTCTCTGTTCTTACCAGTACCTTTCAGTTTCATTTGCCATATTCCCTGACTTGGCTTTGGTAAACATTTTCCATTCTGGCACTTACCGCTTCTGCCACCTCACTTCTTATGATCATCGGAGAGAAATATTTGAACAAAATAAATCTAATGTCAATCCTCAACTCAAAATGCTTCAAAACATGCCCCTGAACTAATCAAATGCACAGGATAAAAATCTTGATCCCAGGGTTTGGTCTGGTTCTTCCTGGCATGAGTCCAGCCACATCTTTCAGTCTACCTTCTGAGGCTCACAGAAAAAAAAAATTATTCTCAAACCTACCTGGCTGGATATTGTATCACCATGGGAATGGAACCTAGACCTAATGAAAGGAACTGGGGTCACGGGAGGTGGTGGTGTATGTGTGTGTGTTTGTGTGTGTGTGTCTGTGTCCCAGGGAATTCTTACAGGCAGAGTTGAGTACCATACCTTCAAAACAGTTTAGGTAAGGTTATTTTGTTGTAGCTACTTTTTATTTCTATTTTCATTCTATATAAATATAATTTTACATTTATGTGGTATAATATGATGTTTCTTTTTATTTTTTATTTAAATTAGAAACAAGCTTCTTTTACATGTCAATCTCAGTTCCCTCTCCCTCCCCTCCTCCCTTGTCCCCCACTGACCCCCTATCCCAACCCCTTTTTGCTTCCCAGAGAGGGTGAAGCCTTCCATAGGGGATCTTCAAAGTCTGTCATATCATTTGGAGCAGGGCCTAGACCCTCCCAAGTGTGTCTAGGCGGAGAGAGTATCCCTCTATGTGGAGAGGGCTCCCAAAATTCTGGAGAGGGATCCCAAAGTTCAAATATGGTGTTTCAATACATGTATACACTTTGAAATGATCAAATCAGACCAATTAATGCACCCATCACCTTAAATATTTATGAATTATTTATGGTGAGAACATTCAATATGCTGTCCTCCAGCTATTTAGATATATACATTGGATGTCATTAACTATTTACATCCTACAGAATTCACACCTCCTGTCAAACTATCTCAATATATCTCTCAGTCAGTCTCCCCAGCTTTCTCTTCCCACACTTTTTCTAGTCTACCATCAGCGCTACTCTTTACTTTTATGAGATTTATGTGTTGAATTCTCAGAGAAACATCTTATGTTTAATCATAATACTTGGCTTAATCTGTAATTTTGTACTTGGTCATTCATTTGAAAGTTCCGGGAGAGCCAAGACTATGCTTTCCTCAGTGACCACACAGTAACTTCTCAGCTACTGTGAACCAGTAAATGAAGGAAGCTATAACCCCGTGGTTAATTCTAGTAAAAACATCCACTATAAAGTAGAAAGTATTTTTATAGACTGTGCAAAAGTAGGCTTATGGTTTCTGATAATTTTGCATATGAGGTTTATCTTTACAGTTAAGTTTTTCTACTTGAAAAGACTGTTTACGTTGTTTAGCAGTTTTCAGGTGTAAATGGCCTTCTTTTTAAAATGTTCTAGTAATGTGGGAGCATAGATGGTAAAGATACTAGAGCACTGCTTCTCTACCTCCCTAATGATGTGACCCTTTAATACACTTCCTCATGCTATAGTGACCCCAACCATAGCATTATTCTCATTGCTACTTCATAACTGTGATTTTGCTACTGTTATGAATCATAATGTAAATGTCTGATATACAGGATAACTGATATCAGCCCCCATGAGATGTCTGTCATCCATGTTGAGCTGGACTTTTCAGTGATGTAATGGCATTTGAGTCACCCTCCTCTTCCCCTTTAATGCCTCATCTATGCTCCGTAAATCAAGCAGCACCACCATGTGTGAACCAAGGGCCAGACATGTGAGCTTGAGGGGGATATTCCACATCTCCACATTCACATAGTAAAAACTTCTAAGCTTCCTTTGCACGGGAATGACAAACAGGTAAATCTTTTTTTTTTTTTCAGGAGGATACAAATGCAGCTGTGTGGCAATGTTGCTAGCCGTGCACTGTCTCAGATGAAAAAGACTCATCTATGCTCTTTGTTCATGCTCTCTTATTCTGGTTTCAGGGAAATTTAACCCTTCCCAGAAGGTGACCCTGAAAAAGAGTCACAGGTGGAAGCTGGTGAGACAGAGAAAGGTTGAAGCTGGTGGGACAGAGAAGGCGAAGTCAAATCAACCCAGTAATGCTGTCAGGATTTCTTTCATATAAGAATAAATGCATTTCTTTTTCCTTTATACTACACACTTGTATATTTTAAAATAAAAAAAATCATGTGTCTGTGTCTGTGTGAGTGTCTGTCATGTGTGTTCAGGTGCCTGCAGTGACCAAAATAGGGTTTGGGTCCCTATTTAGTTAGTTGCCTGGTGTGGATCTTGGGAAATGAAATCCTGTCCCTGGAGGAGCAATAAATATTAACTGCTCAGCCATCTCTCTAGGTCTCTGGTCTTGTTTTTATATGAGTGCATATCCTTAGTTTTAAACATAGACAAGAGCAGTAGCAGGTGGGCAAGGCCACACTGCAACACTGGAAACAAAGGTGCTCGTCAATACTGATTATGTCTGTTTTTAAACTTTGAAAATTCTGTTTACCCTGCATTGGTTTCATGCTAATTCTTATTTTTAAGGTGTTTCATTGGGATTTTTGCTCATGGGTAGAAGAAATATAAATGATTTTCTCCATCTCTTCTACTTTGTGTAAGGATATAAGGCAGAGAGGCCAGGATTCTCAGGGCTATTGGAGTGGCACTGTGAGTTCTCAGGTTTATAATTAGTACATGGAAACAAAGAGGCAGGAAAGTGGCTGGTGCCAGTGGAGGCAGAAGGACAAGCCCACCCAGAAGGGCTGTTCTCTCAGGAAAGAAAGTCAGAACATTTTCCTAGAAAGTTATTACAGTGTTTTCACAAATGCCGAAAAAGATCAGCAGCTGCATGTCATCTAAGCCAGCAAGAGATGAAGCCAAATCTGAGTGGAGATACTTAGGGAGCAGCAACAAGGGTCCTCCACAGGTTTTCTGTTTGAGAATGCCAAATGTAAGGCTAGGACTGTAGAAATAGATTTTTGAGTTTTTAAAAGAGCTTTAGACTTGTGGCAAATTTTAATTTAGGGCGCAGATTCTCATTTGTCTTCTGTTCTGCATGAATGGATTCTCACAATAAGTATCTCCTACCAGAATGTTACATTTGTTACATTGCTGAAGCCATATTGATGTATCATTAACAACCGACACCCATGGATTACCATAGGGTCACTTGGTTGTGAACAGTCAGCAAGTTTTGACAAATGTATACTAATGCGGGCCCATCATTGTAATGGTACACAGTGGAGTTCCACTGCCCTAAAGTTCAGCCCAAGTTCCTATTGCTCATTCTCTCCACTGCTCTGGACACAACTGATCCTTTTAGGGGTATTTGTAGATTTGCCTTTTTCACAGTGTCATGGACCACACAGTGTGTTTGCAGCCTTCCAAATTAGCTTCTTTACTTACTGTTTTTTTGTGTTTGTTTTTGAGACAGTTTCTCTGTGTAGCTCTCTGGCTGCCCTGGAACTCCCTCTGTAGACCATGCTGGCATCAAACTCAGAGATCTGCCTGCCCCTGACTCCAGAGTGCTGAGATTAAAGGTGTGCATCACCACTGCCCTGTTACTTTTGTCTCTGAATATCTTGTTGTGGCTGGCATATCATTTCCTTTGGCTTTCAATATATCTGAATGACATTTGTCTGTCCAGGTATAGTGTTGTTTACCTGTTTCCCATCAATATTGAAGGAGAGTTTCCACTGGTCCATATTCTCCCATACACTTGGTGTCAGGATTCTGCATTTGTATCATTTTCATAACTATGCAGTTGTATCCCACTATTGGTTGCATTTGTAATTCTATAACATATCCTATGATACCAAGGAGCTTGAAAATGCTTCTGTGCATTCTGCATATTTTATTTGGTGAGATAACTCTTCTGCTTTTTTTTTGATCATTTGAAGGTTTTGTTGTATTTAAAGAGTTCTTCATATATTTGAGTTATAGTTTTTATCATTAATCTTGCATAAACATTCTTGTCTAGTCCATGGCTTGTCATCCTCTTGACAATATTTTGTATGTAAAGTAGACATTTTAAATTTTTACGTAGTCTGATTTAATAAATTTTCTTTTTTATCATAAATTATGCCTTTGTGGTTTAGCTAAGGAAACCATCACTGTTCATATAGCTACATAGGTTTTCTTTTGTATAACCATCTAGGAAAGTTATAGTGCGCATTTAAACGTAGGTCAGTTTAAGTCTCTATCTACAGAGGTTGCAAACACTGTGCCTGGATCCTTGCCCCTCCTTCTCCTCCTTTACATGAGAATGCTCCCTTGATGAAAAGACCATATTTTCTAAATTAGATGGCCTTTGCCCATTTGGGAAGATTAGTTGACTGCATTAATATGAGATTTGTTTTTGTTCTTTCCTGTTCCACTGAGAGTTTTTCTATTATTTTGCCAATGCTTTTCCTATTATTTTGCCTGTCTTAATTACAATAGAATTATAGAAAATCTAAAATCCCTTGGCTTTTTTCTTTCTACATAATGATAATATTTTATTAATATTAACAAAATAGAGTTCTGATGAACTGGGATTGTCCTGAATCTATAGGACAAACTGAAAAAAAAAACTCACATTTATTTTTACTTAAAATTTATTCTGAGATTGTGGTATAGTTATATTTTTCCCTCCTTCCCTTTCCTCACTCCAAGTGTTCCTATATCTCTCCTTGCTCCTTTTCAAATTCATGGCCTCTTTTTCATTAATTGCATATATTTATATATATTATGATATATAAATATATATTCCTAAATATAACCTGCTCAATCTGCATAATATTACTTATATGTATGTTTTCAGGGCTGACCATTTGGTGCTGGACAAGCAGTTGATGTGCTCTTCCCTGGAGAAGACTATTTCTCCCAATCTCAGCATTCCATAGTTTTCTACATTTTTTTTGTTTGTATGTCAGATTGACATCTCATCATCATCTTCCCATCCATTTCAGCATGTCTATTGGTATCTTCCTTGTTCAACTTGTGTTTAGGCAGTCATGTTTGTAAGACTTCATAGGTGTAGCTTCTGACATCACTAGGAGACACAGTCTCACAGCAAACTCCCTGATCTTCTGGCTCTTATAATCTTTCTACTTACTCTTCCTCAATGTTCCCTAAATGTTAGGTGCAGGAATGTGTTCTAGATGGATACACTGGATTGGGTGTGGTTTTCTGTAGTGATCTCTATCTGTTACAAAGAGATGTTTTCCTGTTGAGGTGTGATGACTATACATACTTATGTGCATAAGGACAAATACTTAGATTGTCGTTAGGGATTATGCACATGTACTTTGACTCTGACCAATAACCAATAGCTCTTCAGTTGAGCTTAAACGCTGCTTAACAAGAGGGAAATCATACCAGGTACAAGAAACCTAGAGCTATAGTGAAGTAATGGATATTGGGGAGACTTTATCAAACCAGCATAATCCCTCTTTTGAATGGGTCATTTGTTGTATTCATTCTGGTTGTTTTCTTTATTTATTGAGGTGATCTTGTGATTTTTGTATTTAAGTCTGTTTATGTGGCTTGTTACTTTTATTGACCTGAATATGTTGAACCCATCCCTGTACTTCAGAGATAAAACCAACTTGGTCATAATGTACATCTTATTGATGTATTCTGTTTGCAGGTGTTTTATTGAGTATTTTTGAGTCTATGTCCATCAGGGATATTATCCTGTATTTTTTTTTCTTCTTGTTGTATCTATGTGGTTTGGCTAGTGAAGTGACACTGGTGTCCAAGAATGACTTTGAGACTGTTCCTTCTGGTTTTGTTCAGTTTTTAAAATAGTTTAAGAATCATTAGTTGTATATTTTCTTTCAATATTTAGAAGAATTATTCTGTGAATCTATCTGACCCTGGGCTTTTTAAGTTGGAAGACTTTTTATTATTATTTCAGTCTCTTCCTTGCTATGGGTCTGTTTAGGTTGTTAAATTCTTCTTGGTTTAATTTTGGTGGTTTGGCTGAATCTTAAAACTCCATCCATTTACTTAAGATTTTTCAGTTTAATGGAGTAAAGCTATTTAAAATATTCCTGGGCTGGAGAGATGGCTCAGCTGTTAAAGGCTAGGCTCACAACTAAAAATATAAAATATTCCTTTATAGTATTCTGAATTTCTTTGGTATCTGTTGTAATGTTTCTTTGTTTATGTCTGAATCTGTTAGTTTGGGTCTTCTCTTTTTGCCTTTTAGTTAGTAGGGCCACAGGTATATCAATCTTATTTATCTTTTTAAAGAACCAGTGTTTAGATCCAGTAATTCTTTGTATTCTTTTTTTCCTATTTCACTGATTTCTGTTTTGATTTTTATTATTTCTTGTAGTTTACTAGATATGGACTTGGTTTGTTCTTGTTTTTCTAATTTTTGAGTTCACCATTGTGCCATTAACTTGTCCTTTTCCTGATTTTTTTTAAGGTAGGCAGATAAAGCTTTAAATTTTCTTCTATAAAAATGATTTCAATGTATCCCAGAGGTTTTATTGTGTTATGTTTTCATTTCTACTTAGTTCCAGGACATTTTTAATTTGTTTCTTTATTTCTTACTTGACCTGTTTTTTTTTCAATCATTCTGTAATGAGTTGTTTAATCTCCATGAATTTGTGTATTTACTAGAGTGCTTTTTAGTGGTCACTTTTAAGTTTTATTGCATTATGGTCAAACAGGATACAAATGAGATTTGTTTTGTGTCCCAGGATGTGGTCTATTAGAAAATATTAGAAAAACTTTCATGTGTTGTTGAGTAGAATGTGTATTCTTTTGTGTTTGGTTGAATATTCTGTAGATATCAAATTTTAGTATGAAGTCTATTTGTTAGTATTTTGATATACTTTCTTCCTGGTCCCATTTGACTGGGGTACTTTTGTTCATCCTTTTACCCTAAGGCAGTGCCTAGTTTTAAAGCTAAGACGTATTTCTTATAGACAATAGATAGATGGATTTTGTTTCTTGATTCATTCTGCCAACCATGTCGTTTGTTTGGAGAGCTGAGGCCATTGAAGTCATTACTGAAATGTATATATTATATATGTTAATTTTGGTCATCATGCTGTTGTTTTTGATGTTGTTTGTGTTCTCAGTGGTGTTTTGTGTGTTAATAATTATGGTTTTATATTTCTTTACACAGTCTCAATATGCTCACTCCTCTGTTCAGCCCAAATTAATGCTTCCTGTTTGTTGGACACAGTGTGCTCTAAAGGGAGGTGAAATATCCATCCTGTAGGGAAGCTCCTTAAGTTCAGGAAGTACACAACTCAAAGGCTTTAGGAAGTTCCTGAAACTGACAATATGCACTAGATTTCACCCTCACCAAGAATATATACCCAGTAAGGATTGATGAGAGACACACCAGTCTAGTTGTCTAGGTGATTCTCAGACAAGCTGATTTCCTTAGAAGAGGCGCAGCTACCTGGAGAAACACAGACCAGCTATGCTGCCTTGAAGAAGCACTGAAGCACCCTGGACGTTTTTATCCATTTGAGCTTCCTGCAAGTGGTGTGGTATGCTCATGGCTTCAGTTTTTGAGAGCTTTGTGTTTTTTCTGCTCCTGTAAGTAACCCCTCCCATACTTCTTTAAATAACTCCAGTAAAACTTGGTGATTCATCAAGTTGGATATGAGTGGTATCTTTACTTTGGGCTGTCATCAGTTCCCTATTTGAAGTGAGTAGACATTTGTTCATTTATCTCTAGGAATAGTGTCACACAGCAGGACCTAATTGAAAATAGTGTCATAGATAGGGCTTATTTAGAATATTCATCTAGGCACACAGCTTTGATCTATTCTGTCTTCAGTGCTAATCCTCAATGCTTAGATAGCATAACCACCGTTGATACTTCTTTACAAAACTTAGAATACCTTGTTTTTTTTTTTTTTTTCTAGCCATTGCATAATGCAGGGGATTTCTTCCCTGATTTATTCTCTTGTTCAAAATCTAATAGGCTTATAGTTTCAGTTGTTTAAAGAGCTGCTGGTTGATCTATATTGTGTGGTATCTGATTGGTGAGACCTGAGACTCTCACCTTAAAAAGGTCTATTGGATTCTAGAACCAAATCACTTTCAATTATCCTAAATTCCAGATGTTATGAATGAAGCATTCATTTATGAAACACAACCTCAATCCCTCAGGATCTTATGCAGAGTTTAGTGTGGATGAAAACAAATAACATGAGGGATAATTAGAGAAAAACAATCACCAAAACATAGCAGATGCCAAGCATACTGGGTTCTTTTTGGTTAAAGAACAAGAGTGAAGAGAGACAATTCAGGTGGAGATGCAGAAGATGCATCAGTAACAGAGAAACTAATGAAGCTGGATAAGAATGTCACATCAGAAGAGGTTACCATCAATGTAAGCAATTAGTATTTTAGTCTCCCCAGATTTTTTAAAATTTGAATTAGAAACAAGATTATTTTACATGACAGTCCCAGTTCCCTTCCCCCTCCCTTCCTCCCCTATCACCCCTCCCCAACTAAAACCCTACCTATCACATGTCCTTTCTGCTCCACCTGGATGGTGAGGACTTCCATAGGGTGTCACCAGAGTCTATCTTATCCTTTGGGATAGGGCCTAGGCCTACCCCCCTCCCGCCCTTCCCCTGTGTGTCTTGGCTCAGGGAGTATTCCTCTATGTGGAATGGGCTCCCAAAGTCCACACCTATGCTAGGGATAAGTACTGAATTACTACAGCAGGTCCCATAGATTTCTGAGGTTTCCTCGCTGAAATCTATGTTCCTGGGGTCTGGTTCAGTCCCCTGCCGGTATCCCAGCTATCAGTCTGGGGAGCAAGAGTTCCCCGATGTTCAGCTGTTTCGTGGGTTTCGCCAGTCTGGTCTGGAACCCTTTGCTTTTCACTCGTCCTTCTCTGCATCTGGATTCCAGTTCAGTTTGGTGATTAGTTGTGGGTGTCTGCTTCTACTTCCACCAGCTGCTGGATGCGGGCTATCGGGTAGAATATAAGTCAGCCATCAATCTCATTATCAGGGGAGGGTATTTAAGGTAGCCTCTTCTCTGTTGCTTAGATTGTTAGGTGGTGTCATCTTTGTAGATCTCCAGACATTTCCCTAGTGCCTGATTTCTCCGTAAACCCAAAATGTTTCCCTCTATTATGGTATCTCCATTCTTGTTATCATCTACTCTTCCCCTGACTCAACCTTTCTGCTCCCTCATGTCCTCTGCATCCCTCCTCTTCTCCCCTTCTCATTCTCCTAGCTCCCTCCCCCCTCTTCCCGAGCTCCCAATTTGCTCAGCAGATTTTGACCCTTTCCCCTTCTCCAGGGGATCATGTATGTCTCTCTTAGGGTCCTCCTTGTTTATTAGCTTCTCTGGCAGTGTGGATTGTAGGCTGGTAATCCTTTACTCTATGTCTAAAATCTGGATATGAGTAAGTATATGCCATGTTTGTCTTTTTTGATTGGGTTACCTCAGTCAGAATGGTTTCTTCTAGTTCCATCAATTTTCCTGCAAATTTCAAGGTTCCATGAATTTTTTCCGCTCCATTGTGTAAATGTACCACATTTTCTCTATCCATTCTTCAGTTGAGGGGCGTTTAGGCTGCCTCCAGTTTCTGGCTATTACAAATAGTGCTGCTATGAACATTATTGAACAGATGTCCTTGTTGTATAAACGTGCTTCTTTTGGGTATATGCCTAAGAGTGGAATTGCTGGATCTTTTGGTAGACTGATTCCCATTTTCTTGAGGAGTTGCCATACTGATTTTCAAAGTGGCTGTACAAGTTGGCACTCCCACCAACAGTGGAGAAGTGTTCCCCTTTCTCCATATACTCTCCTGCATAAACAGGCATTGGTGTTTTTGATTTTGGCCATTCTGACAGGAGTAAGATGGTATCTCAGAGTTGTTTTGATTTGCATTTCCCTGATGGCTAAGGATGTTGAGCACTTTAAGTGTCTTTCAGCCATTTTAAACTCTTCCATTGAAAATTCTCTATTTAGTTCTGTATCCTACTTTTTGATTGGATTGTTTGGTGTTTCAGAGACTAGCTTTTTGAGTTCTTTGTAAATTTTGGAGATCAGCCCTCTGTCAGATGTGGGGTTGGTGAATATCTTTTCCCATTCTGTGGGATGCCTTTTTGTCTTGTTGATTGTGTCCTTTGCCTTGCAGAAGCTTCTCAGTTTCAGGAGGTCCCATTTATCAATTTTTGATGTCAGTGTCTGTGCTACTGGTGTTATGGTCAGGAAGCAGTGTCATGTACTAATTAATTCAAGGGTATTCCCCAATTTGTCTTCTAATAGGTTCAGTGTGGCTAGATTTATGTTGAGGTCTTTTATCCATTTTGACTTATGTTTTGTGCATGGCGATAGGCTTGGGTCTATCTGCAGTCTTCTACATGTCCTCAACGAGTTATGCCAGCACCATTTGTTGAAGATGTTCTCTTTGTTCCATCGTAAAAATTTGGATTGTATGTCAAAAGTGAGGTGTTCATAGGTGTGTGGGTTAATATCAGGGTTTTCAACTCTATTCCATTGGTCTACCTGTCTATTTTTGTGCCAATACCAAGCTGTTTTCAGGACTATTGCTCTGTAATAGAGATTGAAATCAGGGATGGTGATGCCTTCAGAAGTTCCTTTATTGTTGTTTTGGTTATCCTGGGTCTTTTGTTTCTCCATAAAAAGTTGAGAATTGTTCTTTCAAGGTCTGTGAAGAATTGTGTTGGGATTTTGATGGGATTGCATTGAATCTGTAGATCGCTTTTGGCTAGATTGCCACTTTTACTATGTTGATTCTACCTATCATAGAGCATGGGAGATGGTTCCATTTTCTGGTATCTTCTTTAATTTCTTTCTTTAGAGACTCAAAATTCTTATGATACAGTTCTTTCACTTTTTCGGTTAGTGTTACCCCAAGGTATTTTATGTTGTTTGTGGATATTGTGAAGGGTGATGTTTCTCTGATTTCTTTCTCCACCAGTTTGTCATCAGTATATAGTAGGGCTAAAGATTTTTTGAGTTAATCTTATATCCTGACACTTTGCTGGAGGTGTTTATCAGCTGTAGGAGTTCCCTGGTAGAGTTTTTCGAGTCACTTATGTAGACCATCATATCATCTGCAAATAGTGATAGTTTGACTTCTTCCTTCCTGACTTGTATTCCCTTGATATCTCCTTTTGTTGTCTTATTGCTCTAGCAAGAGCTTCAAGGACAATATTGAGAAGTATGGAGAGAGTGGACAGCCTTGTCTTGTACCTGATTTTAGAGGAATTGCATTGAGTTTCTCTCCATTTAATTTGATGTTGGCTGTTGGCTGTTGGCTTGCTGTATATTGATTTTATTATGTTGAGGTATGTTCCTGTTATCCATGGTTTCTCCAAGTCCTTTATCATGAAGGGGTGTTAGATTTTGTCAAAGGCTTTTTCTGCATCTAGTGAGATGATCATGTGGTTTTTTCCCTCAGTCTGTTTATATGGTGGATTACATTGATGGATTTTCACATGTTGAAACATCCTTGCATCCCTGGGATGAAGTCTACTTGATCATGGTGGATGATTTCTCTGATGTGTTCTTGGATTCGATTTGCCAGTAATTTATTGTGAATTTTTGCATCGATGTTCATGAGGGATATTGGATTGTAGTTCTCTTTCTTAGTTGTGTATTTGTGTAGCCTGTGTATCAAGGCTATTGAAGCTAATAAAAAGAGTTTGGCAATGACCCTTCTGCTTCTATTGTGTGGAATACTTTGAGGAGAATTGGTATTAGCTTTTCCCTGAATTTCTGGTAGAATTCTGCACTGAAGCAGTCTGTCCCTGGACTTTTTTTGGTTGGGAGACTTCTGATGACTGTTTCTATTTCATTAGGGGTATAGGTCTATTTAAGTTGCTTATCTGTTCTTGATTTAATTTTGGTAAGTGAAATCTGTCCAGAAAATTGTCCACTTCATTTAGATTTTCAAATTTTGAGAAATATAGGTTTTCAAAGTTTGACCTGATGATTCTCTGCTTTTCCTTTGTGTCTGTTGTTATGTCCCCCTTTTCATTCCTGGTTTTATTAATTTGCATGTTCACTGTTTGTTGTTTGGTAAGTTTGCATAAATGTTTGTCTATCTTGTTGATTTTCTTGAAGAACCAACTCTTTGTTATATTGATTGTTTGTATTGTTCTCCTAGTTTCATTTTATTGATTTCAGTCCTCAATTTGATTATTTCCTGGTGTCTGCTCCTCTGGGGTGTATTGGCTTCTTTGTGTTGTAAAGCTTTCAGCTGTGCTGTTAATTCTCTAGTGTGATTATTCTCCTGTTTCTTCATGTGGGCACTTAGTGCCTTGAACTTTCCTCTTAGCACTGCTTTCAAAGTGTCCCATAGGTTTGGGTATGTTGTGTCCCCATTCTCATTGAATTCTAGGAAATCTTTAATTTCTTTTTTTTATTTCTTCCTCGACCCAGGAGTTGTGCATTTGGGTGTTACTTAATTTCCATGATTTTTTAGGTTTTCTGTAATTCATGTTGTTGTTGAATTCTAACTTTCAAGCATGGTTGTCTGATAAGATACTGGGGGTTATTTCAATTTTTTTATACCTGTTGTGGTTTGCTATGTTGCCAAGCATGTGGTCGATTGTAGAGAAGGTTCCATGTGGCACTGAGAAGAAGGTAAATTGTTTTGTATTTTGATGGAATATTCTATAGATTTCTGTTAAGTCCAATTGTGCCATAACTTCTATTAGTTCCTTTGTTTCTTTGTTAAGTTTCTGTCTGGTGTTCCTGTCCAGTGGTGAGAGTGGGGTGTTGAAGTCTCCCCCTATAAGTGTGTGCTGTTTTTTGTGTGATTTGAATTTTAATAATGTTTCTTTTACAAACGTGGATGCCTTTGTATTTGGGGACATAAATGTTCAGAATTGAGACTTCATCCTGAGGGATTTCTCCTGTCATGAGTAGGAAGTGACCAAGTGACCTCCTCCATCTCATTTGATTGATTTTAGTTTAAAGTCCAATTTGTTGGATATTAGGATTGCTACCCCTGCTTTTTTTTTTTTTTTTGGTCCATTTAATTGGAAAATCTTTTTCCAACCTGGTAAGGTCTGTCTTTGAAGTCGAGGTGTGTTTCTTGTATGCAACAGAAGGATGGATTCTATCTCCTTATCCATTCTGTTAATCTGTATCTTTTTATAGGGAATTTAATACCATTAATGTTGAGGGATAATAATGCCCATTGATTGTTTATTCTTGTTTGTTTTTGATTTGTTGATGGTGGTGAAATTGTGTGAGGGATTCTATCCCTTTTTCCTTTTGGCTGTTGGTAAAGTGGGATTATCTATTGCCTATATTTTTCTGTTTGTAGTTAATTTCCTTGAGTTGCAGTTTTCCTTCCAGAACTTTCTATAGGGCTGGATTGGTGGATATGTATTGTTTGAATCTGGTTTTGTCATGGAATATCTTGTTTTCTCCATCTATATTGATTGAAAGCTTTGCTGGTTATAGTAGTCTGGGCTGGCATCCGTGGTCTCGTAGCATAGGTTGAATATCCAGGACCTTCCGGCTTTCAGAGTTTTCATGGAAAAGTCAGGTGTGATTCTGATAGGTTTGCCTTTATATGTTACGTGTCCTTTTTCCTTTGCTGCTCTTAATATTTTCTCTTTATTCTGTATGTTTGGTGTTTTGATTATTATGTTATGAGGAGACCTTTTTTTTGGTTGAGTCTATTTGGTGTTCTGTAGGCTTCTTGTATTTTCATTGTCATGTCTTTCTTTAGGTAGGGAAAGTTTTATTCTATGATTTTGTTGAATATGTTTTCTGTGGCTTTGAGTTGGATTTCTTCACCTTCTTCTATATCTATTTTTCTTAGGTTTGGTCTTTTCATGGTATCCCATATTTCCTGGATATTTTGTGTTAGGGATTTGTTGGTCTTAAGATTTTCTTTGGTTGATGAGTCTATTTCTCCTAGTGTATCTTCAAATCCTGAGATTCTCTCTTCCATTTCCTGTATTCTGTTGGTTATGCTTGCGTCTGTAGTTCCTGATCATTTACCCAGTTTTTCTATTTCCAGCATTCCCTCAGATTGTGCTTTATTTTTTCAGATTTTTAAATTTGAATTAGAAACAAGATTGTTTTACATGACAATCTCAGTTCCCTTCTCCTTCCCATCCTCCCCTACCATCCCCCAAATAAAACCCTACTTATAACATATCCTTTCTTCTATTCTTCCCCCGACTCATCCTTTCTGCTCCCTCTTGATTTCTGCATCCTTCCCCTTCTTCCCTTCTCATTCTTGTGGCTCCTTTCCCCCAGATTGTGCTTTCTTTATTGTCTCTATTTCAGTTTTTAGGTCTTGAACTGTTTCCTTGAGAGATTTGTTGATATCTTGTAGTTTTTCGTTTGTTTTTTCTTCCATTTATTTAAAGGATTTCCTCATGTCCTCTTTGAGGTCATCTATCATTTTCATGAAGATGTTTTTAAGGTTATTCTCTTCTGATTCATCTGTATTGTGATGTTCAGGTCTTTCTGGTGTATGGTTCCTAGTCTCCAGCGGTGTCATATTGGGTTTTCTGTTGTTGAATGTGCTTTTACATTGATGTCTTCTCATCCTTTCTTCTGGTGGGTGTAGCAGGAGTCTCTTCCTCTCCTGGTGGGTATGGGACCAAAGTTCCCCTCTGGTAGATGCAAACAGTTCCAATACTCTGATGTCTGTCCTCTTGTCATGGATGGAGGTGGTATTGTTACTGGGGCTTTGGCAGTGTCTGGGTGTGTTGGATCCCGATGCTGAGTTTGGATCTGGAGCAGACCCCTGGTGTCAGATGCCTTCAAGCAGGGTCACAGAACTCGATGAGAAACAGTCCCTGGCCCACCCAGGCCTGTGGATGGAGGCAGGACTGTCAAGGGGTCCTAGGCAGTGTCTGGGTGTATTGGATCTTGCTGCCGAGCTTGGATCCAATGAGCAAAACCCTGGCATCAGATGTTTCTGAGAATGGCTGCTTACCTGAGTGGCATAGTTTTAACTAATTTTTTTAGATTAATAGGAATGAGGGAATTCTTGTTAGAACCTAGAAGAAATCTACTTTCTCTGTGACATATACTTTCTTCTCATCGCCTGCTCTCACAGAATCCATTCCTCTTCATTTGGTGCTTACCTGGCCAAAGTTCACTCTTGTTCATTTCCCAGTAGACTATGAGCTTGCTGAGAGTAAGAAACAACTCATTTCTTTTGCATAATGATCACTTGGTGTGTAGTAAGCAATTAGTAGGTAAGTGTTTAATTGCAACAGAAAATTTCAAGAAAAAATATAGTCTTGTCTAAGCTATCTGTTACGATAAATCTTTCCCTCAAAAGCTGCCCAAGACCTACCACCATGTGGGTGGTCTCCGCTAGCTGCCCGAGTTCTGCCCGCCATGTGGATGGACAAAATAATAGAGAGACATATTAGGTACAATGCTGCTTGGCCAATGGCTAGGATTCTCATCTGTTAGCTCAGTCTTAATTATCATAAATCTATATATTTTATAAGATCTAATTGGACACCTTCCATTGGTGTCCCTCCTTGCCAGGGGATCACATTGTGCCACTGGAGGAAGAGCAGAGGGGGCACTTCCTGTTTCTCCTCACTTAAATATGATTCTCCTTGCTATGTCATTTCCTGCCTGGATCACCACTTCTCTACTACATTTCCCAGAATCCTCTTTGATTCCTAGTCCTGTCTAACTTGCTGCCTCATTGGCCAAACAGAACTTTATTCAACAATCAATAAGATAAACATACACAGAAGTACTTCTCCCATCAGCTATGTATTGTATTATATTCAAATTAAAGATCAATAGAAAAGAATAAACAAATGAAAATCCCAATATTCATGTGATTTCATCTATATGGTTGTATGTAACTCTATCATTTATATATGTTTCATCTATACATGTGTATCATCTATATCTATCAAGAAAAAGAACCAAACAGAGAAATTCATTTTCTAGTTGAAGAGGTTTCTTATTTTTTCTGGCCTTCAATTTCATTATCTTTCAACTAATGGGATTGTTGCAGTGGTTTGTAATCCTCATTGATTTTGAAAGCAATTTATAACTCATAGGATGCTGGACTTTTGAATATCCTAATCAAGTATGAAGAAGACAAGACGTATAACCTTATGTGCACAAACGGTTTGCATTCTAAATGCATGTAAACCTCCTCAGTGAATCTATTCACAGACTAAAACCTTCTCTGAAACACAGAAAATCAAACAAGTGCTGATTCCTCACAAATCACTAATCCGTCACTGATCACAAATCACTGTGTGAGTGTGTACCAAGTATCAGGAAGTTCACAGGTGGGATGATGTCATAGGTAACTGTCTACTTCACTATTGATCACTCATCATTAGGGGCAACAGTATTAACATAGGCTGTGTTCATGCTAATTGCCAGAATTTTGACAGGCGGCATTGATTTATCCTTCACTACTCTAAGAAGATGAGTGTGAGGTGAAGTGAAACTGATTGCAGAGTGCCACGTTATTTATTCTAGGTGAATAGACAATCTGCTCCTAGGAATAGAAAATTCCCGCTTTGAGGAATTACATAACTCTTGCAAACCTTTGAACACATGCACTCTCTCATTTATGCTAGCTCATCTTCCTTTGTACTGATTCAAGAAAATGAAAAGTTCATTTCAGTTTACATTTTATTAAGGAAAATTTCAATGCCTAGAGAAATAGATTGAATAGTGTAACGAACATAGCAAATACATGTAGTCTTGACTTAATAATTTGCTAATAGTTTACCATTTATTTCCTCTTAACCTAGGTTTTGCAAAAAAAAATTATAGCTAAGATGACATTTACCCCACAATCTCCTCAGGAAACATTTCTAAGAAGTAAAGTTTCCAAAGTGACTTAATACTATTATTGAACAATTACTAGTTTAATGTGAATCAATATCAATTTCACACTGAAATTGTCTCAGTTGTATCACACATAAACATGTACACACATGCTCACACATACTGTTATTGATACCTAATGTTGTTTGGTATCTGAAAGAGCTTCATTTTGTAAAATGAAGATTTATAATAAATCTTAGATGGTATGGTAGATTAAAAAGTAATTGGAAGCATCTGGAAGCTTTGGGAATTTTCCAATCACAGTAAGCATTCAGTGCAATCCAATTAAGTCAGGTTAATATCTTTGTTTTAAACACACACACACACACACACTCTCACATGAATATGTAAAAATACAATCTGAAGGTGCAAATAAAGCATCAGAACATGATTCAGGTAAGATATATGCTATGAAATTGTCAAGCCAGGTCTTTAAAAGCTTACAAGGATGTAAGTGAAGAAATTTACCTGCTAAGAAAAAGTTAAATGCTAGAAATCAAACATCAAACAATCCTATGACAGAAATGAATATTTTAATTCAAGGAAAAGGAGTCCCTAAGCTTGGTTATGTCAACAGAATCTCATTAAACAAAAATACAAAGGGGGGAGAAATGATAAAGTCAACTAAACAATGTCCCAGAGGTGCAGGGCAAATGAAAGGTGTCACCAGCACATAAGTGTACAATGCTACAGAAGGACATAAACGAAGGGAACATTGTTCAAATCTGGTGACAGGCAACATCACACATCTAAGAAGCTCAGAGAAGATCAAACCAGAAAGCACCAAAGGAAATGTACCTGTAGGTGTGTCATATTTGGAATCGAGAAAAAGGAGGGAGGAGATTTATTGGGAAAATGTTCAAACCATAGATAAATAAAACACTCTATTGCAGAATAAGGATGAGTATTGCAGTGAGCTTGTCAGAATGTGCTGAATATCTGAAGTGCTGAGTGGAACATTAGTATCAATCTTGAATTATATTTTCTGCAAAATGTATCCTTCTGTAGTGAAAAAGAACGTTGTCTCATATTGGGGGTGTAGCTCAGTGGTAGAATGCTTACATAGCATGGCCCAAAGTCCTGGGTTACTTTCCTAGCACCACCAAACCAAACCAAACCAACATAGGAAAAAGAAAGATATCCCAATATTTTTCTTAGACAAATGAAAACTTAGGGGTCTGGGGAGGAGTTTTCACTAGCTGACCAGCTTGCAAAATATTGTTAACAATAGAGGTCTGAGTGTGACCTCTATTGTATTGCATGAATTTGACATGTGACATATGGCATACATGTCAATGAAAGTGTCAATGAATAAATTACTTTAAAAAGTTAATCTCTTTAGGGTGAATGAAATTATATAGATCATACATTTGAATCATGTGAAAAAGTTAAAGATTATTGGAGAAGAGTTAGATAAATGTCAACTAAATCTTACTCTTTTTACTTTCAAGTTGTTACCATTTATTTATAATACTGAAAGTAACATTTTGAAGGGTGGCCATAATAGCAGGGGTAATAATTTCCATAGCTTGCAAATTGATGCTTGTCTATACATAAAACAGAGCAGCACTGACCTTCTGCAGAGGAAACATCCCAACACACACACAAACTGGTAGTCTGAAACCATACATAGGACAAAAACATTTTATCTTATGCCTACCAATCTATAATGAAGCTTAACTTAAAAAGCAGGCTCAGGGCTGGAGAGATGGTTCAGTGGTTAAGAGCATGTATTATTCTTGCAGAGGATCTGAACTTAGTTTCAAATACCCACATCAGGCAGCTTGCAGCTATGTGTAACTCCAGCTTCAGGGGATGCCCCTAACCTCAGGCACATGTACATATAGACATACACATGTGTACATGTAAGTAAATAATAAGGTAGGCTCAATAAGAGATTAAAACTATAACAAATAACAAAATATAAACTATAAAATTACTTCAAATAAAGTTATAGATATATGCACTCTTTCAATATCTTATTGTACTTTTTCCCCCGGGAAATTATTTTTTTATTTTTATTAGTTCAAATTAGGATCAAGCTTGCTTCACATGTCAATCCCTGTTCCTCTCCCTCCCCTCCCTCCACCTCCCCCACCGACCACCTACCCCATTCCCCCTCTGCTCCCCAGGCAGGGTAAGGCCCTCCATGAGGGATCCCCCAAATCTGTCATATCATCCTGGGTAGGGCCTAGGCCCTCCCCATGTGTCCAGGCTGAGAGAGCATTCCTCCACATGGGATGAGATTCCTAAGGCCTTTCTTACTCCAGGGATAAATACTGATCTACTACCAGAGGCTCCATAAACTGTTGAGGCCTCCTCACTGACATCCACATTAAGGAGTCTGGATCAGTCCCATGCTGGCCTCCCAGACATCAGTCTGGTGTCCATGTAGTCCCCCTTGTTCAGGTCAGCTGTTTCTGTGGGTTTCACCAGCCTGGTCTTGATCTCTTTGCTTATTTGTCCTCCCTCTCTGCAACTGGGTTCCAGAGTTCAGTTCAGTGTTTAGCTGTGGGTGTCTGGCTCTGCTTCCATTAGCCACTGGATGAATGCTCTAGGATGGCATATAAGGTAGTCATCAGTCTCATTATAGGGGAAGGGCATTTAGGGTAGCCTCTCCACTATTGCTTAGATTACCTGTTGGTGTCATCTTTGTGGATCTCTGGAAATCTCCCTAGTGCCAGATCTCTCCTTGAACCTATAATGGCTCTTTCTATTATGGTATCTCTCATCCTGCTCTCCTATATTCTTCTTCTGACTCAACCTTCCTGCTCCCCCATTTCCTTTTCTCTCCTCCTCTTTTCTTCCCTTTGTCCCAGCTTCCTCTTCCCTACTCCCCATGCTCCCAATTAGCTCAGGAGATCTTGTCCCTTTCCCCTTCTCCTGGGAACCATGCATTCTTCTCTCAAGGTGTCCTCCTTGTTCCCTAGTTCCTTTGGTGATGTGGATTGTAGGCTGGTACTCCTTTTCTCTATGTCTAAAATCCATATATGACTGAGTACATACCATGTTTGCTTTTGTGACAGGGTTGCCTCACTCAGGATGGTTTCTTCTAGTTCCATCCATTTGCCTGTGAATTTCAAGATTCCATTGGCTTTTTTCTCCCGCTGAGTAGTACTCCATTGTGTACATGTACCACATTTTCTCTATCCATTCTTATGGATAAAAGGCATTTTATGGTTACCTTATGAATTGCAAGAATTTGTTACTCTTGCAATTTGGGAATATTAATAAATAAAATGTGAGTTACTTGATAGTGGTGGTTCTAAGAAAATGTAATCCTGGTTCGGAGAAGCTGAGGTAGGATGATCATGAGTTTGAGGCGGGTATACTGAGCTACATAGTAAGCTATGTATCTCAAACTCTCAAAACAAAATGAGAATACAAACACTGTTATCATAAGCTACATAGTAAGCTATGTATCTCAAACTCTCAAAACAAAATGAGAATACAAACACTGTTATCATAAGCTACATAGTAAGCTATGTATCTCAAACTCTCAAAACAAAATGAGAATACAAACACTGTTATCACAGTTCTGATACCTGGATGGCTGCTATGTAACAAGCAGGAGGGTAGTACATGCAATGTGAGCATGTTGGACAAATGTGTGATGCAGCCGTAAATGGGATGACCAAAACAATGTGAGATTTCATAGTACCATTAAGTATGTACAATTTGAATTTCATGAGTTTTTTTTCTGGAATTTTTTTATTTCCTGTTCTGGGACCTCAGATCACCAAGTATATTTAAAATTGCAGAATGTAAAAACAATAGATTAGTCATGACTCTGGCATAGTTTTGTTTCTGTGCTTTTTGTTTGTTTATTTTGCCTGTTGATTATTTGGTTTATGAGACAAGGTCTTGCTATGTAGCCCAAACTGGCTTCAAACTGTTAATATTATCTAAATTTTAAGATTACAAGTGAGCATTACCATGTCTGGTTTCTGTAGTATTTTTGGAGGTTAACATTGATTAGTTGCTATGTGTTATTATAAGTGAAAGTATAGTAACACAAATTTTTGTAGGTATGCTAAAAGAGAAAAACAGGATCATAAAATCTCATGATAATCAATGGTGGAAAAGAAGAAAGTGAGTGAAACAAATCTAAAACATTTGTAAAAATAGTGGATATTGATAAAATTATATCAATAAACAATTTACATGTGAATAGTCTAAATGTACCAATCAATAGACAAGATATTCAAAGTATATTGACAAAATACTTATTACATGCCATATATGACAAACCTCTTTTGACTATGATGAGTCAGATAAGTTAAATGTGAAAATGGGAAAAATATACCATGTTAACATCAACATAAAACAAAGGTGGGATTGCTATATTAAACTCATAAAAACTGAAGCTTACTTTAAGTTGATTCTATAAAAGACATACTGTCCAGGTTTGGTCACTTACTGCAAAAGCTGTCTTTTCCTCATTAAATTGCATTGTTCCTTTTAAAACACCACTTATGAGCTGTATTTTCCTTCAGTGTTCAATGTAGTTTACCAGTAACTGAGTGTTTTAAGTATTGCTGCCTTGAAATCATCTTTTGTGAGTCCCACGACCTGACTCCTTTTGGTGACCTTGAGTTTGATGGTGAGATTTTTCATATAAAACATTGAAAATCCCATAAATAGGGTTGAGTTTTGCTTTCTATTTTTAATTGAAAATAGACTTCTTCTTTGTGTGTGTATTGGAAAAGCATGTTCTTTTTTTTTTTGAAAAAAGATTTCTTTTTCATACAATATACTGTGATTATGGTTCCCCTCCCTCATCTCCTCCCAGATCCTCCTCACCTCCTCACCCATTCAACTCCACACCTTCTTTCTCTCTTTAGAAATCCTACAAGCAAATTAAAAAATAATAATAAAGAAAAAGCATAAGAAACATGCATACACACACAAAAACCAAAAAACCAAATTCATAAAATATCAGAAACCATACTATACACACAAATAGAATCAAAACAAAAGCAAAAAACCTTGAAAAATACCATTGCATTTGCTTGTGTTGGCCAGTTATTGCTGCGCATGAGGCCTGCTCTTAAGTGTGGTTTTGTATACTCAGTGAGACTCCATTGGAGAAAACTAATTTTTCTTTTGCAAGTGGTTGTTAAAGGAAGAAAGCTTCTTGATTAAGGACTGGGGGGTCATCTGTATCTGGCTTGAACCTGTGCAGGCCTTGTGCATGCTACCACAGTCTCTGTGAGTTCCTATGTGTGTCAGTTCTCTTGTGTCTGGAAATCATTTTTTCCTTGATGTCATTTATCCCCTTTAGCTCTTACAACCTTCCTGCCTCCTCTTTTGCATAGTTCCATGAACCCGGAGGGGAGAGGTTTGATGTATTTTCTATTTTCTAGTGTCTTCTTCAATCTCTTGCTGAGATTTAAAGTTTTCATTATAGAGATCTTTTACCTCCTTGGTTAGGCTTATTCCCAGTTATTTTAAGTTATTGTGAATGGAGTGTGTCTATGATTTCTTAGTGTGTTTGTTCTGGAAAAATGGTTGATTCTGTTTATATCAGGAAATGTACAGTGTACAAGATTATACAGAAGTCCCTGCCAAAAATAGGAGTGCAAGAAAGAAAATGCTACATGGTTGTAGACATATCAAAGTATTACAGAGTCCAAATGAGGGGGTCTCTAGTAAGCAAATAAAGGAATCCCTGGTGACAAAATGAAAGACTTCCCAGTGAACAAAGTTGGAACAATTTGGGCAACAAAATGACTGTAGTATTTTGAACAATGAAACAAAATAGAAATTAATATTCACAAAGCCACAATTATTAAATATTCAAGTGAACAAATGAGATAGATGAAACAGATTTCCTGTGCAGAACTCTTCATGACTCATGTAGATACTCTATCCTTTGTGAGGTAGAAAATAATTCACACCCTTCAGTGTAGACTGCACATGATCACTTCCTTCACAGAAGTATAGTGCAAAGAAAAG
This sequence comes from Cricetulus griseus, assembly GCF_003668045.3. Lineage (NCBI taxonomy): Eukaryota > Metazoa > Chordata > Mammalia > Rodentia > Cricetidae > Cricetulus > Cricetulus griseus. Next base: position 56,223,577 of record NW_023276807.1, on the reverse strand, counting down.
AAAGGAACAATGTTATAGTTAGAGTGAATAGAACTGGTACATAGTACTCTAGCCCAGTGATGAGGGCTGTCAACAGCACTGTTATGTGAGGTGCTCTCAATACCTCTCTGGTGTTCTTCCTTAAACCCAGCCAATACACAATTTGTATGAAATAGTTGAAGTGTCTAGACGGCATCTTGGTATAGAGAAAGAATATTGAAGTAAATTTTTTTGAAAGTCTTTATTTGGTAGGGATTTTAGTTAAGCAATCCATCAGTGTTGGTTCATCAATGAAACAAACATAACACTGCAGTAACAGAGAACCCTGGCATGAGGGGAGGGGAAGCCATCTGAATTGCCTTTGCCAATTTCCCCTAAATCAAACTATGTTCTAAGACAGTTTTATTTTAGAAAAATTTAATAATTTAGATAAATTAAGGTAGTAATTTTAACTGTTAGAATTTCTGAACCTGTCTGATTCTTTCCTGATATTGTTGGATTATTCCTCTACTTCTTGTTTTCTTAAGAGGAAGTTCTAAGAGCTTTCCTAGGTTTAGTTTAAATATGTACAAGGCAAAAATATCCAGAGGTAGTACTTCAGGTAGTGGAAGATGTCAGGAGCTAGACCAGTCACTTGCTACCTAGCTACTGATGATGTTAAAGAAGTTAGGAGGCAGACCAGTGGCCTGTTATCTAGCTACTGATGATGTTAAAGAAGTTAGGAGGCAGACCAGTGGCCTGCTACCTAGCTACTGGTGATGTTAAAATGATGTTTTCAGGAAATGAAAAGAACCAGAATAAGAAGCCACACAACCAAGATGTCTTGAAATAACAAGCACTGGCAAAGGAAGTAAGACCTCAGCTGATTCTGCATAGAATTCTGGAATTTAGCTCTTCAAAGAGAAAGTAGGTGAGGGGAAGGGGATCTCTCTTGTTCCAAGCCATGGCCAGGCACAAACCTATGCCCCTAATGAAAACCAATGTTGCTTGAGTGCTACTCCCTGAGAAGGGTTAGTCTTGAACAAAGAAGATTCTTCAGTACAGGCCTCTTCTCCCATAGGTGAATACAAGTACTATTCTTTGCAGATGGCCACTGGTCCCATAATGGAAAGAAGCAAATTTTTAGGTGCAGATCTTCTCTAATGTCAGCTCCAATCTCTCTAAAGAGACATCTGAGCAGCCAGGTATTTTGGATGGGAAATGGTGCTAACAAGGAGAACTGAACAACAACAGTTTCCACAATACCAAATTCTCCTGGTCTAGTATAGAGATAATTTATTCAAGACAGTTGAAAAGCAGAAGACATTGTAAAGATTTCAGTAGCATTGTATTTAGTTCCTGGGGGTGAACCCCAGAGGCATTACTATGATCTTAGTGTCTATGAATTCAGCTACTGGAGTAGAAGGGGAAAGAAAACGAAATATCTGTTTAAATTCAGCAATACATATTTTTTTAATGAAGTATATGAGGAACTTAGAGAATTTAGCAGGATCTCCAGCTGTTCCAGTTACTGTGTTCCCAATGTGTATAAGTTAGTTGGACCTTGTCACTTTAAGAGGTTTCTCACTTGGGTCTTTGAATCAATTTATGGATGTGCTAGATGTGTGCAGCCTTGTCTATACACAGAATACTGATACTGTCCACCAAAAGAAAGACTATCACAAATAAGAACTTAACACAAGGGACTGTCACACTTTTCACAGCTACAGAGTGTAGAAAACAGAATTAGGGCTTGTCTGTGATCGTGTTCCAGCCAGGATGAATGAGGTAACATGTATTGATTGACCTCTTCTCTGGCTTTGCAGAATGTGTGCTGCAGGTTACAGGTGATCTGATTTGTCTCTGCTCTATGTAATCCAGGAACAGTCCCTCGACCCTTGCAGAGCATGCAGAGGGAAACGGAGTGCATCATAAACAGGAGGGCACAGGCATAGGCTTGATAAAAGGCTGAGATCCTACTCTGTCTTTTATTATACATGTGTGGGTCTAAAAGTGAGAGGTGCAGCTCAGTGCCTCCCAGGGTCTACTGCTATAACACAGAGAATGGCAATCAGTGATGTTGGGGATATTTCTGGCTCTGCAATCTGGCTGTGCTTGGATTATCTGAAAATTAGCTTTCAGTAGCATTGGCCAATGTAGCTTACCTTTATTGTATTGCTAAATTTATTCCTTTTACGTTTGTAAAAGCAATGTATAACTTGTAGTAAGTTGCTTCTGTTTGGGTTAAAACACAAAAGAAAAAAATTAAGACTGATGTTATGAGACAAAAGACAAAATTAAAAACTGAAGAAGTAGGGGAGTGACAGGGACTGGGATGGCTCCATGGTTAATCTTGGTTGTGAACTTGACAAGATCTAGAATCAATTAAACAGAAGTAGCTAGGCACGTCTGGGAGGGATTTAACTTGATTGGGTCATCAGGGGTCAGAAGACCCACCCTATATCTAGTCCTCACCTTCTGGTGGCAGCCACATAGAAGGGCATGGAGGAAGAACGCTTTTGCTTTTTGCCTGCTTGCCTTTTCTCTTGCTGGCAAGTTTACCTATACTGTTGCTGAGTCATTCATTTGCTTGTATTAGAACCTCTTCATGGGAATTTGGGATTCCAGCTTAGCCCAAAGACCAGCAGCTCTTTAGGAATACTCCAGCACTCCAGCACCAGATAGTACTCCTGAGATACCCAGTCTCCTGAACTGAAAAAAAAAAACTACGAGATCTTTGGCCTTTCAGGGACAACTGCCATTGTTAGACTGCCTAGACCACAGCCTATAAGCCACTCTATTCCTATAGAATAGACTAACAGACCCTGACTAATACATGTGACATCTCTAACCTAAAACCTATGTTTAAAGAAACTGAAGAGTGCCATGATGGACATGGCAGGGATCTACAGCTATGATGAAGCTATGCCTTTAGGGAGGGGAGGAGGAGAACATAAGGCTTATGGGAGATCTGAGTAACACTGCCCAAGGCCAGCTGTTCTCAGATGACTATTAGAAATGCAGACATTTCTACCTCTAGGTGTGACTTCAAGCCAAAAATATTAACCACAATAGAAAACTCATACTAAGAAAGACCCCTAAACTGGGAGTGTGGCTATAGCTCTGTGGCAGAACATTTGCCTGGCAGGCAAGAAATCCTGGGTGTGTTCCATACAGTAAAAGTAAACAAAAGCAAACAAATAGAAAGAAGGAGGAGTGAGTGAGGAAGAGAAGGACAGAGATAGAGAGAGAGATTTCTATAAACAGAACATAAAACCCAGCAGATACACTTTCCTAATGAGTTTTTTTCCTTATGCTTTTTGTAACTTTCCTAGGCCTCATTTTTTTTTTAAACTTAGTATGCTAGGGCTAGCATTATTTGAGAAAATGATTTTTCATATGATATTGAATACATGCTAATTTTATTTTATCCCTCATCAGTACAAACTTATTCTACAATTTCTTAGGATATATTTCCTCTGTTATAGCCTTAGAAAATGCAGAATGTTCCTGCTCCTATCCAGTACCCTCTATGGTGTGTACTGAATGCTTTGCTCCTTCAAACAAGGGATCATAGCATCAAGTCTAGCACTCAGAATGTTCACATCTGTATGTCTAAAGATCAGTTCCCCCTGTGATGAATTGGAGAGGCTCTCTAGAAGCTGGTATGTAGGGTATGTAAGAAGTTAAAGATAATAAAACCTATGTGTCCACTTGGAATGGCAGCTCCCACTTCAATGAGGACTTTGCTTAGCATCCCATAATTATTTGAAGTTCCAGGTTCATTTTGTCATGGCATGCCTTCTATATCACCTGGGCTTGCATTAAGTTTGCAAGAAATATGAGTCTTGTCTTTTAGCAGCTTAATATAAAGGATAAATCTGAAGTTGATTCACCAAGAACATCGTTGCTAGTATGTCTGCTCCTAGGAAAAAAACTCCTACAGTATAATACAGTTTTATGAGCCTGGTGACCAAAATTCCATTTTATGTTTCATCCAAAAGAGATGACAAACAATCTTGTCAACAAGTTCATACAAACCAGATCAGGAACTTTATGTAAACTCCGATTATGTTGGCACAGCTTAAAAAAATTTCCATTCCAAGAAGCATTTGCCTTATTATTAATAAACAGATTGGCTTTCCAATATGGGTTATAAATAATAAAGTTGATAAATTGCGCTCTTTTTTGTTTACTCCTAGACTCCCCCTGCAACACAGTCTAGTTACCATGCAGCTTATAATAAAATTTGTGTGTGCTACTTATTCACATTTCTATATTATTTTGTTTCTGTTCAAGTCAGTGAATAGAAGACAAATTTACATCATGATAAGAGCCCAGGCTGATGCTATCCATAATGCTAAGTACTTGTCACATGCAGAGATGTATTTTTCTCTTTGGGGAATAAGATTTGTCCTCTCTTTACTGCAGAATGGTAATGCTTTTTGTCTCTCTGCAAAAGCTCAGAGGCCTCCATTGGCTGACGTGCTCTCAGAAGTGTTTCACACTTTCTGATGTTTCTCAGTGGTATCATCTCTGCCTTTAGCCTGCATGGCAAAGAGGTTCAGATTGTGCATCTGTAGCCTCCTCATTTTTGCCACATTCCTTAGGGTCTCCCCATATCAAAATACATGGTTATCCTTAAAAGAATGTCTTAGGAACAGGTTGGGTAGACTCAAATGCTAGAGACCAATAGATAAGAAAAAAGAGGCAAGTGCTATTTTATAGTCGACCCTTATCGTGTGGTCCCTAAACTTAAGTATGAGCCCCGGTGACATTTTTAGCATGTCCAGGAAATGTTTTTACTCACAGTTGGGGGCTGGCTTCACCTATCCATCTTAAGTCTTCTCTCTGGTTTAAGTAGGGAACAGAAAATTGTTTTGATGTAATAACTTGAGCCCATGAAGGACTTTGGAGAGCTAATGAGGATGAGTGTCAGTATTTTGTGCTCCTTTTTGGGGATACTGACAAGTTAATTTCTCTGAAGTGTCATGGCCAGGTATACCTGGCAGATATTTAAACAAGACTAATTTGTGGCACTGTTGCCTGTCCCTAATTGGGATTTTTAAAGTCATGGATATCATCGACCTAGAAATGAGGATACTATTGGCCCAAATTTTGACAGTAAAATGCCTTTTATAAGCTTTTATGGAATCTGTTATCTGTGAAATAAAAGAACAAAAGGCACATGGTTCACTTTAGCTATAATTCTGTGACTTGAGGGCATTAGTTATGTGTGTGTCAGAGAAGCCTGTAAGAAAAAGTGTGAAGTGTAAGCTGGAGAACTTTATTTACAATTCCTGGTTCTGAATCTTCTAGCAAAATGGACATAACCAAGATTTCTATGTTTATTTGTAAAGAAGGGGGGAAAAGACATCGCTCCTAAGCTGTTGCATTAACATAAAACTGTAAAGAAAGGAAAAAGAGGACACATTTACTCGTAGAGTAGGCAGACTAAAAATGGTAATATTATTCCTGTTGGTTGGTCTAAGTATTTTCATGTAAATGACTGGTAAGCTGTTATTCAGAAAGATTATAAATTGGTATTAGTGATTCTGGCTTTAAATCTTGCCAAGTGGATGGCAGTGAAAGTACAATCTGCCAAAATTAATGAAATGAAACCGAAGCTGAACTCAGCCAAACAAATAAAGGCCAGGACTGACAAGATGGCTCAGTGGGTGAAGGAGCTTGCTGAGCACGGCTGGTGACCTGAGTTTGATCCTCAGAACCCAGATAAAGGTGGAAGGGGAGAATAGACTTAAGATCGTTGTCCACCACTTTCACACAATGCCATGGCATACACTCTACACATGTACATCGTGCATGCACACATAGACTATTAAAATTTATTTTAAAATTAAATTTAAAAATACAACAAAGACCAAAAGTACCTATTTTGGAATCAAAATGAAGGTGTTAGAAAAAATGGCAATGCAGTAATGCCAGAGAAAAATAAAAAGAAACAATAAGAATGAACTTAATTGAATAGAAAACAATCATGCAAAAGAAAAACAAACATGTTTATTCTTCAATTGGAAAAGATGAATTATATTTATTTACATGAAACCTTAGTGGTTATTTAATAAGTATAAGGAAATCTAAAAAAGTAAAGTAAAACAACCCCACCACAAACCTAAAGGAAAGTTACTCAATATAATTCAAGATAATATACAGTAATAAGTCATGTTTCTATATATCACTTTCCATAAGGTTGATTTGAAAGTCACAAAAAATGCTATTAGTCTCAGCATAAACAACAGTGATTTAAGAATAGTTCTAACATAGATAGGATTCCTACACTGGAACCTGTTTCCTGATATAAAATTTAGAAGACTAAAATAAGGCAGTGACTGTGTCCCAGACTAAGGGTTCCATATTTTCAGACCTGATTCCACCTTGAGTTAGTCCTTTCAATACACAATTGTCTCGAATTTCCAGATAATTTTTATTTTACTGCTTTTTTGTTGGAAACAACATTTGACTTTAAAATTAATACAGAAATTATAAGGCCCAAGAAGAATTTACAACAAATTTAAAGAGGAAAAAACAAAACAAAAACAAAAGAACCACAAATCCCGATGTCAACAGATGCCAGGATGGTATAAGGCTTCAACGATTAGAACAAAAGTGTTGAGTGTATAGGAGACACACATTCTCACTGGACGAAGAAAAAAATCACTGTAAAGAAATGGTTTTCAGAAAAACACTTACGGTTAATTAGAAATAGGCATGGGGAGAATGTTTCCTGCGTCTCACCACACACTTCGTGCCAAGATCAGTTCTGAATAGGCTGTAGGTCCAAATGCGAACAACAATATTTCTGACTATTTGGTAAAACAAAAGACTATGATTTCATAATAGACAAGGCTTCTGTTATAATCTCTAACCATACATGAAATGATTTAAAGAGAAGTACTCTTTAGATTATTGCTTTAACAACTCTATTGCTAACACTATACTTGAAAACCAAGTGTCCATCAGCAGAATGAAGATATTTGCAATGTGGTTTTCTTAAGAGATACATACTCAAAATCAATTTGACAATATTTAATGGGCGGTGGGCAACTGTCATAGAAAGAGCAATTCACAAGCAGGCTATTAATATGGCCAATCAATGCATAGCACATCCTACCAAGCAAGGGTCATTCCTGATTGTCAGTTTAACTGGATTAATAAACACCCAAGGCATTTATAAAGCATCTTAAAGTGTCTTGTAAGGCACTTATAGAGGATTAATTTACGAAGACCCACCCTGAATGTGGGTGACACCATCTCCCAGATTGGGGTCCCGGTCTGAATAAAACTGGAAAAAGCAGAGTCTGGACTGAATATTCCCTCTCCCTGCTTCCAGGTTGGTACCAAAGCCAAGCTGTTACCCCCCTTCATGCCTTTAAAGACATGATGGACTGCATCTCCCTCATTGTAAGTCAGAATTAACCCATTTCCCCTTTGGGTGCTTTATGTGAGGTATTTGGTGAAAATAAAGGGAAAAAAAGGAACTAATGGACACCACAAAGGTTAAAATGCAAAATTTGAAAATTTCTAATGTCGGCATGGTTATATTGCAAATGCAATCCTCATTCACTGCTGGTGGAATATAAAATGCAGGAAAGAGAATGTCCAAATTAACAAAATAAAAGATGAAAAGAGGGGATATAACAACATACATCTAGGAAATCCAGAGGATCATAAGGACATACTTTAAAAACTTGTATTTCACAAAATTGGAAAATCTAAATGAAATGGATAATTTTCTTTATATATACCACTTACCAAAGTTAAATAAAGATCAGATAAGCAAGTTAGACAGACCTATGCCCCCCAGTGAAATAAAGATACTCATTAGAAATCTCCCAACTAAAAAAGCCCAGAGCCAGATAGTTTTAGCAGAGATTTCTATCAGCCTTTCAAAAAAGTTAATGCAAATACTCTACAAACTATAATACCTCCCAAAATAGAAACAGAAATAACATTTATCCAGTTTGTTTTGTGAGGCCACAGTTACCTTAATACTCAAACCACAGAGTCACCCAGTGAAGAAAGAGAATTACAGACTGATTTGCCTTACAAATATAGATAAAAAATTTTTCAATAAAATACTTGCAAACCAAATCCAAAATCACATTAAAAAGATCACCCACTATTATCAAGTAGGCTGCAAGCCAGAGATGCAGGGATGGTTCAACATATGTACATTGGTTGATTAATTCTGTGACTCAATTAGGATTTTTTCCCTCCTAAAAACAACATATACTCTGAGTCATATTTCTCAATTTTTAAAATACAGGTGAATGAAGAACTGGCTCATAAAGTAAAACAAAAGACTGTTTTTGGCTTCTTTTCTAATCAGCATGATTCAGTGGTCAAACAAGTTCTTGCTGAATGGAAAAAAATAGTTTCCATAAACAGGTATGGATTTTGCTTGAATGTTTGTTAATATGAAGACAAAGACCTTATCTGTTCCAACTTAAAAAAAATTCTCCTTGAATCTCTATCCAGGAAGTTGCTAAAAGATAGTCAACAGCAGTGCCATTCATATTTGGTGATAAGAATAAAGGCCATGTTAGTTCCCCTCCCATAGATCTTCTCTAATAGTGATCTATGGTGTGGACAGTAGATGTATCAAGTAGCTGGGACATAGTTGAAAGCAACGAATGTATTTTATTATCAAATAACAAAGATGCACTTTACCATGACTGCACTTTTATGGCAAAGCATAGACATGGCAATGTTCTTCAAACCCAGTAAAGAGTGTTAATTTCTCTCTCACTGTTTGAATAATTTCTCAGCACCAGACCCAACCTATTTAATGCAGTCTCTTCTGCATTCCCTCCTTATACATGATGTAAGCCACCCTGCTGCCAACTGGTGGCCAATCCCCAGTATTCCTGGTGGCCATCTTTTCTTGTCTGGAGTCCTCACCTGAAGAGAATCTTCCACACTGTGACTGTTCCAAAGTTACTTCTTATAGGGTCTTCAGGTCTTGACTATATTCTATGTATCACAAGGGGAAACTACCCAGCTGAAAGGGGTGAAGAGAATTTCAGCTTTTATGCCCACAAGGCTGATGCAACTCTCCAAGCAGCTAGATTCTGATGATTAAGCTGATTTGCTTCATAGCTGTTCCCCAAGAAAGAGAGGACTCTTGAGAAACTTTTGGGTTCCATTCAGCATTCAAGGTGGATGAGAGAAAAACAGTTAGGGTTGAAACTCAAGCTCAGTAAATCTCAGTCACCATGTCCTTTAAGGAGTATTAGGAGCCTTTCCCACCAGAGACAATTGACTTCACTATCTTAATGTATCTTACTGGTTGCAAAATGAAGACACTAGAAAATCTACCTTGATCAGTTAGTTTTATCACTTTGCTCCAGATCTTGTCAATTCTGCCATGGTAGAGGGGTGACACAGGGATGCAATTATCTCAGAGGGTAGAAAGTGGATCTTTGCAGATTATGTCTGATGCCATCAATGACTCAGTGACATCTGTTTCAGTAATAGTAAGAATAACACTGGAATGATCTTAGCAGGTATTCAGGGCTTACTTTGTGCTAGACACTGTGCTGCTCTCATGCTTGAAATGATATTTTCTTTGCAGTCTTCCAAATGATCCACTTAGAAATGGTTTAATTGAAATGACAATAAACTGCTTGTACTATAAGGTTTTTTTTTTAGTAAATTCTTATATAGGTATATACCAGTGAAGTCATAACTACAATCAAGATAAGCAGCATTTCTCACCTCTAAGAGTGCCAATATTCTCTCTAATTCCTACTCATCTCCCATCTGTGTCTGATCATTAATCTTTTTTTTCACAATGGATGAGTTTGCATTATCTAGAATTTTACATCAATTCAATTGCCACAGTCAATCACAGATATATGAGTAAAAATAGGTATTTTATTTTATAAACTATTAAAATTTTGACTTGCTTTCTAAAACAGTAAAAAATAACATAGTTTATACATATGTCATAAACACCTACATTTACCCCCCCACATGGCTATATATTCATGTTTATCTGTGTCTTTCTCCTTTATTCTGAACACAGTTGTTCAAAATACTAGAAAGAAATCACTCTTCCATAATTACAGATTACATTCATTTATACTCCCCTTTGTATCTTGGGATCTTAAGCGGAACTTAGTAAGAATACAGTGTAATTTGTTTCTATAGATTTAGGCTCTTTTGAATCCACAAAGTACTAGAAATTAAAAGAATAAATAAGTAGCTCACATGTGAGGCAGACTCCATGGCAGTCTTTGCAAATCCATTACATCTGATCATTATGCTCCTTGAGTATCCAATCCAACTGCCATTGGCTTCACCATAACTAGGCTCCCCGAATATTATTATGTTCAGACCTTATCAAAATATGCAGCCAACCAGAAATTCAAGCCTACTTACTCTGAGGCTAGGTCTCCTGTGGAAGATAACCCACAGAAGGTAGACTTAATTACAGTAAGAATGGATTGTTTAAAGATGGTAGTTCTGAAAAGGAATGGGAGTAGAATGAATGCAAAAAAAATGTATATGGGAAAGATACAAGTGACAGGAAAGGAAACACAAACAAGAGATATCTTAATAGAGAGAGCCACTATGAGGTTAGGAAGAAACCTAATGCTAGGGTAATTCCAAGAATCCACAAGGATGACCCCAGCCAAGACTCCTAGCAATAGTGGAGACGGTGCCATGACTGGCTTACCCCTGTAATCAGATTGGAGAATACCCCAACTATCATCATTGAGCCTTCATCCAGTAATTGATGGAATCAGATGCAGAGATCCATAACCAAGCACCAGGCTGAGCTCCAGGAATCCAGTCAAAGAGAGGGAGGAGGGAATAAACAACCAAGGGAGGTCAAGATCATGATGGAGAAATCTACAGAGACAGCTGAACCAAGCTCATGGAAACTCATGAACTCTAGACCAACAGCTGTGGAGCCTCCATGGGACCTAACTAGGTATGTGGGAGACAGTTGTGAAGCTTGGATTATCTGAGAGGCCCCTGGCAGTAGGACTAGGATCTAACCCTGGTGCATGAGCTAGCTTTTGGAACCCATTCCCTATGAGGGGATACCATGCTCAGTGACAGTAAGACCATTATATAATCCTGGTACATAAGCTATCTTATTAGAGCCCATCCCCTATGGTGGGATGCCATGCTCAGCCTTAATGCATGGGAGAGGTGCTTGGTTCTGCCTAGCAACTTAATGTGCCAGACTTTGTTGACCCCTCATGGGAGCCCTTTTACAGTAAGGAGGAATGGATGGGGAGGCAGGCTGGGGGGAGGGAAAGGGGGAATGGGAGAATGGGTGAAAGGCAGAACTGAGGTTAGAATGTTGGTATGCATGTGTGCAGCAAAACACTGCAAAGCTGAGAAAGCCCATGTCAAGGCAGACTGAGCCTGAAGTTGGCCAGTGGAGTCCATTTACACATTGAAGTCTTCTGAGTTCTGTGTTGAGGACAGATGCTAGCCTGGGTAAAAAGCAGTGGGAAAGGAACTAGCAATGCCTTTAGTTATTTCGCTATCAGTGTGACAGAATACCTGATGAAACAATTTCAGGAAGAAAGGTTTGTTTTCCTTCAGTTTCACAGATTTTCATTTGTCATAGTAGGTAAGGCATGGCTGTGGGAATGCATCTGTAGACATGCAGCAGATAAGAAGCAGGGGTCACAAGCTGAAACCAGAGCCTGGTGTGACTTTCAGAGGCCCATTCAGAGTAGAGACCTCCTGCCTGGCAGTCTAAGCCATGGATGCTCCACAACCTTAAGAGTACCTAGGTCTGAGGAGGACACATTCAAACAAGAGCCTGTGAGGGACATTTCAGACTCAAGCTGGAACAAGCTGATTCCACATGACCCTGATGGTTCCAGTTTGAGGTGCCAAAATTGAAGGTTTCCCCAGCTATTATGCAAATCCAACCCATTCCTGGATGTAAATTTGACTATCAAGTTAATAGGAAAAGTAGCATAGTTAAGTTTCACTCTTTATTTTGTACTCTTTGCCACTGATCTTTTTTGTGCTCCTTTAATCCTAAGAATTAACAAACAATCCATAATATTAGAGACTTGAAATGAATTTTACTTTTAATTCTTCCTAATTATGCTTTTTATTAAGTTGTTTCTGTGCGGTTGGCCTGGAACTGAGGCCTATGAAGGAAGTGCTTGAATTCAAAGGAATATGCAAAGCTATTGGCAAACTCAGGGGGGTTTAGTCTATAAATAGTCCAATTTCAATAAACCCAGCTTAATAGTTTTCTCTTTGAACCCCATTATATCCTTTAATGCAACACAGCATTTAGTTGTTTTTATTTTTAGTAATCTCTCTCTGTGTGTGTTGGTGAATTAAATTTTCAGCCAGTTTCAACCTGAGCCTCCAAATTAGGTTTTTGCTGTTGTTTTCTATTTTGGAGTTTAAGTCACTGACATAATTGCTGAAGCTTACTAAGTTTAGGTGGATTCTTCCCATGAATTATCCTCTACTGCAAAGTAAATGATGACAATTTTGTTTGCCTTTCTAAGTGAATTTTGATTTAAACAAATGCCTTAGGAAAATAAACTCTGTTTATCACTGAAATGCCATCTATGCTTAGAGAAAAGTCTTTAATCTCTGGAGATAAGATAGGTAGCCATGCTTTGTTTCTCAAGGTGGAGATGTTCCATACAGTAGAGTTACAATAACAACAGCAGGCTCCTCTCTGTAATTTTCATTTTTTTCCTTTTTCTTTTTTGGTTTTAGTGAGACATGGCTTCTCTGTGTAGCTTTGTAGACCAGGATGGCCTTGAACTCACACAGAGATCTGTCTGCCTCTGTCACCCAAGTTCTGGGGTTAAAGGCATGCACCACCACTGCACAGCTCTTTCTGTCATTTTCATCTTCTCATTCCAGAAACTTCCTTGAGAAAACAGTGGCATTCTTTAGAAACAAAGCACATGTTAATTTGAGCCCTGTTTATAATAACACACTATTCTTCAAAGATAGCCACTGTGTGGCTACCTGGGGTCTGCAATTTGTAATAGAAGCCCTTTTGTGTACACACACACACACACACACACACACACACACACACACACACACACACACACACACACCACCCTCTTCTTTGAGGGTAATTTCCATGACTTTTCTGAATTGAGTTTTCTTAGCAGTAAGTTGGGTGCATATTGGTTGGTCTATTGAGGAGTACAAAATATAGGAGATTTCAGATCCTCTGACTTTTGAGGGAAGACTGTGAAAAATCCCTACCTATAGTCAGACCACATAGCCTAAAGAAGCCAAATGTAAAGAAAATGAATGCTTTCCCTAGATGAAATCCAAACTCAGCTCTTAGCTTCCTCCTCTGGTGGGAAGCACAGATCATTAACATTGGTAATGTCCTTACTAAATATGCTTGGAGAAAGTGACAAGTCTAATTTGTTACTGACAGCCCAGGCTGGGAGTGTGTTTAAAATGTATTGCTTTTGCTCCTTTTGGGTTGCTGTGTGGCTTCTTCCAGGTAGGCTGGGTGTTTGGTTAAATACTACCTGCAATTTCATCTGTCTGCTCTGAGTCTCCCAGAGGAAGAGCTTCAGCTGCCTTCGCTCTCTGCCTTCTTCTCCAGGCCAGATAACAGCCCAAAGAAGACAAGCATGCCGGTGCTGTGACTTGAATTCCAGATCCAGAGGAAGGACTCCTGAACCCAGTAATTGTAATTAACAATCAATAGCTTTCAGCCTAACAAATAACTGTGAGTGATTTGAATGAGACCGAATCTGTTCTTTGACATATATGTGTGTGAGGACTGTTTTCCTTAACTAGAAAATGCCTTTGAGGCACTCTTTGGATATCCTTTAAGTAGAACGAGGTAGAATCTGGAAACATGATGCAAACAGGGTCTAAGAAATGGAATAAAATTCCTTCCTGAAGAAAAAGCTTAAATCAAAACCTGTGGGCTGAATTGATAATACAATTAAAATTATGAGGGAGGGGTGATAGCAGCATAATGCCAAGCAAATGCAGAATGATGTAAATAGGTTTTCATTGTAATCTAGAATATTTAGACATTCTTAGGACAGACTTTGTCCATAGTGCAGGCACTTAAAGCCACAGGGGAAGTGGAAGAGAGTGGGACAGCATCTGACTCCACTGTGTGCCTCATATCCAGCTGGAGTTGAGTGAGGAATCCTAGAAAACCACCCTGAGATTACTGGAAACCTCAGAAGTAGAAGTTAGTTTCTAAAAATACCAAAATTCAAGTACCTTGTGAGATGTATGTGGGCCATAATTTAGAGTAAAATTCACATTATTCTTTTATTTTACATTTTTTTTCCCATTTTGTCTTACCCCATTGATTGCTCAATTTTCTTATAGAAGCTATGTGTATACACCCCGATTTATAAGGTCCAAAAGTTTATGCATTATAGAAACGGAATATAAACCATAAATAAGTAAGCCCCTTGTCTTAGGGTTGCTATTGCTGTGAAGAGACACTGTGACCATGGCGACTGTTACAAAGAAAACACTTTAATTGGGGTGGCTCACTCACAGTTTCAGAGGTTCAGTCCATTATCATCATGGTGGGAAGCATGGTGGCAGGCAGGCGGACATAGTGCTGGTTACATCTTGGCTTATAGGCAACAGGAAGTCGACTGAGATACTGGGCGGTATCCTGAGCATAGGAAAACTCCAAAGTCTGCCCCCATAGTGACACACTTCCTCCATCAAGGCCATACCCACTCCAACAAAGCCATACCTAATAGTGCCACTCCTATGAGATTAAGGGGGCCAATTACATTCAAACTACCACAGCAACTGTGTTCCGTACTGGGTGTAGCTTGAGCAAAGGAAACCTCAAAGTCCACCTCCACGCTGACATACTTCCTCCAACAAGGCCTCACCTACTCCAATAGCAATACCCCCTAATAGTGTTACTATCTCTGGGTCAAGCATTAAAACACATGAGTCTGTGGGGGACATTCCTATTCAAACCACCACAGTAAGTTACCACCAGAACGTATGGCCCAGAATTAAGGTGGATTTTCCCACCTTAAATAATCCAATTTAAAAAATCTCTCACAGATTTACCAGACACTTGGGTTTTAGTTAATTCCAAATGTAGTGAAGTTTACATGTAAGAATAGTCATCACACTCATATATGTTTAAAATTGTATTATCCTCTTGGTGGATTGTTCCTTTAATGGATGTGAAGTGACTCTCATTTCTTCTTACTAGTTTTGGTTGAAGTCTATTTTATTATCAGAGATTAGAATAGCCAGAACTGTTTCTTTCTTGGTTCCATTTAGTTGGAATACCCCTTTTCATCCTCTTACCCTCAGGTTGTGTCTAACATTGATGGTGAGGTCTGTTTCTTATGGGTAGCAAAAAGATGGATCATGGTAAAATGTAATATGCTATTCTGTGTCTCTTTATGGGGGAACTGAAACCATATTAAGGGTTACTACTGAGCAACGTTTAATTCCTGTCATTTTGTTTTTTGAGGCATTTCCTAAGACTTCTTTTTGTTATGAAATTGTCTATTTTTCATGGCTTCTTAGGTGTCTTTATCTATATTCGAAGACTAAATTATTTCTCCTAATATCTTCTTTTAGAGCTGGTAGTCAGTAGAAATTTTTCTCCATTTCAGTAGCCAAGCCTGATAGCTGTGGTCTTTGAAAACCTGGGATATGTATTTCTGACTTCAATATGTTCTGTAGAATAATTAGGTGTTATTCTTTTGGGCCCATATTTATAAGTGAGTCGGTATTTCTTGTAGCCTTTAGTTCCTTTTCTTTATTCTGTGTTCTTAACATGTTAACTATAATAGATTCTGTGGAGTTTCTCTGTTTGTCTTATCTATTTGGAGTTTTGTAGGCCACTTGTATTTGGATGGGCATCTGTTTCTCTAGGGTTGAGATTTTTTTCCTATAATTTTAATGAAAATAATCTCTATTCCTCTACTATGGTGTTATTCTCCTTCTATGCCCATATCTGAACATTAAATCTCTTCATGCTTTTCTAGAACTCTACAGCTTTATTTATTATTGACGTTTACTGAGTGATGTAATTCTACCTTGTCTCCCATCCCCAATTCTCTGTTTTTTACATGATCCATTCTGTTGGTGAGATGTCTACTGAGGGCTTTATTTGGCTTATTGAGGTTTTCACTTCCAACATCATTTCAATAATTCTACCCTTATTTTTGTATCTTGAATTGATTTCCTTATTTAATTCATCTCTTCATTTTTCTTCTCTTGGAGTATGTTCATTTCTTCTTTAAATTGTTTGAACATAGTAATTTCTCTTTTGAACTCTATGTTTGGAATTTCTTCCATGTCATTTTCATTAGGTGCCGTTATTATGAGATTAGTGAAGATACATGCTGTCTTAGTTTTTGTAATTGTTTCTATTTCTGTGCTGGGACCTGAACATCCGAAGTCACCTGGTTGAAATTTTCTTTCCTTTGTGTGTGTGTGTGTGTGTGTGTGTGTGTGTGTGTGTGTGTAAGAGAGGGAGAGATGAGAGATGTTTGCAAGATTCATGAAAGACTAATTATTAATAGAGTTGAGTTGTTATTTCCCTCTATGGGATGGTAATTAGGACTAAAGTCTCTTTCTCAAGTCTTTCTTGGGGCCTTGTATTAGCTAATGTCTACTGTCTGGGTCTTTAGTTTTCACTGTGAGTTATGGAACTATTTATACACTTATGAGCCTTATCCAGAGTAAGATCTGGTACCCACCATGGATTTTAGTGTCCCCCAGATTAGGTAAAATATGTGAAACCTCCCATTTGTTTAGGAGCCTATCCTGAATTTGAAATTAGCTCCTGCTGTAGGTCTGAAGCTTCTGTTGAGGCTGCCACAAGATGTGGAACTCACCAAGCACTAATTGGTCTTACTCAGGTTCAGGACTTGTCCTACCCTGGGTTTTCAGGTTCTGCTAAAACTGCTGGTAGATCAAAAGCTTGGTTCATACAATAGTGAAAGGTACAGAGCATTGATGATACTGGTTTAGTGAAGAAGAAGCGGGAGGGGTTTAAATGAGACTGATGTAAGATTGGAGTTAGAAACTCAAAAGTTCTGGTATATTACATTATTGGGAGACTGTGCAGAATCCTGGGCCACAGTCTTTATTTGCATCTTTAGTGTCTCCAGCCATAATCCCTGGTTATTTTTCATTTACCTATATTTCATTACCTGTAGAAGATATAGCAACTTTAGGTTTTGTTGAACACAGAAATTTACTGGTGGCATAAGCCCAATGGATGCGTTCATCTAATTACTATGCTGGAGAAATCTATCTGGGTTTGAGACTTCATGTCAGGATACTTGTAGCCCTTTCATCTCAGTTCCTGATGTCTATAAGATTTATGCATATTACTATATTCATGTATGGCCTATAATATACCTGTGTAAATCAGAGAAGTCTGGATGTCCTTTTCCTTTCCACCAAAACTGATAACAGATCTGCTGATACCTGGATTAGAAGACATTTTTTTTTTCTGAGACAGGGTTTCTCTGTATTGTTTTGGAACCTGTCCTGGAACTCGTTCTATAGACCATGCTGGCCTAGAACTCACAGAGTTCTGCCTGCCTCTGCCTCCAGAGTGCTGGGGTTAAAGGCATGTGCCACCAATGCCTGGCAAAAGAGGCCAGTTTGAAGGAGACAATAGTCCTTTATCTAGTTAGACACTCAGAATGCTGTGCTACAGGATTTTAGTTGTTTTTTTCTTCCCTCCAGGGCAGAAAATATTCACATAGTTCTCAACATGTTTGTGCAACCAAAATTTTAGGCCTAATCACAGATCAATTCCCAGATTAATGACTCTAAATAATTAATCTCATTATCTTAAAACATAGTGAAGTTTTTGAAAATGGAAGTGCTACTGCAAATGCTGAATTGCCTGTCACCTCTGGCAATTTTATATGGAAAATCTATGATGGACTTTGCAAGAACAGGTTTTGGATTATTTCAGACTTGACAATTCTCTGAAAAGACATATGCTTTCAGGACCAGATTCTATGCAAGTACTAAAAATACTAACCAACATGGCCCCTGCTTAGCTTGTATAGTAGATAACATAGTGCTTATCCAAGTGGTGTGAACTAGACAAGATTTTTCATGCTAATAAAATACTGCTAATATTAGTGCTCACACTCACTATCTGCCTTATTTTGGAGGTTAGCCTATTGGTTCAAAAAAGGATTTGGTAAGTACAGTTTATTTTAAACCTCAGATATTGATGGTAAATTCACTCTCTTCAGTTCTTACCTCATCTCCAAATGCTGAACTAACAGGTCATAGTGAGGAATTAAAAGATTTATACATGGTCTTGGCTTGAACATCCACTGTTCATGGGACCCAAAGTCAGCCATACTACATCTACAGATCTTAAATGACACATCTTTAAAGTGAAGATACTTGGGGGGAAATGTGCCAAGTTTGCTGTTTCTATTTCCTCTTAGATGAATGCATGAATCTAATTTGCCAAAGTCATTTTTCCAGAGACAGCTGTATCCCAAACCACCCATGAATACTCTTGTGTCCTCTGGGATATTCTTCCAGGAAAGTGGGGCACTGGAGCTCTTCCAATTAAGGATCATTTTTCAGGAATGGAAATATAGAAGTACAAAAAGATGTTGCTTTAAACACTTATTTAAACTGTTGATGCCTTGCCTTGAAGTAAAACAAAAGTGACAACTAAAGAGCAGTTTTACCCTCTGGAGGTTTGATGAATCTTCATTCCAGTATTTGCTTCTTTATCTGTCATACATCAACATTCACGCATCACCTTGTATATCACAGGAAGATGTTTCCTCTCTGTGGACTTAAATACAAGGACTGGCATCAGCCATGCTGCTTCGTGTTTACCATTGGCCCTGCCCCCACACCTCTAGGTAAGTGGAGAGATGTTTGTTTTAGGCTATAAGTATAAATGTAGGTACACTATATATGAGGGTCTATTTATATTCATGGCACAAATTTGTGTGACTGTGAATACTAATAACAACATTATTCAAGTGGTTTTTCTAGAAATGAGGACATACACTGTGCACAAGTCATTTAAAGTTAAGTTGTGTGGAAAATATTTAGATAAACTCAAAGCGGAATTCTCATAAATGCAACATTGATTCTTAAACTATTCCAGTATTTACTTTAAATTCTAAGCTCTGAAGCTTTCAACAAACAAACAAAACTTGTACTGTGACTTGCTAAGCAAAGTATTTGAAGAAGAGGTAGATTTAAGTATATGGGTAGGAGTCAGCAGTAGACTTGCCAGCTGTGGTCTTTAAAAACCCTGCCACAGAGTCAAAAGCATTATAAGAGTTCCAGAGCCAGTCTCTCCTGACTTTCTCTAATGCAGAAGTATGTCAGACAAGCATAGTGTCTGTGTTGATTCTAGGAGAATGAACCACCCCAAGGTCTAGCACTTGGATCATTAGTCTAATTTTTCATTTCTTTAACTATGTCTGCTGTTAAAATGTACCTTTTATAGAGGATCATATAAGTGGCCAATTACTGATGACTATTTGCATATCATTTTAGAGTGGTAGTCTGTCTGATGTGTGGTCTAAGATATAACCTGATTTTTTTCCTACCAAGACCAGGCAGTACATATGCAGACTCTGGGAGCCACATGGCCTTTGATTACCAACTAAACTCCGCCAATGCAATGCATAAACAACCTTACATGAAGCAAACATGCATTGCTGTGTTCCAGAAAAAAAATTTCCAAAGGAGGTAGCAGATTATATTTGGCTTGAGAGCAGTAGTTGGTTTGTTCTCTTGTAGATCAATTAGCATCTCTCAAGCTTTAGTGCTTCAGAATCACCAAGAAGCCTTGATCACCATGGGCAGGTGGTCTCATCCCAAGGATATCTAATTCAAGAAGTCTGTGGAAGGGATGGGGGAATTTTCACAGAGACAAACCTCCATGTAATGTAGATACCCACTCAGGACTGAGAACTGTCCTCTGAGTATAAATGTGCAGATCACTTCCCCCAAACTAAAGTTTATTACCATTAATTTTAATTAAAGTTAATTAGTATTAACATTAATTAACAGGAACATGCATGGTTCTGAGAGTCAAGAGCTGCCATGCTCTCTGTCATGATGATAATGAACTAACCTTCTGAAACTGTAAGCAAGCCACTAACTAAATTATTTTATTTATACGAGTTGCCTTGGTCATATTGTCTCTTCACAGCAATAAGACAGCAACTAAGAAGGATTTATTTACTTTATGTGAATATGTGTGAATGAGTGTTTTGCCTGCATGTACATGTGAGTTCTATTTGTATACCTGGTGCCTGTAGAACTGAAAAAGTTCACTTGGTCCCCTGGAATTGGAGTTACAGATAGTTGTGAGCTATCACATGGGTGCTTGGAATGGAACCCAGGTCCTCTAGGAGAGCAGCAAGTGTTCTAAACTACTGAGCCTTCTCCCAGTCCCATATTTATTATTGCTAGCTTCATCTTAAGTATAAAAAACTGTACTGAGATACTATAGAAAGGGTCACTAGATATCTTAAGGTATGCCTACTACTAACCCATATTGACTTCAAAATTATAAAATAGTAATTATTTGACCTAAAGTAAAAGTAAAGGGGTAAAAGGATTTTTGTTTTGTTTTTGCCCAGGAATATGGATTATTTGATGTTAAACATGAAAGAGTTAAAAAATTTTTGATGTTCCTCATCTGCAGGGTACCCTAGGCATATATTGTGTCTGCTCAGAACTAACTGAGCACAATGTCCACTGTCTCCAGAGGAGTGACATTTCCCTTTTCCTGGATTAGGAAGGAGGATGATAGCTTGGGTCCAACAAGCATAGGGCCAAAAAGGAAGATATGTACAGAGCAGGATGCCTACAGCATGGGGGACTCAGTGGGGATGGATTGAGTAGCCCTGGATCTCCCAGGAAAGAGCAGGTGGAGAGATTCTCAGTCAGGGTTGTGCTATATGCACAACAAGGTTTGTCACTGATGCACCACATTTCAGGAGGCAGTTGATAAGGTCAGTAGCTTTTTCTTTTGTGGTGACAGTAAACCTGAAGAAAAACAGACATGTTTCTGCCCAGCACATCAGGCAATTCAGTATCACATTTAAAATGAATGCAATGGATAGAATAACCTCATCTCAAAAACTGAAACATGAAAACAAAAACATCAAAACTGTCACTCTGACCTCTGTCTCCCTTTCCATTTGGGGTGGTGGCAGCCTGTTGGTCTCAGAAGAGGCCCTGCAATTTTGGGGGTAGGATAGAGTTTACATACTAACCACTTTTCACCTCATCTGTATTCCTTTAGTGTCAAGACTAAAGGCTAAAGGTGCCTGAGGTTTTCTTGGATTTGGAGTTGAAGCTATGGCCCTGGAATGTGATGGGGATCCGAGGGATCTGAAAGACAGATACCAATATAAAATATTAGAAGGAGGAGGAGAAGAAACAGCAGAAGAGGAAAGATGGCGAGGAGGATGAGGATGATGATGAGGATGAAGACAAAGATGAGGATGAAGATGAAGCAAAGGAAGAAGGAGGAAGTATAACTGGACTGATGCACAAATCTCTTCGACTGACTCCAAGACCTGCCTCTGTCTCCCATGAGCGCCTCCCAAAGGCTTTACAACTTCGTTATCACCTCTAGCTGGGAACCAGGTGTTTGTAGTCATGAACCTATGATGAACAGCTCAGAATCAAGCTGTAGCCATCATAGAATGAAAGGATACAGTAAAAGGAAGTAATGCTAGGTTTTATGTATGTGTAATTGAAGTGAAATTTGTTTAGTTGAATGTCCTTCCTTGGAACTTTTACTTTTTTAGACATCAAACCTAGGGAGATCACTATGGTAGTTTCTAGCAAACTCATATAATTTGGAAAAATAAATATATGGGTGAGACCTTCTCAATTGTATATAAGAAACAATTCCAAACAAAGGATAATGGGAAAATGGCATGTGATCCTTAGTGCTAAAGGAACATGTTTACCTGTATGTTGAACAGGTTGTTAATAATTCTCTTATACTGACTCCATTCGGGATTATTTTCTGTCCACATTGACACTTTGCAAAACAGAAGTAGAGCTGACTGCAAAATATATGTCAATGAAACTGTGGAAGAATATCTGGAAAGGGAGGCTGGAAGTCAAGTGCTGAGAAGGGGAAAACATGTATTCGAGTTTTTGCAGATGTTCTCAGATCAAATTATGGTGTTGAAAAATTGTATAGTGTGTTCAGTGGCGCATGTGAGATGAAAAGACAGATCAGTGGCTTTGTAATCTAGATAAAGAAAAGCCTTAGAGCTGTGCTTATGTAGGGTGTAATTCACAGGTTCAGAACTGCCAGTGCTGGAGATAATGACAAAGAAGGCAAAGCACTCGGCTATTTAAATAATTCTTACATAAATTTACATATAAAATATGGATAGTAGGCATTCATGCTAAAATTCTTATATTTTACCTCTACAGAGTTAATGCTAAATCTCTGACCTTCCAGGATCTTTTCAGTCAGCTCAGTACATGTAGATATACATGGAATGTTTCAAATATTTCATGGGCTTGAGTAAAAAACCCAGTGCACAGCAAGAATGACTATAGTTAAAAGTAATGTATTATATGCCTCAAAACTGCTAACAGAGTAGATTTTAAACATTCTCACAACAAAGAAATAATGGCTATGTTAATTAGCCTGGATCACTTACTCCATGATGCTGAAGTGTATCAAACAACGCATTTTACTCCACAAATAAATGCAATGATCATTTGTTAAATAAAATAAAACAAAACAAAGGAAAATTTCTTGGATGAAGGGGAGATGAGTAGCAATTCAAAGAATTTCAGCATATGAATGATTCCAACTCACATCATTTTTGTTCTTTTTAATACCACTGGAAGAGTAAGGTTGCAAACCCCTCATTGTGAGTGCTCTGTTGGAAACAGTAGTATATATCTTCATGATGTAACTTGCAACTCTGAGTTTCCTAGGTTTGTGACATCTCAGGAGAAAGACTTTGGATATTTCAAGCAGCATTCTGTTATTATTAGGAAAAGGTAGCTTTGAGTAGGCTATTTGTTTGTTTGGTACATGTGTGCACACACATGATTGGGGGGTTGCCTATAAATCTGGAGCATTATAGGATATTCTAAAATTGTTACAAACCTGTATTTAGGGGAGGATATCATTCTTTGAATCATTGGACACATATTTATAGCCATGTACTTTGGTGTCTAGGTCTTGGAAATATAGCAGTAAATAAAGCAGTAAAAGTTCTTGTCCTCATAGAATTCTTTTTTTAATTAATTTTATTTAAATTAGAAACAATCTTATTTTATATACCAATCCCAGTTCCTTCTCTCTCTCATCCTCCCATGCCTCCCACCATCTCCCATCCTACCCCACATCCACTCCACAGGGAGGGTAAAATCTCCCGTGGGGGATCATCAAAGTCTGTCACATCATTTGGAGCAGGAACTAGGCCCTCCCCATGTATGTAGGCTGAGAGAGTATCCCTCCATATGGAATGGACTCCTGTCATCCATTTGTGCACTAGGGATAAATACTGGTCCCAGCGCCAGAGGCCCCATAGACTTCCCAGGCCCCACAACTGACACCCACGTTCAGAGGGCCTGGTTTGGTCTTATGCAGGTTCCCCAAAGGTCAGTTTGGAGTCCATGAGCTCAAACTTGCTCAGGTCAGCCTCACAGAATTCTTATTCTCATAGAGGTGGGCAGCTAAGGAAATAAGGACTCAGAAGTAATGCTACTATTGAGAAAAGTAAATAAAATGCAAGGAGTAAAGTGGTATTGTGAAATTAGCTGATCAATGTGTACCTTGCACAATGTCACTGTGATGATGGTGAATGTTAATAGTCAACTTGATACAATCTAGAGTCATCTGAGAGATGGCCTCTAAGTATGCCTGATGTATTAATGAAATATGTGCCCAATGTGAGTAGCTCCATCCTCCAGGCAGGGGATCCTGAGCAATAAGGTGAGGAGAGAAAGTGAGCTAAGAGATAGTAAGTGATAGTAAAGGGAGTATTCATTTGACTGCAGATGTATTGTGATTAGCTACTTCAGTCCCTGATATCCTGACTGCCCCACCATGATAGATGGTAACCTTGATCTGTGAGTTCAAACAAAACCTTTCTCCTTTGTGTTCCCTTTGTCAGAGCATTTTATCCCAGAAAGAGAAGCAGAAACTAAGCAGCAGTACTTGTGCAGAAGAGAGAAACGGGAATGGGGGTGAGCCATGTAGACAATAGTAGCTTTAGAACATTCCAGTCTGAAAGAAGAGCCTGCTTTACAAAATGTTGAAGTGTCCCTGGAATGTATTTTTTTTATGACTTCAAAGCCCACAACATCAAGATTGGCTTTGAATACTTTTCACATTAAGGGAATCATGAGAGTGAATGACATTCAGTGTCATTACTGTAAAAGGTTAGAATATTCTTTGAGGCTAAAGGCAAATCTTGCAAACTAAGTTTAGATGTATAAATGGCTTGAGAAAGTGTATACATTTAATACATTGGCTGTTTGAAGATAGTGAAGGGAAGCCTTCACTGGATTCATGTAAATTTTAGAGTTTTTTAAATGTCAGCTTCAATCTGTAGACATATTTGGTATATAAGTTGGGATATTGCTTTCTGACAAGATACGACATACCCGTTTGATGTGTCATAGCCAGAAGCGGATCCCTTTCAAAGAAATTAATAACTTGTTATTTCCAATTCTTAGTAGAGTAGAAATTATATTGATCAAAGATACTGAAAGCATTTTCAGTATGCATACAAATCTTAACCTAAGTGGATTTTCAGCTGGGTTTTCAAATCAATTAGTTATCCAATACCAAATGGCTGGTCCTGAAAATGTATATTCAGGTAACATTATACAGACTAAGAAGATTATATTTGTGAATATATAAATATAGGAAACTCAGAGTAGCAAGTCTTGTGTCATGAAGTTATATACTAGTATTTCCAACAGTACATTCACAATGAGGGGCTTGCAACCTTACTTTTCTGGTGTTGTAAAAAAAATTAAGAAGACCAAAAGCTATGTGATATTAGAATCATTCATATGCTGAAATTCTTTTAATTGTTACTCATCTTCTTCCCTTGATCCCAGAAATTTTCTTTTAATTGACAAATGATAATTGCATTTATACAAAAATGCATGCAACAACAAAATAAAAAGAGAAGCATGAATTTGAAAAGAGAGTGAGGAAGGGGAATCGGAGGGGTTAGAGGGAAGAAAGGGGTAGGAGAAATTATGCAATTGTATCAAAACCTCAAATATAAAAGAAATAATAAAACAAACCCAAGAGTAAATCATTTAAATTTTTTTCTATGTGAAGTATCTTTTATGGCAAGTCAAGAAAGGAGACAGAAGATCCAAACAGGAATGGAAAAGAGCAAAAGGCCTCTGCTTTATACCAATTATGAAACAGAAACCTTTGAGATGACCTAACTTTAATCACAGATGCAGAAGTGTAGAAGAGGAAAGAGATGACAAGAGAAGGGATGGTAACTATTAGGCAGTTGACTGGGGTTAGGCAGCACCAAACGATCCTGTGTTTAAACTTGCCCTGAATCTGTCACTGCTGACCATATTGGTCCAGATCATAACCTGTTCAGACATAAGCTTTTGGGTTGTTAATTCTAGGAATCAAGAAATACAAATACTCTGATCTATGAGTATAACAGAATTTCATTAGGAATCATTTCCTTGGCTTTTTTTTCTTTTGGCCTGTCTTGTTTGGTAATCATCATCAGAGGGCTCCATCTAGGAGCTGATGGGAATAGATACAGAGACCCTCAGCCACACATTAGCCAGAGCTTGGGGATTGCCAAGGAAGAGGGGAAGGACTTTAGGAGCCAGAGAGATGAGAGATGAAGGATACTACAAGAACACAACCTATGGAATCAACTAACTAGGGCTTATAGGGGCTTGCAGAGACTGAAGTGACCATCAGGAGCCTGTATGGGTGACTTAGGGACTCTTCATATATGTTATGGTTGTGTAGCTTGTCGTTCTTGTGGGACTCCTAACAGTGGGAGCAGGGGCTCTTTCTGACTATTTGGCCTGCTTTTGGAACATCTTTCCTTCTCCTGTGCTGCCCCATCCAGCCTTGATATGAGAGTATATGCCCAATCTTATCATGTGTGTTCAGTTGATGTCCCTGGGAGGGCTGCTGTTTTTTTTTTTTTTTTTTTTTTTTTGGGAAATGGAAGAGGAGTGGATCTGGGGGAAAGAAGAAATGGGGGAAAGGCCTGGGAGAAGAGGAGGGAGAAGAAACTGTGGTGGAGGAATACAATATTTGAGAGAAGCATAAACACACACATGCTTCCTACACTATACTACACACACACACACACACACACACACACACACACACACACACACACACACACACACACGCTTCCAATTATGGATTGCCACTTTATCCAGAAGGTTTCTCTATATTCTGTAGTCTACCCACTTGTCCATGGCAAGTGTGGGTTACAGTGCTTTTCTTTCTAGAAGTTTACAGAAAACATTCTCAGCTCTGACTCTGTAGACATAGTACAACTACTACATCCCTCTGAGTCCTAGGAGTTTCTCAACCTGCTTCTTTCCTATTCTGACGAATATTTGCCATGATTCAATCAACACTTTACTTCAATTATTTCTTGGTCTCCAAGGTTTTGATTTAACACCTGGGTAGTTGCTGAGTGGTTCCTGTACATTAAAATACATTAAAGTGTGATTTAATTTGCAATTTCCAACTTACATTTCACTTACGAAATACTGTTGCATTTGGGGAAACACACTTTTAGTACTATAATGATGCACATAAGTTTACTGAGGCAATCAGGTTCCTTTCATATGATGGAAATCTGATTAGTCTTGTGGCTGCATGAGGTGGTAGCAAGGGAGAAGCCATAGCTACGGATGCCTTCAGGCAAGGTTCTGAGCATGCTGGAATGATAAAGCAGTGTTGTGACCACTCTGCCTTTGAAATGCCTAAAAGTTGGGAGCAATGATGAGACCTGCTATTGAAATGTTCCATCAGGTGACTAAACAGCAACCCAGCTTTATTAGTATTTCCTGCATTTTAAGAAAAGCCCATCAGTTTCCAGTCAAGGGTGTTTCTGTAGAGGCATATATGGGACAAAAAGCTCCAACATCCCACAGAGGGATTCAAGACAATCTCCCATGATATGTCACTTTCATCTCTCTGACCTTTTGTTTTCCTGTTTCCATTACATATTATTTTTAGTATAAAGGGCTCATTAAGGGTTGAGAACCATAACTGGCATAACACAAAAGCTTTAGTAGGATTATAATTTTTATTATATTTCTGTCATAAAATAATTAAAAATTAATTTCAATATGATTCTATTGGTTACTTAGATGTCTGATATGATATTCAGAAGTCATAGTGCAATGAGAGCAGAGTTCTCTATCCCTCACTGGATCATTTGTTGGAAAGGGCTGTTTATATTCTCGGAATTCAGCTTCCTTATCTGTAGAGTGAAAGGTGCCAATACTTTCCTTGCTGGACTGTAGTAAAGAAGAAAGATTAAATTATACTTCCATCAAGAAATAGAATTACTCATGGATATTTAATATCATATAAGATTTTTATTGGATGTAGTTATGATACCAAGAAACAAATTATATCTTGCAGAACATATTAAGATATGTAAAGGACACTTTTGTAATATAAACATCTGAACAAATGATAATTCTAGAAGCAAAACGATAGAATTCACTCAGTTCAATGTTTTTATTTATTTTGTTGGGAAATACAAGAAAAATAGGAAAAGAAATATATGCTTTAAGAGTTGTTTGGTTTATGTATTACATATACAAGATCACTTTTCTGACAAGCAGATATGTGTTTGTAGAATTTTCTTTTGTGACCCAATAAGATGGTTCACTGGGTAAAGGCACTTGCCATGCAAACTTGACAACTTGGATTCAGTTCCCATGTAAAAGAGTAAAGAGAGTATCAATAGTCAAAAGTTGTCCTGTAGCCTCCATCATATACATAACTTTCTTCCATAGTTATTCCTGAATGCAATAAAGGCATACAGTTATTCATCTAATGCAACCAAGTCATACAGCTACCTACCATTAAATCAACACATTGCAGATATTTGTTTCAATTGCACAAGTTTTCACACATTATTTCTTCACTTCTTATGCCTATAGGTTAAGAATATTAGATTTCCTTTTTTAAAGATTTTATTTATTTATTATGTATACAACATTCTGCTTCCATGTATATTTGCACACCAGAAGAGGGCACCAGATCTCATAACGGATGATTGTGAGCCACCATGTGGTTACTGGGAATTGAATTCAGGACCTCTGGAAAAGCAGTCAGTGCTCTTAACCTCTGAGCCATCTCTCCAGCCCCAAGAATATTAGATTTCTTTAATGGCAAGTATTTTTGTTTTCAGGAAAATGCCATGTGGTGCATCTTTATGTGTCCCCTTACCTGACTGAAGACAGGGTAGAGGAGAATTTGAGGAGGATATGATGGGTCAGGGAAATGTCTGGAAATAAAGCAAGGAAATTTCACTGTATGCCTCAGATACTGTCGGGTGACATCCTTAGACTTTGTGTTGGTGGAAGCTGAGGGTGTATTACCTCCTAATAATTTTAAGATTAGGAGGTAAGTCAAACACAGAGGTGGGCAATAAATGGCTCTTAAGAGAGTTAAAGATATGCCATGATAGTTTGACTTTGGACTTACAAATTTCATCTCTCTACACTCAAAGAAATTCTAATTAATTCAGCTTAACACTGGTGTGCCATTTATTTCTGAGAAGTTCATTTTACATGAGATAGAATGATGCATTCAGCTCATTGAATGGCTATGTGTTTTTTACAGCAACTGTTAATTTATTTACGTAATATTCCTGTCTGCACTCAATAACTAAGCAGTTCAATTCAACAAAAAGAGAACATTAACTATCTTGATCATTCCTCCCACTCTTCTCCAGGAAGCTGAGCCTATTTTATTTTGAAACTTCTTACTCAGTAGACAACATTATACTTTAGTTGAAATTAGTTTTCTATGGTAATCAAATTCTGATATGAATGACAGTTAATTTAAATTCTCTGCTTTACAAATTTAATTATTTTACAGGTCTGTTGAACAGAGTACATTTGAATTATGAATTCTATGAAATAGTGAATATTCAAATTACTGGTATACTTTCAGTGTAGCAATATGAAGGTGAGTGTAGTGCATCATGAACACATGCTATCAAAAAGCTTGCACATGACAGATATAGCATCATATACATGAAATCCCAGGATATGAGAGACTGAGGCAGGAAGATGATGAAGTATGATACCATACTACTTAATGATACAAAAGAAAATTGAATGAATTCTGAAAGAATTGGTTGTCAATATTCCTCTATCAGGCATTTATTTTGCTCTTGATTCTTTAGCTAGAGCAAAGTAAATTAACCTGATTTTTTTCAACTGAATATATAGGTTAGATATTAGAAAAATATTTTTCTTATGAAAACTATCAAGCCATGTATTGTTTGTTTGCAGAAAAACATTTTACACTCCATTCTGCAGTCGTTTAAAGAAAGAAATGGACAGGATGATGGTGAATTATTGTCAATAACTTGCAGCAAAACTAAGCCTGGGTCTCTGTTCTGTAACAAGCCAGTCCATTCCAAAAGCCTAATAAATGTTGAATTATAAGTAACATTCTTCCATAGCCCCTGGGGTAGGACTCTTAGTTCTAATAAGACATTTCTAACTCTAAGTCACTTGATTTGCTACAGTATAGGTAATAGCCATGATTTCAACACAATGTATAAATGCAAAGTGTTTTGTGCTCTCCATATATCAAAGATGGGATTTCATTGTTAGAAGAATTATAATAATGACTAGTGCTTCTGAAATGGGTATCCAAAGGTGGTCTGTAGAACATCATATAGAGTGAGCATTGTGTTACTATTAACCTGAGTTAATTTTAAGGTTAGATAGATTGGGAAGTATGATGAAATAGAAATAAGAAAGATCATTATCCTCAAAAAAATGAAGGCTCCTGGAGAATTTATGGTGGAAAAAAAGCAGAAAGGAACAGAGCTAGTGAATTAGGTAAAAGTTCAGTATATATCAAATTGGTCATTTGGCACTAGTAGATGTCTGCTTTAGACAATATGCAGAAGAGCATAATGTGTATAGATGGTGGCATGGTGTGGGGATTAGGGGAGGGCTTCAGAAAAATTGAAGCAGAGGTGAGGTTAATGCATCTTCTGGATTAATGTGGTTATAGCATAAGTGATGCAAAGAGAGAGTAGGTCATAAATTGCTTCAAGGGAATCGGAGGGCAATAGGGGCCCAGGCAGACTCTCTGAATAATAGTTCCAGAGCATCTGCTATGCAATATGGTTTGAACTTTTTGAAGCCCCTCTGTATAACTCACTTGTCACTTGGCTTGAGGAAGAGTTGACAGATCTGCCAGAAACATTCAGGAATGCCTCTCCTCCCCAGGAAAGGAGATAAACCAGCTGTTCTTGTGTTGATATTTTAACAAAGGCGTCGATCTAAATATTGTGAATTTACCAAGTTTTTAATGTTTCACAAACAAGAGAAGAAATATTCTCTGCACTGAGGTAAGGACTCTATAGGCACAGGATGAAATCTGGCAGAAGGGTTTCCTTAGATAGCCCAAAGTCATTTTAAAGATTAGCAGGCACCTTGTTTTACTCACCACGTTCTGCTTCATTATCTTTCCTCTGAGTTGCCCTTCACCTTGTAAAAGGAATTCAGAAGCTTGACCTTTGCAGACTGTGTGGAAGGATAATTTTGCTAAGATACCAGATGGGAGAAAATTCAGCATTTGTGGGGTTGGAGGTGGTACCTTGGCTCTCTAATTTTAAACCTGAGAGATCACCCCCAAGCCACCCACTACCATCAAAGCGAGAGGAGGTAGGGGGTTGTCATCTGTATAAGGGCTCCATTTATGCTCAAAGTTATCTATAACTCCTGGACCATTGCCTCTTCTAATCTCTGCACTTCGAAATACATTGAGTAGATTTTTTTCAACATAACATCTGGCTATATAAGTAATTTATTTTATTTGTTTTTAAGATGTATTTAAAATTTTACTTTTTATATATGGTTGTTTGTTTTGCATGTATTTATGTATTTATTTATATACACCCGGTATATACTGTGCCTAAAGACATCAGAGGCATTAGATTTCCTGAAGTTGCATTTAACTGCTGAACCATCTCTCTAGACTTACTAATCTCTTTTAAAGAGCTGGTGACCTCTTGTTGTCTTTAGTCCCCTGAGTGTGGTTGCTCATGCCTGAGTTTGAGTCTTGCACTCTTCCTCCAAGAACTATGCTCTGGCTTCATTTCTGTCCTTAATTACTAATGTAATTTTGGCTGCATCCTCTGCCATGTACCCACAAAGTTCTTTCTTCTTGGTCAGATTAAGTCCTGCTTATCTCCTTCACCTTTTCACTCAGCTCTGCCTTCACCTCTTCCAGGTTAGCTTTCTGGAAGTCAGTGTCGGTGGTTCTATTCTCTATGTAATTTCGGTGCTTTCTTCCTTTCTAGCATTTGTATAAACCATCAGTACAGTTATTTTTGCTAACCATCACTTTTTTGTTAGCAATTACTTTTCTTTCAATGTGGTAAGCCTATTAAATAAAAAATCACATTGATGTTTGAATCTTTAAGACATATCTCAGCCCTTACCTGTGGGACATATTAATATTTCTTGAATACTTATCAACTGAGCACTTCCCCAACCAAAAGTGTGGGACTTACATTTGGAGATCTTGGGCACTTTTTAGCATTTCGTTTCTACCATAGAGTCTCTCCTACACAATCCAGATGTCCATTGTAAATATCCTTTGATTATGTATCTATGTGCTGATTTGAGAAATACTTAAATCTTGTTTTATATAACTCCCATGACAAGTGCTTTAGATGATGGTGAACAATCCCTTTCATCCTGGGAACCAAATTCCCTGCTGTTTTCCTGTTCCCATTTCTTTTTATAGATTTCAAATGCTAACCACCAAGAGTCCCTACTTGAAGATGCATATTCTCCTTTGTTATCTGGAGATGATCCATTTGCTTATTCATTGAGGATTTGTCACTGAATGCTAAGCAGAGGTCTATCATCTTAAAGATTACAGTCTGTATGGGAGATGGAAAAAGTAAACTGACAGTGATGATGCAATATGATGATTGCTCACATAAAGAAAGCAATGCTTCTGGGAACACACAGGTGCTAAGTTTGCCAGGACTTGGGGAGTGTGCAGACACTTTCTTCAGGAAGTAACCTATGCAGAATGCTGAAGACCATTCAAGTCATAGATAAGAGAAGCACAAGACAAGGCCATAGGAACAAAAAATGTTTAACCCAGACTTTGGTAGTCTATACTGGTCCTAGAACTCAGCTGGAGTAAGACAGACATGTCTTGGAAGTCAGTAAGGCACTTAATTTTGCCAGCATGTCAAACAGCTACAGGATGGTGGAAAGTACAAATAATTAATATTTCAGAAATTTTGATTGACCTGAAGCTTGGTATATGAGTTTGAGGAAGGGATGCTAGAAAAACAGGAGGTCCTACCTGGTATTAAGAGTCCAAATGGAGGAGAAAGTAGGAAGCTATGAGAAATACTTAGGGGTCAGCATGGTTCCCTTATCACTGTTTAAATAGGAGGAGGAGAAGGGATAGAGGAGAGTAGTTGAGTATTTTGGAGTTCCCAAAGATGCCTAGGTTTCTACATTGGGCAAATATGCAGAGAGTGACACTATTGACTATGGTAACTGAAAATTTAGGGCTAGAATACATGGAAGATGATGAAATAACATATAGACATTTTCAAGGAGATGTCTGAATCTACAGCCCAGGGTTTGAAGCAGTTAAGTGGTATTAATACTTGGATAGAATTGAAATCAGGGGAGTGAGTGAGCTCTTCAAAGAAGACAAGGAATCTTAGGACAGAACTAATGAGCTTGGGAAAAGAAGGCACAAGGGAGACAAATGAGATGCAGAGGCACAGCCACAGACATCCAGGTTCCAGAGTCTAGAAGTTCAACACTTTTGGAAAGAAGAAAGTGGCCACCACCGTGCACTGCTGCAGATGCTAAGCGAGCATTTTGGAGAGGTGAATATTTAATGTAGTCTTAAGGTGGATTTGGTGCTAGTGGGTGATGCAGACATGAGTCAGATAAGAATGGGCCAAATTATAGATGCAAAGTGATGGACTGGAGGTAGAAGAGGAAGAACTTTGAGAAACTGAGTAAGGAATTAAAGTATGGGAGCCAAATTCTGGTTTTCACAAGTTTTGTGGCTATGAGATTCTCCAAGTTCTAACTACTTTGATTCTTTCTCCTGGGTGTCCTTTAAAGTTTTGTGGCCATTTAAACCCCTGATTTTCAAAAACTGCAAGTTCACCCAGTCTAGGATGGGATTAGAAGCTCTATACAAGGCCCCACAGGCACAATTTCAGATGTGTTCAAATGTCTTTTCAGTAACACAACTGCTTTTTTTTTATTCTCATGAATAATTCTAATATATTGAAAGTAGTTTGGCTCTGAGCTGTTCTGATTTAAATAAGTATGGAGGTCCTGGGGCCCGAAACTCAAATCCCTTAACCAAGCTTCTGAGGTACCCCTACCCAAGAGCCCTGTGGATACAGAGAACTGCATTCAAAAATAACCTCTAACTCATAGGTTGTTTGGACAATAATAAACTGACTGTTGACCTCTTGATTTTGAGGTTTTTATCTCACAGTCTTCTGGAAAGTGTCTGAGAAATGCCACTTGTTGTCAGCAAATGTCTTGAGATGGAATAAAAATATTGAAATTTTAAGATAGCAGAGATGTTAGTGTAGGTTGACTTCAGCCAAAAGTTATTTCAATACTGCACAGGGGTTAGATGTATTGTCTTGGTATGCAGCTCAGTTTTATAGCATGTTTTGTGCCATGCTGTCATGGCTGTTACTCTGCAGACCCTGGAAGGCCAGGACAGAAAATACTAGAATAGTAAGGTGAGGTCACCGTGATGCTCCTTGTGGAGTATGCCATACATTGCCTCCCAGCTTCTTTTCATATACTGAAGCATGCCAGCTGATGGTATTTGAATAGAATCCCCAGATTGACAATGTAAGCTATGTTGGATCCTAAAGGAATGGCAGAAGCATTAATAATAGAAAATAACAGGTATTTGTGCAGCTCAGATTAGATGAAAGAACTGTTCAAAGTGAATGGAGCCAAGCATTCAGGAGTTCTTTCTGACTGTAACTGCTGGCTGGCAAGAGAGAAAGTCAATGTGCCAGTGAATGAGCACAGACAAGCATACACAGAGGTGAGAAACCACTGCACACTAGAATGGTAGCATAAGAAATGTCCTTACAGAGTTTATACTCTTCTTGGCAAGCACAGTAAAGCCCTGGAGGGAAAGCATCTTCCCAGAAGATTTACTATGTAGACACCATTCTTCTCAAACTACATATAGAAAAGTGAGGTGCTAGAGTAGTTGAATGGCATGCTCAAAGTCGCAGAGCTCATATATGAAGGCAGAAGCTGAAATTGTTTTCCTCCATTGTTTCCAAACTACTCTCATTACAATGGTGAGGGTATAGATCAACACTTGTCAAGACTGTGCCTAACCCCTTCCTGTGAGAACACAGGCTATAGACTTACTTTTCTGTGAGTTATGCAAATAGATTGTTTTCCTTGTGTTGGTTAATGGAAATTTGGATTAGCTTGAGTTGCATGTTATTTGTATTTTGTTTTGTAATTAAAAAAATGATTCACATATTTAAAAGTCATAATTGGATAGGAGCTGTGTTAGTTGCTGAATATTTCAAGTTTTTGTATATGTGTCACAAAAATTACAATTTAACAACATTTAAACTCTTATGCAGTAATATGAGGTTGATAGTCATATGGTAATGCTTGTGTACAACCAGAATGAGGCTTTTGATACTCCCAGGGTCAAGCTAAGAATTCTAACTGTGTTGCCCATGTTTTCATGATGAAGGTTTGACTTTTAGCTCTTGTCTTAAAAAAAATACTCCAAAGGTCTCTTAGCAAATTCTGCTGATTAATATTTTGCTCAGTTTAGATGTACACATATTTCTTTTAAAAATCCTGGCTTAGCAACACAAAAGCCAAGACCAAACTTTGTCTGACAGAAAATGAGGGGCTTAGATGGAACTCTAATACTATAAAAATTTGAAGATCCAAAATTTGTATGTGAGTAATTCACTGAAATACCTGGTCCTGTGATCTTGGCAAATTTGGGTGACTCATCTCTTCACATATTTCCTTGCAGAACATTTTTGAAAATGGTTACCCCCTAAAAAGCTACTCTCTATGACTGTTTTACCTGGAGCTTGTCAAGGTGAAAATGTTGGAATCCTATAGAAGCTATCTGGAATGCCCACCTAGATGTTTTTAGGTACAGGTATGGGTAGTTCTGCATCTCTCAGCTGCAGTTGCTGTTGTCCAAGGTGCTGATGCATTTCATTTGGACCATTGTGAATGCCAAAGCAATACCTCGTGTGCTTAATCTGAGGCCACTCAGCTGAGATCTTCTGCTCTAATCTAAAATGCAACATCTTTCTTGCCACATTCTGGCTAGCATGCTACTAAAGTTAGAACTGTGAATGCTATCCAACCAAGATGGTGCTCTTTTCCCTTAAGTAAGCAGTTCTCAGTTGTCCTCTGCAATGTCTTCAGCATGTCTGATTACTTTAGCTGGGGTATTGTGGAGGGTGAGAATACTATAGCATCTAGTGAGTAGAGACTAGAACACTGCTAAATATCATGAACAGTGCAAGCAAGGACCCATCACAATGAATCATCTAATCTAGAATGTCAGTACTGCCATGCTGATGAAGCTTTTTCATAAATCCAAAAAAAGAAAGAAAAAGAAATGAAAGAAAAGGACATTGCTGTTTTCTTTTTTATGTCACAAGAAGTGAGAAAACTTTGAAACAACTTTGGTTAAGAGTTTGAGCAATGAAACAGACAGACTGAATTCTAGTCCTTCTTTTCTCCCAGGGATAAACAGACTCATTTTGTATAAAATACTCTCAAAGCACAGACCAATTCTGTTCCACCAAAGTGAGGATGTTGCTGCAATAGCAAGAAGTTAACTCTACAATTAATACCATCTGGGTATCCTCCAAACCATTTCAGTACTGACACTACCTGGAGATAGAGGCACATCCTACATATTGAGATTTAGACCCTAGGATAGCTTCTTGCCTTATCTGCTTCAAGTACCAATTTATGGGTACAGTTTACTTCACCTATTATTCTGACAAGCCAGTTATAAATGAAGGCTTCCTCATCCCCTTCTAAGTTATAATTAATCTGCTAAGGAAGCTCATAGATTTTGTGGAAATACCTATGATAAATGATTTATTATAGAAGTTATTATCAAGTATACTGATGAACAGGTAATGATGCAAAGTGTGGGGGAGAGATGCATGGAGATTTAGTTCCTTTCTTCATGTGAAGGGCCTGTACTGTTTAGCTATCTTGAAGTTGTTTAATGTTCTTTAGTGTTTTGGGAATGCTTCATCTTTATAGACACGTGTTTCATCAAATCACTAAACAGGTTTATTTTTGACTCTAACCCCTCTGTGGGTTTTAGGTAATGGGCCATCAAGTTTAATCTTCAACTTTTGCCTTGGTGTTTCTGGTGATCAGTCCTCATCCTGAGGCTACCTAGGGGTAATAGACACAAGCCAGCTCATTAACATACAAAGTCAATTTGAATATTCCAAATATCTTAGGAATTACAATCAAGAAGTGAGAACAATATATATTTCCAATGTGATATTCCCAAATTTGTTACATGATATCCATGTGCTTACAGAAGTTATAACTATAGTTTTCTTAGCTGAGAAGGGGGTTTGTTATGAGGAATTATCAAATGTATGAATATACTTGGTAGAGATGCTAATGAACACAACATGCAAGTTATGGTGAAAACTAGACTTCAGTGAGTGCTTCAACAACTTCCTGTTCTGTGTACTCAAACAACAAAAAGTTAAGTCTTGATGCATATGAGATCACCCATTAACAAGATAACACTGTTTAGAACATATGAACCCATGCTTCCATGTGTGTTTCCATGAGTCTTTTCTGTTGTAAGTGAGAAATACAAGGGGAGAGCCAATCACAAGCAGTGCAACTGAACATTCCTTCACTCTTCCATCACACATAGCTTGCATTTTGACAAGAGTAAAAGAAAAGTAGAAATGAGTGTATTGACTGTGAAGTTTGAACAAAGATGATTAAGAGTTGCCTTTTGATAAAAGATTAAAGACATATATTTAGTATGAGAAAATTAAGTCATGGACAGGTGTTGATACAACCCAGTTCTGGCTCCAAATGGAATAAGACAGTTCATTCTAAGCTAGTATGAATGAATATAGCCCAAGAATGTATGCCCATATGACACTACCTGAAATGTTCTACTTTTATTGTAATAGAGAAAAAAAGAGTTACAAGTCAATGCCTTTACCTAATATTGATAAAAAGCACATGTTGAAAGGATTACAGAAGAGAGGTTTCAGACGTTATTTAAGCTTGGCATATATATATATATATATATATATATATATATATATATACATATGGTTATAATATATATAATATATATGGTTATAATGTTTAACAAATGTTCTAATTTTTACTCAATAGTCCCAAAGATCTTAAGTCAGGTATAGGAAGTTGAGTTTGGCTAGATAAGAAGTGAGAGAATTGACAGGAGTTGCATCTTATAACTTCTAAATGTAACATTTAATTAAGCAAGTAAGTCTCAAAGTGCTTATCACTACTTATTTAAAAAGGAATTTAAACAAACAAACAAACAGGGGCTTTAAACTAGCTATAAAGCAAGATGGTGAAGCAATGGCAGTAAATACTTCTTGGCTCACAGATAACAAAAGCTAAGGGAAATTCTAGATAAGAAGTGAGAGAATTGACAGGAGTTGCATCTTATAACTTCTAAATGTAACATTTAATTAAGCAAGTAAGTCTCAAAGTGCTTATCACTACTTATTTAAAAAGGAATTTAAACAAACAAACAAACAGGGGCTTTAAACTAGCTATAAAGCAAGATGGTGAAGCAATGGCAGTAAATACTTCTTGGCTC
Source organism: Cricetulus griseus (assembly GCF_003668045.3). Classification (NCBI taxonomy): domain Eukaryota; kingdom Metazoa; phylum Chordata; class Mammalia; order Rodentia; family Cricetidae; genus Cricetulus; species Cricetulus griseus. Next base: position 56,185,482 of record NW_023276807.1, on the reverse strand, counting down.
ACAGATAACAAAAGCTAAATGGGAAATTCATGATATGAAATTAGGTTAGCTATTTCCTGTCTCAAATATCTACATTTTGGGGCCACACAGAACATCCTTTGACTGACTGCAAGTTAAACAGACAATAACAGGTCTGTTTAATTATTAATCTCTCTGTTGAATGAGGAACTAAAGCCCAAGTTTTGTACCCAAAGATGACTTTCTGGACAGGGTGCAGTTTTCACACCTACCTCCACAGGAACATCAGTAACCAGAGGCTCAAAGCGGCTTGTTCTGGGTTATTTTTCTGGTTCACCCATCTCGAAAAGTGCACTAAAATTTCAGTGAATTCTGGTTCTGTTAAAAGCTCTGCAAACTTCTTTCAAATTCTCTAGCGTCTTCATCTCAGAGGATGCCCTAGGAGGATCCATCCTTACCTTAGGCACATAAGTCAATGATCAGTGATTTTTCTAGCCCTCTGATAGCAGTTAGTTATGAATTCTTACTAAGAGGATTACCAATAGCCCAAGATACCTTATACTATTGATTTTCTGTATGTCTACAGTCATGAGGTTCTAGCCACACAGCAAGAACTTCAACATTAATGTGGCTTCATCAGAGAAATTCAGTTCATACTAGAAATAAGATGAAAACATAAAATTCCAAAGAGATGGAGCCAAATTGAGAAACTTCCATTGCATTTGCAAAAAGAATTTGCCCTCTGGGGGGTGGGTGAAGGTAGCTTAGAGGAGGTAGACTTGAAAGTGTAGGAATGATTTTGGTGCACAGGGATCAGAACAGTTTATCTAGATAGAAAGAATGGCACGAACAATCAATTACACAAAGGCAGTAAGCACATCATGATGCATCAGCTATGGATCAGAAGATAAGGCTGTGGAAAAAGGAAGACTGGATGGCAGCAGGCACAGACCTGATTTAGTTGTTACTCTTACTGCATTTAGAACCTCCACCCAAACAACCTTATGGAGAAATTAGATATTACCATAGAGCTAATCATAGCATCCTCTGAGAGAATAGAAGAGAAAGAATTGGCCTCACCCTGTAGAATGACTGAGTCTGAGGTCACTGCTCAATGAGAGACTTGACAGCCAGAAATGGATTCTCATGGGAGCTGGAATGAGAAAGCAGAAGAAACTGAATAAATAATGAGAGGGCAAGGAGACTCATTTGAGTCATTTGAGCTATAAATGTGGCACAGGATTGGATTACAGAAAATTTGCACCTCTATTAAGGATATGACCCTATCTTTGCACTGAGGTGGAGTCCTAGGGCAGGTATGAGATGGGAGCAGTATGGTGAGATTTGTTTTTCAAGACTGTCAATCTGCCATCTCTAAGAAGAATGGCTGGAAGAGAATAAGATTAGTGGAAAGGAAGCTAGTTTGGCACATATCAGTTGCTATAGTCCCAGGGGGAGAGAGTAAGGATGAAGGTAACATTTTTTGGCCATAAAATTTACCTGACTTTGTGATTGGCAGGTTGTAGGAGGAGCTGGTGAAGAGGATGGAAATGGAGAAGATGCAGGCATGCACTGTGATATTAGACAGGCTTCAATATCAAAGGCTATGGATTCCAACATTAGATTGTCACTTGCTAGTTACCACTTGCATCATGAAAGTTGCTACTAGTTTCCTCTTCATAAAAATATAAGCACAACTTCTTAAGGTTGTTTCAGAATATACTCTGAATAAAACTCATAAAGCATATTGTATGGGTGTGTAAATATTGCATTATTTCATCCTTCTCCTCCTCCTCATCCTTTCTATTGCTGTAATTATTGCTTTTATCATATGCTTCAACATTGCCATCATTACCATTGTTTTAAAAGGATTCTGGCTCAAATGGTAGGGTGCCGATCTATTCTTGATGTCAACAAATGCAGTAGGAGGCACAAGTCAGAGCCTGGTTCTGGTCCTTTTCCAGTACAGCTATAATCTTACCATCTGCTGAGTGAGTCCAGGCTGTAGTATGGCTTTCCCTTGGCTTTAAGCTTTTTAGGAAGACTAAATTTGCCTCACATGTAATTTTTACTTTAATGAGTTCAGTTAGATACTCTTGAACAAAGAAGATAGCTGAGAGAAGGCTCAAAAGCATGGGAAGGAGGAACAATGATAGGGGAGCTAGAGTAATCCACTCAGTAAACATTTGGAGTTGGGGCAGAGACAGAAAAGTGTTCAGCTACACAGACTGCCATTTAGTGTTAGCAGGTATACTCATGTACAAAGCATTCCTGTGTACAAACTGACTCTCTCATCTATGGCCAAATAGAAATGGAGGTATCCTATTCAGGACGAGTGAGCCAAACTTGGAAGACGATGCAGTTTCCTACAAAAGATGTTATATTCATTTTATGAGACAATATTAGATATTAGATTTCACATAAAATGTATTCTACTCTCTATTAACTTTGGCTTTACCTGGGAAAAATTTTAAATGCATATCTTTCACCCATCCGTTTTTATCCATTTTTCTGCTTGAAGATTCCTGCCACAAAATAACATTCAGTGCATAGCTGTTGTGTTGAAAATATTGGTGTTCTGTGGTGCTTGAAGCGAGGTGATTAGACAAATACTCAAGTTGGAAAGTAAAACTCCAAAAACTACTTTCTTGCCACAAAAATGAAGATGATGCATACTTGCCTTACAATGATTATTAACACAGATGGCATTTGAATATTAGCTGTAACAGTTGCTGCTTTAGGAAGCTTAGAACCAGTTTTCTCATGTTTAAGCTGGGACTTATATTTAGCAATAGATGTTTTGGAATGGAATGCAGGGGTAAGGATGAGTTGTATGACAGCAGCATCTAAACTTTCTTTAGCTTTAAGACTTCAAATTCTTACTGTGACAGCTCAAAACATTAGTAAATCTATGAAAATACAATGTTGGCTAAGTACAAAGCTTGCCACAAGCAGTATCTACTGTTAGTGATGCTTGTTATGATTGTTCTTTCAGAGGCTTCAGTGGCAATGCATAAAGGGTCGACCATGGGCAGCTGTGTGACATATAACTGAAGTTATAGCCATCTGTTCTGGTTATGCTCAGTTTAGTTCAGAGCAATAAACTACTCCCTGAATGTATGCCACCACTTCCTTAATAGACATAAATTTGATGTCTTGGGAGTTTTCTGATGTCTCATGATAAAGGACACAGGAATCTGTCTGGTTAGTCTGCTGTCTGAGAAGAAAATCCAAGTGGAAAGATGTGGTTTAGTGTTGCACAACTACCAGGTTTCCTAGCCCACCTCATACTTTCCAGCTGTGGCATGCTATGAGGAAAGTTTGATTTCTGAATATTGAGAAGACCAAAATATGTTTACTATGTAGGCTGCATGTATCAAAAATGATTTGAACATTTGTTCAGCAAGGCTCATCGGTACCCTCTGTTAGATCACGGGGTAGCAGTTTTAAGTCTACATCTGCCCATAGCTTGAGACAAAGACTTGAGAGACACCTGCTGCTTGGTTTTTATTTACTAAGGATGTAATAGCAATTTGGAAACAAATTTGCTTCCTTATTTTTCCACGGTATGCCTGTCTGGAAACTGACATTAAATTATGACCAAGCACATAACACCCCTTTGGAAAAGGGCTCTCTCCTCCCTTAATCTCTCTTTCTCTGCACTAACACACACACACACACACACACACACACACACACACACACACACACATACACACACACTTTTTCTCTCCTTCTTGTACTCTTTCCTACTCCCATTGATAGTCTCTCGCCTCTTCTGCCATGTTTTCCATGGAGGCTATGTCTCCCACTCTCATGTTAAGCTAATACTGTCTATAATTCTCTTTCACTGCAGGGCCCTTCATGCTGCCCCTACTATGATATTCTTCCTTCATAATGCCCTCTATCTCATTGTCCTATCATAGCCCCTAGGGTATCAGAATTCTCTTTCCTAACAAAGCTCATTTTTAAGAATGATTTTTATATCAGCTCCTGATATGAATAAACCTTGATCTATTTTTTTTCCTTAACACTCTCAAAATCCACTGATACCTCCTCAAAACAGAAGAACAGATTCCTGTTTTGTTTATTGTGTGTGTGTGTGTGTGTGTGTGTGTGTGTGTGTGTGTGTGTGTGTGTGATAAGTACACATATGACTCAGAGCACAACCTCAGTGGCATTCCTCACTTACAGTCCATTTGTTTTTGGAGTATATAATTCACTGGCCTGGTTTGCCTTCTCACCTAGGCTAGAATTATATGCAGTCACATATAAACTTAAATCTTCCATGATGGAGGGAAGCTCCTTAAGACTCAAGAAGTTCTAAAGGGAAATCAGGTAAGATTTAGGAAGTAAAAAACTCACTAGCTTCTAGAAGTTCCTAAAACTGACCAGTTGCACAACACTCCTGCCTCCCTCCCAAGGTAATGCAAGTAGTCAGACTTCTGAGGAGTCTTAGACCAGACAAGCTGCCTGGAAGAAAATCTATGACCCTTTGAACTACCTGCATGTCATACAGAGAGCTCCAAGGTTCCAGCTCACATGAGTGGTCACCTGTGCTGGAATGGGCTTTCACTGGTGCAGCTGCCTTTGTGTTGTTCCTGCTTCTATAGGTAACCCCTCATCCATACTCCTAAAAGCAATTTAAATCAATTCACTGATTCACCAATTTGCACTTTTGTGGTAAAAAGTAATTTGCTTTTTGGAAGTTTCCATATTAAGGGCTTAGACATTTGTACTATGCCTTCTCAAGAAAAGTGTCACACAACAGCTGGGGGGTCAGCAAGCCACAACTGTCTGCTCTTTCCACTTCTGAAGCTCTGGGATTATAAGCATGTACCACCACCATGCCCTCCGTGTATGTCTATGTATCATGTGTATACTTGGTGCCACAGAGGTCAGAAGAGGCCATTGGAGTTCCTGGAACCTGAGTTGTAATGTTTGCCAGCTATCATGTGGGTGTTGTCAAACAAACCTGGGTCCACTGCAAGACGAGCCAGTGCTCTTAGCCTCTAAGTCATCTCTCCAACTCCTGGTTCATATGTGTTCTGTGAACTGGAGTCAGCTTCATACTTGAAAAGCCAGCACTTTACTAAGTAAGCTATCCTTCAGTCCTTGTTTACTTTTGTAAATTGAAGAATTAAAACATATGATCCAGACACCTCAGATGTTTTTCAGATTAAGAAATTGCATCAATTTCATGAATAGTAAACAGCAATTATTCTTTGTTGATGATTCTTTCTCACCAAGATTGGAAGAATTACATTAATACTAAACTGAATGATTAATTGGACTGACTGTGGGAACCCTCTTTCCAGCCCAGGTGGCTATTAATCAGGACTATTTGCAGTTTTAATAGCATTGAAGTTCTTTGCTATATGATTTTGCTTGTCTCTGAGAGTGAGGTATCTTCATATGCAGTAATGCAGAGAATGGGCATAGATGTTTAAATCAACCTTGGTCTGGATCATCTCTAGTGCTCCAGGAGAATGCATTGTGTAGTGACTCTGTGGGACTAGTCTTAAAGTTGCAGGTTTCTAAAACTGTTCACAGTGGGGATAGGTATTTGAACCATAGCAGCACACCCTGGAACAATAGGCATTATCCTAACTAAATAAGAATTAAGAGATTCAGACCAATGGGCAAAACATCAATAAGGAAATATCACATAGGCCATACATGTAATACAATAAATCTGTGTTGGAAATTGTCCTCTATCATTTAACACCCTGGCTCAAAAAGAAGTGCTTATTTTATGGTTTAAAAATGCTGATTTTTTTTAGCCGGGTGTTGGTCAAGCACGCCTTTAATCCCAGCACTCGGGAGGCAGAGGCAGGCAGATCTCTGTGAGTTCGACGCCAGTCTAGTCTACAGAGGGAGTGCCAGGATAGGCACCAAAGCCACAGTGAAACCCTGTCTCAAAAAACTAAAAGAAAAGAAATGCTGAATTTTTTTTTGCATTTCCAAGTCCACCTAAGTTATTGTGAAAGTTTGGAGAAGGAGAAATAAAGATAGTTTTGAAATTCTCTCTCACTCACACACCTCACACATGCACATACTACACAACACACATATATACATCCCATGCATACACAGACTGCACAATACACACATACACCTTATACATACACACACTATAAACAACACACAGCTTACACAAATACACAACATGTACAAATACCTCACACACTCACTCACACTCCCCACCCTACACAAATGAACACACATACACACCTCACACATACACATACTCTACCAAATACACACACACACACACACACACACACACACACACACACACACACACACCTGAGTCAAGTATTGTAATGCTATCTCATTTCCCAATATTTGCAAAGCCTGTAGGAACAACAAACAGACTGGCTGGTGGCAGATGCTATGCAGTTGTACCTTGCTCCGCCTCACTTTTTGAAAAAGAGAGCAAAGGTTATCAAAAGATACTTTGAAGCTATCGCAGTGTAACTCCTAAAACTTAAAAGGTGGAAGTAAAAGAGACTGATGACAGAGTAGGGCCTTTTAGTAGATAAAATTCTCTCAAGTAAATGGTAGGTTGGGGTAAAGACAGGAGGAGCTCCAAGGCATGCTTGGGTCTATAGTGCTTTTTGCACAATTTGCACCTCCTCAGCTCCAAGCTGTTGCATTTAGTATACCAATTAACGGTTTATAGAGTCTGGGTGAACTCTGTGATTGAAATGTTGTCTTTTGTTGAAGAAAAGTTGTTTTCCTTCTTTGGCTTCACTTAATGTCACAAAGAAACTTCCTCTTTTTGTAAATGTAGATTCCTCATGCTATGATTCAGATCTAGAATGTTCATTGAAAGTTTACGAGTCAAAGGTTTGGCTCCCAATGTGGTGTTACTCTGAGGTTGTAGAACCTTATCAGGTGAGTTCTAAGGTCACATAGTCACGTTCAAAGGGAATTTTGGACTTTGATCTCTAGCACCCTTTCTCTCTTTGCTTCTGACCACAATGTGAGCTGTTTGTTCTGTTCTGCATCCATTCCTTGATAAGCCACCTCACCACAGTCCCAGAGCAACAGGGTTAATCAATATGGACTGGAACCTTGAAAACCATAAGCCTAAATAAATCTTTCATTGTCTCATTTATTTGTTACATTATGTGAAATCTGAGTGAGTGACATACCTCATATTCTGAGAAATAAGCCAGAAAGCCACATTAACAATTAGTAATCGGTATGTAATCAGGTGTCTTATTATTGCTATGTTACTTTATCAAAGCATTAAGGAAGCTTTTTCCCTAAGCCCATGACCAATTTAGTCTCAGATTCAGTCACTTTCGCAGTGTGAGGTATGAGTTTCATCTCATGGAGGGGCCTCATATCTTAGTAAAAAGTAGTTTGCTACACCCTTAATATTTTGCCATGTTTGCATCTATATATTTTGAAGACAGATTGCTGTTAAAGGTTGCAGGGTTTGTAGTTGTGTTATACTGATGATTACCTGTTGAGATAATTTTTTGTACACTGTGTGAAAATGTGTCTCTATTTAATCTCACCTGCCTAAGGCACCTTCTGAATGGTTTAATAAAGATCCAAACAACCAATAGCTAGGCAGGAAAGAACAGGTGGAACTTCTGGGCAGATATAGGAACTCTGGGAAAGAATATGAAGTAGGAGACTCAACAGCCAGATGAGGAACAAGTTGGATATAAAGTACTGAGGAGTGGGAATTGAGGCACCTGGCAGAATGTAGAGATAAATGGGCTAATTTAAGTTTTAAGAGCTAGTTGGGAACAAAGCTAAGCTAAGGCCAAGCTTTCATAATTGGTAAGAGGTCTCCATGTCATTACTTAGGAGTTGGCAGTCCAAAGAAACACACATTAAAATTGCCTTTTTCTTCCTGTAGTTTGTAGAGTAACATTCAGTACCATGAATATGAGTTAGTAGGAATGAAATTTCTAATTAGGTTCCAGTTTGACTTCTACATGTCTAATGATGTGCTGCCATGTATTTTATTGATGACACACTCCTGTACCCATAGATCAACGCCTCTCTCAACCCACATCAGAGACTCTTCTTCTTGTAGTACATGGGAATTCATACAGAGATCCACAAATGGACAATGTGCAGACAGTGAGAGACTTGGAAGCACTCTGTCCTAAATGGGCATTATCAAACCCCTCCCTTCAGGATTCAGGAAGATGAGAAGGAAAATTTGTAGGAGCCAGAAATGATAGATGACACCGAGGAAGAGTTTTGTTTTTTTTTTTTTTTTTCAGACACAAGACTGAACTCACAGAGACTGTGACAGTACACATAAGCCCTGTACAAGTTCAAGCCAACAGGGACCTAGCACTGAGAGGGAGAAGTGGACATGGGCTCCACCCCTAATCAAGACACTGTAACTGATAATCATTCATAAAAGGAAAACCAGTTTTCTTCAATGTGCCATTAATGGTTATATCAACTACACTCCAGGACAGGCCACATGCCCAGGAGTAGTTGCCCAACACAAAATTAATTAAATGTTATTTTTGTGAAATTTTTCTTTTGTTTTCCTTTTGGGGGGAGTCATTTTTTGACTTGTTGGCCTTTTGCTTGTTTGTATTGATTTCTGTTTTTGTGGGGTGGTTTTATTTCTTGTTATTTTTGTTTTTGTTTTTATTTTTATTTTTTTGAAAGAGGAGAAAGAGAGGACATAAAGTTGAGTGAGTAGAGAGGTGAGGAGAATTTAGGAGGATTTGGTGGGGGATAAAACATAACGAAAATAATTGTATGAAAATTTTAGACTCTGGAAAATCCCGCCCTGGGGTCTGCAGGCAAAGTGAATCATTCCCTGAGGACCAAGGGACCCTGACTCTGCTGAGATCACTGGGCTACTCTGCCCCCAGGCAATGCAGAGTGCAGAGTGCAGAGAGTGCAGAGGTGAACTGCTTTGGACCCTGCCTTGGGCCCAAGTTCTGCCTGCCCACTCTGGGAACTCCTGCCTAAGGGTCTGCAGATAGGATGACTCGATCTCTGAGGAACAAGCAACCCAGAGTCAGCTGACATCTCTGTGCCAGTCCTGCTCTCGCCCACCTGGAGAGCGAGTGCCTCTGACCTGTCTGCACCCAACTTGAGACCCATCAGAGTATGGGAGCCAATTGCACCCACTTGAAGAGAACACCTGATACATACACACCAGTAAAGGAAGTGACACTGCCTGTATCCCCTGGAAGAAGAGATGGGAAGATAACAATATAAGAACATATCCAACAACAGGAAAACCAATATGACACCGCCAGAGTCTAGGGACTCTACACCAGCAAGACGTGAACACACCAACACAGATGAAGCAGAAGAGAACAACCTTAAAAACAACATCATGCAGATGATAGGGACCCTAAGAGAGGAAATCAGAAAATCCTTCAGAGAAATAGAAGAAAAGATGAACCAAAAGATGCAAGAAATAAAGGAAAGCCAAAAAAGCCAAGAAAATACAATTGAACAGCTGAGGGAAACAGTTCAGGACCTGAAAACTGAAATAGAGACCATAAGGAAAACACAAACTGAGGGAATGCTGGAAGTGGAAAAGCTGAGTAAACAATCAGGAACCACAGATGCAAGCATAACCAACAAAATACAAGAGATGGAAGACAGAATCTCAAATGCTGAAGATAAACTAGAGGAAATAAATTCATCAAGCAAACAAAATCTTAAGTCCAACAAATCCCTAACACAAAATATCCAGGAAATATGAGACACCATGAAAAGACCAAACCTAAGGATAGTAGGTATAGAAGAAGGTGAAGAAACCCAACTCAAAGGTGCAAAAAACATATTCAACAAAATCATAGAAGAAAACTTTCCCAACCTAAAGAAAGACATGACAATGAAAGTAAAAGAAACCTACAGAATGCCAAATAGACTGGACCACAAAAGAAAGTCTTCTCACCACATAATAATTAAAACACCAAACGTACAGAATAAAGAAAGAATATTAAGAGCAGCAAAAGAAAAAAGACAAGTAACATATAAAGACAAACCTATCAGAATTACACCTGACTTCTCCATGGAAACTCTGAAAGCCAGAAGGACCTGGATAGATATTCTACCAAGGCTGAGAGAACACAGATGCCAGCCCAGACTACTATATCCAGCAAAGCTCTCAATCACTATAAATGGAGAAAACAAGATATTCCATGGCAAAACCAGATTTAAACAATATGTGACCACTAACTCAGCCCTACAGAAAGTACTGGAAGGAAAACTCCAACCTAAGGAAATTAACTACACTCACATAAACATAGGCAATAGCTAATCCCACATTATAAAAACCCAAAAGAAAAAGCAGGGTAAATCCACATATAATACCACTACCAACAACAAATAAAACCAAACAAGAATAAATGCTCAATGGACCTTAATCTTAATTTCCCTCAGTATTAATTTTTTTTTTTTTTTGGTTTTTCGAGACAGGGTTTCTCTCTCTGTGGCTTTGGAGGCTGTCCTGGGACTAGCTCTTGTACACCAGGCTGGTCTCGAACTCACAGAGATCCACCTGCTTCTGCCTCCCGAGTGCTGGGATTAAAGGCATGCGCCACCACCGCCTGGCAGTATTAATGGTTTTAACTCACCTATAAAAAGACACAGGCTAACAGATTGGATACGAAGACAGAATCCATCCTTCTGCTGCATACAAGAAACACACCACGAATTCAAAGACAGACATTACCTCAGAGTAAAGGGTTGGAATGAGATAATCCCAATCAAATGGACCCACAAAACAAGCTGTGAAGAAGGTCATTTGATATTCATCACAGGGAAAATCCATTAGGAAGAAGTCTCAGTTCTAAACCTCTATGCTCCAAATAGAAAGGCACCAGCATTCGTAATAGAAACATTATTAAAACTCAAATCACAAATAAGACCTCACACAGTTATAGTGGGAGACTTCAACACCCCACTCTCACCACTGGACAGGACCACCAGACAGAAACTTAACAAAGAGACAAAGGAATTAAGAGAAGTTATGATCCAATTGGGATTAACAGACATCTATAGAACTTTCCATCCATACACAAAAGAATATACATTCTTTTCAGCATCACATTGAACCTTCTCAAAAATCGACCACATACTCAGAAACACAGCAAACCTCAAGAGGTACAAAAAAGTTGGAATAATCTCATGTGTCTTATCAGACTACCATGCTTTAAAGTTAGAAATCAAAAACAACACAAATTGCAGAAAACCTACCAACTCACAGAAATTGAACAACATACAATTGCACCATTCCTGGGTCAAGGAAGAAATAAAGAAAGAAATTAAAGACTCCCTAGAATTCAATGAAAAAGAAGACACAACATACCCAAACTTATGGGACACTTTGAAAGCAGTACTAAGAGTAAAGTTCATAGCTCTAAGTGCTCACCTGAAGAAACTAGAGAATAGTCACACCAGAGAGTTGACATCACCCATGAAAGCTCTGGAACAAATGGAAGCAAATTCACCCAGGAGGAGTAGAAGCCAGGAAATAATCAAACCAAGGGCAGAAATCAATAAAGTTGAAACAAAGAAAACAATTCAAAGAATCAATGTAACAAAGAGTTGGTTCTTTGAGAAAATCAACAAGACAGGCAAGCCTTTATCCCAACTAACCAAAAGGCAGAGAGAGAACATGCAAATTAACAAAATCAGAAATGAAAAGGGGGGACATAACAACAGACATTGAGGAAATCCAGAAAATCTTCAGGCCATACTTTGAAAACCTGTATTCCACCAAATTTGAAAATTTAAAGGAAATGGACAATTTTCTGGACAGATATCACTTACCAAAATTGAATCAAGAACAGATAAGCAACTTAAACAGACCTATAACCACTAAGGAAATGGAAGCAGTCATCAAAAGTCTCCCAACCAAAAAGAAAAAAAAAATCATTGGGCCAGATGGCTTCAGTGCAGAATTCTACCAGAAATTCAAACAAGAGCTAATACCAGTACTCCTCAAATTGTTCCACACAATAGATGCAGAAGGGACATTGTCAAACTCTTTTTATGAGGCTACAATTACTGATACCCAAGCCAAACAAAGGCACAAATAAGAAAGAGAATTACAGACCAATATCCCTCATGAACATTGGTGCAAAAATTCTCAATAAATACTGGCAAATCCAATCCAAGAACACATCAGAGAAATGATCCACCATGATTAAGTAGGCTTCATCCCAGGGATGCAAGGATGTTTCAACATACAAAAATCCATCAATGTAACCCACCATATAAATAGACTGAGGAAAAAAAAAACCACATGATCATCTCACTAGATGTGGAAAAAGCCTTTGACAAAATCCAATACCCCTTCATGATAAAGGTCTTGGAGAAATCAGGGATAACAAGAACATACCTCAACATAATAAAAGCAATATACAGTAAGCCGACAGCCAACATCAAATTAAATGGAGAGAAACTTAATGCAATTCCTCTAAAATCAGGGACAAGACAAGGCTGTCCACTCTCTCCATACCTCTTCAATATTGTCCTTGAAGTTCTAGCTAGAGCAATAAGACAACAAAAGGAGATAAAGGGAATACAAATCGGAGAGGAAGAAGTCAAACTCTCACTATTTGCAGATGATATGATGGTCTACATAAGTGACCTGAAAAACTCTACCAGGGAACTCCTACAGCTGATAAACACCTTCAGCAAAGTGGCTGGATACAACATTAACTAAAAAAATCTGTAGCCCTACTATATACCGATGACACACTGGTGGAGAAAGAAATCAGAGAAACATTACCCTTTACAATTGTCGCAAACAACATAAAATACCTTGGGGTAAGACTAAACAAAAAAGTGAAAGACCTGTGCCATAAGAATTTTGCATCTCTAAAGAAAGAAATTAAAGAAGATACCAGAAAATGGAACGATCTCCCATGCTCTTTGATAGGTAGGATCAACATAGTAAAAATGGCAATCTTGCCAAAATCGATCTACAGATTTAATGCAATTCCCATCAAAATCCCAACACAATTCTTCACAGACCTTGAAAGAACAATTCTCAACTTTATATGGAGAAACAAAAGACCCAGGATAGCCAAAACAACCTTGTACAATAAAGGAACTTCTGAAGGCATCACCATCCCTGATTTCAAGCTGTATTCCAGAGCTATAGTCCTGAAAACAGCTTGGTTTTGGCACAAAAATAGACAGATAGACCAATGGAATAGAGTTGAAAACCCCGATATTAATCCCCACAAATATGAACACCTCATTTTTGACAAACAATCCAAATTTTTACTATGGACCATCTTCAAAAAATGGTGCTGGCATAACTGGTTGCTTCTGTAAGGCAAAGGATACAGTCAACAAGACAAAATGGCTACCCACAGACTGGGAAAAGATATTCACCAACCCCACATCTGACAGAGGGCTGATCTCCAAAATGTACAAAGAACTCAAGAAGCTAGTCTCCAAAACACCAAACAATCCAATTAAAAAGTGGGGTACAGAACTAAATAGACAATTCTCAATAGAGGAATCTAAAATGGCTGAAAGACACATAAGAAAGTATGCAACATCCTTAGCCATCAGGGAAATGCAAATCAAACAATGCTGAGATACCATCTTACTCCTGTTAGAATGGCCAAAGTCAAAAACACCAATGACAGTTTATGCTGGAGAGTTTGTGGAGAAAGGGGAACACTTCTTCACTGCTGGTGGGAGTGCCAACGTATGCAGTCACTTTGTAAATCAGTATGGTGACTCCTCAGAAAAATGGGAATCAGTCTAGCACAAGATCCAGCAATTCTACTCTTAGGCTGTTAGACCCCCGAAAACTCAAGTATCCGGGGCCCCAGGCCACATTCTCTGTCACCCCAATCACCAGGTGGATTCGAGAGCTTGCTGCAAACTGCACGAGGCTTTATTGTAATTTAACGAGCTAACCCCATGTTATCTCGGGTCTTTCACCCACCCGCCATGGCGGATGGCTAGAAAAGAAGGCTCCTAGGGGCTCCCGAAAGATCTTATAGGGCAACGTAAGGGGAGTGTCTAGGGGTACGCACAGGCTCACGATTGGTGTGCCTCCAGCCTTGGAGGGCTTGCCCTGTGTTGATTGGTCAACTGGTTGTTATGGCCCATAGGCCCTCCCAGGGTGGATGCTATGCTCTCTAAGTCATTGCTGTGCGCTTGTCCATAAAGCACACCCAGGGTCGTAAAGCATAGCACCACCAGCTAACTTCTGATTGGCTCCTTGTCACGAGACAGGCATCTGACTTTCTAGTGTCTGGGACAAGGTCATAGAAGCACGTGTTCGGCCGTTATGGCTGCCAAAAGGGAAGCTGGTTCCTTCAAGGCATATACCCAAAAGAAGCTCATTCATACAACAAGGACATCTGTTCAACGATGTTCATAACAGCAATATTTGTAATAGCCAGAAACTGGAAGCAACCTAGATGCCCCACAACCAAAGAATGGATAGAGAAAATGTGGAGTACTACTCAGTGGAAAAAATCCATGGAATCTTGAAATTTGCAGGAAAATCGATCGAACAAGAAGAAACCATTCTGAGGGAGGTAACCCAATCACAAAGACAAACATGGCATGTACTCACTCATATGCAGATTTTAGACATAGAGTAAAGGATACCCAGCCTACAATCCACACTGCCAGAGAAGCTAGGAAACAAGGAGGACCCTAAGAGAGACATACATGGTCCCCTGGAGAAGGGGAAAGGGTCAATGTCATGGCCCAGCATGTCTCAGCCCCAAGCGATGGCAGCCATGAGGTTCAGCCTTAGTGGGGGAGAATGGACTTGGAAACTCCTAGCAACCGACAGTGATAAAGACCAAACACAGGCATCTTGCCATCTTTAGAGACCTCTCAGTTCCATGCTGCAAAACTGGAGTCTCTTGTTTATTGAGCATCTTCCTGACTGTTTTCTAACCATGCTTCCAAAGCCACGAGGCCATTTCTGTCTCTTTCAGTTGACTTCTCTCAGCTAACTCTCCTTCTGTCCTCTCTAGTTACTTATACACCTAGTGCTTGGCCCTGGTGCAGGCCTATTCAAATGCTTAGTTCTGTAGAGATGCAAACTACAAGACATTCACCACTGAGGCCAAGTCACTCAATAGCAGATTAGCTCACATCTGAAATACAATTGTAGGCCAGAGCTCCTGTGAGCTCCTGTTTACTGAAACAAAGAGTTTGGTCCGTAAGACATTCCTTAATGGAACTCTTTGTCCCCAATAGGTCAAGATCCCTTGAGAAATTGGGAGCACAGGAAGAGGGGGAGAGAGCTAGGAGAATCAGAAGGGGAGAAGAGGAGGGATGCAGAGGACATGAGGGAGAAGAAAGGTTGAGTCAGGCAAAAAACAGAGGATAACAAGAATGGAGATACCATAATAGAGGGAGACATTTTAGGTTTACAAAGAATCAGTCACTAGGGAAAGGTCTGGAGATCTACAATGATGACACCAACTAACAATCTAAGCAAGAGAGGAGAGGCTACCTTAAATGCCCTCCCTGGATAATGACATTGATGACTGATTTATATGCCACCTGATAGCCCTCATCCAGCAGCTGGTGGAAGTAGAAGCAGTCACCCACAACTAATCACCAAACTGAACTGGAATCCAGATGCAGAGAAGGACGAGTGAAGAGCAAAGGGGTCCAGACCAGGCTGGCCAAACCCACAGAAACAGCTGAACATCGGAGAACTCTTGCTCCCCAGACTGATAGCTGGGATACCAGCATGGGACTGATCCAGTCCCCAAGAACATGGGTTTTGGTGAGGAAACTCCTGTAGTTGTTCAGTACTTATCCCTAGCATAGGTGTGGACTTTGGGAGCCCATTCCACATAGAGGAATACTCCCTTATCCAAGACACACAGGGGTGGGCCTAAGCCCTTTCCCAATGGATACGATAGACTCTGATGACACCCTATGGAAGGCTTCACCATTCAGGGGGAGTAGAAAGGATATGTGATAGGTAGGGTTTTAGTTGGGTGGAGGTGGTAGGGGAGGAAGGGAGGGAGAAGGGAACTAGGATTGTCATGTAAAACAATCTTGTTTCTAATTCAAAATAAAAAAGTCTGGAAAAAAGAAAATCTTAATTAAAATGATAAAGAAAAAACAATTAACAACCATTCACAAGGATAATACAAAGACTCTAGTCTGACATTTTTCCATCAGTGGAAGAGAATGTTAGGTTTGCTTATTTTGCTCCCAATTCTGTTAATTTGCTCTTAGGTATGGAGCTGGACATTGGAAATAAGGTAGAGAGATTATACTATAGGTCTGTTAAAGAACTGCATGTAATGATACATGAGAAATAGTATAGTTCCCAACACATAAAAACATCTCATAAAAGAATAATCTGGAGGAATGCTTGAGTCAGACAGAATTTTGGGCCAGCCCATAAACATGGATGAGCCTTTAGATGTTTGGCCTATACTCTGTGCAGATAATTCAGGATGCTGGACATTCATCAGCTAGGTAGTGGTGCATCCAGGAGGTGGGGTCACCTGAGTGCAGGTGGCAGGTGCTATATTTGACTACACTGCATCCTTTGTCCAAATGTCACAGATCCTCATTAAAGTGAGCTGGGCATTTTTCTTTCTTTCATACACAAAAGGAGAAACTGACTTTTGTGGTCCCAATGGTATCTGAAGAAAGGTAATTAATTCTCTAGCAGTATATGTGGGACATTTTCCATGACCCACATATGACCATTCTCCTAGGGAATGTTTCTGTTTGTATCTGTAACAAATTGCTGCTTTCCTATGAAAAGGTATAATTTCTATTTCTGTATTCCGTCATTGAAAACATGGCATCGGTCTAAACTACACTGACAAGGTGGCAGGATAGTGCCTCATGTTTAGTGGTTTAAAACAAAAGGTTTTTTTTTTTTGTTTTTCTTATTCACTGTAAGTCCAGGTCAGTGTTCCTGGAGTGCCCCACTACAGTCTTTTTTTGGAGACCTGGTTCCCAGCCTGTGCCTTTGTAGGGAGGTAGGGAAACCTGTAAGGGGCAGGATCTGAAGTGATAGATCACAGCAGACATTCCCTTGAAGGAGACACTGCAACTTTGCTGTTTTACAATGGCTACACTTTAAACTACTAGCAGGACGGGGTGTCTTTCCCCCAGACAATGGCTCGGTTGCTGCCATAGAAAGGTAGTTCTAACTATATCTCTTATCATTCTACTAAAACTCAAAATTCAAAGGCTAGAGTGAAACATGTGAGCTCAGAGTTCGACTAGCAAATAGCTAACTTCCTCTCTTTGTTGGTGACCCAGAAGCCACTCACTCCCTTCTGCACTGCTCCAACCATAAAAACAAACAAACAAACAAACAAACAAACAAACAAATCACTCTAAGCTCCTTCCTGCTACTTTCTGTCAACCTGTTGCTAACCCTTCCTCTCTGAGCCCAGGTTAATTTTATTTAATTAAGGCAAATGCAACTCACCTTTACATAGTTAACAAATGCAGCATGAACAAATGCAATACATCTTTGCCTGGCTAAATGAATATTCCACAACAGGACCTCAGCCCCTTCTCTCTCTCATGATTACTGGCTGTGAACAATTCTGTAGCCATATACTTCCCACCATGATATACCATCTTACTATAGGCTTGGGGCCATGAAGTCATGCTAGAAACCTTTGACGTTATGAGGCAAAAAGAAATCTTTCCCCTCTTAAGTTTATTTTTTCAGGTTTTATTATGATGATGGAAAGCTGACTTATACAAACAGCGATTCAGAGTCTTCGTCCCCTACTCCCTTGAGCAAAGAACTCCCAACTTAGTAAAGTTCTGTGACAAGTGAATGGAAAGATCTCTGATGGGCTCAGGCTTTCTAGCAGATACCAATTTGCTAATATGGCACTACACAAAACCACATTACCAGGGGTCTGAGAAATGGAGCCTCACCGTGCAACCATGGGGATGTGAAGCCAGTTTTGATGATGTCCACAAAGGCCCAGGACAAGTCTTGCTGCCAAAAAAGCCTTGGGTAGCTGAAGCTTTAGGGAGCATCATGTACACACAGTGTCGTGGTTTCCGTGTCCCCCAGGATTCTGTGTGGGAACCTTAATCCCTAAGTTCCATGTTTATGGTATTTTGAGGTAGGAACTTTGGGAAACAAGATGGGTCCCCCTGGCGGGATTCAAGACAAAAGGCAGAGAGATGTGACATGACAGATGGCAGCATGGTTGCTTTGTTTTGCCATCCGGGAGCCTCAGTTGTGTTGTGATCAACAAGAAAGCCCTCACAGATGTAGGCACTTGATAGTGGGTTTCCATCTGCAAGTGTGAACTAAGAAAACTTGTATTCAGAAGTTATAAAATCTGTAGCATTCAGCATATAGCAGACACAAATATATATGTATATAGTTCAGATTATTAGGCATGCTTACATACACACACACACACACACACACACACACACACACACACACACACACACGAATGAATTCAGTGACACTTATGGAAAATAGTTGGAGTCAGAAAAGTCATACTTCAGAGCAGACCATCCTGCATACGAAAATTATTTACTCTAAGTATCAAAAATGTAAACAATGCCTTCTTTGATGGGGAGAAGGCATGGTCTCCAGACAGGCTGTGCTGGCCACAGAGAGAAAAGGCTGCACAGGGCACAGTGTGATTCACATACTGATGCTTCAGGAAGCATTACCTCATAGACATGCTGCATTGTGCTTTTGCCACACACCTGTGTGTGATGGACGTTCCTTTACATCGCTCCCCGTGTTTGAACGGCTTTTGGTGGAGTATTTCATACAACTGAATATTCAGTATGGAGGGTTCCCCTTAGACAACTTCATCTTCCTATGATAACTCTTCAAAGTTTATGTACCCTTATTTATATTTTTAATAAACCTCAGAATTTAACATATTGGGAAAAGTGATATCTGATGGTTTAAATCTCTCTCTCTCTCAGGAGAGACAAGGAATATTTCTCAATTGATTGAAGCTTCCTTTTATGAAACTTAATGCGGTTTTGACATCATTTTTATATTTATTCATATTCATCTACTAATACATTGAGGCATATCTCTTAATCTTCAAAAATTTGCTTTTTTCTTGAGGGATTAAGATAAATGCTATAGTTATTTGCAGGGTATTGAGTGTTAGGTGAGATAATATTCACAAGAGTATGTAGAATAGTGCCTGTCATAGTCATAATTGTTAATAAGTTAGGGAAATTATATTAGCTGCTAGAGCCATCATTTACAAAACATTTTACCTGGATGTTCTAGATACATAAGGAATTTCTATATTCATTGGATTTATGATTTACTAGATTATGAATATTTCTAGTAGTCTAGTAGGTGACCATGGTGGCTAGTTTTATGTCAACTTGACACAAGCTAGAGTCACTGGAGAAGAGGGAACCTCAATTGAAAAAACACATCCATAAGATCAGGCTATAGGCAAGCCTGTATGGCATTTTCTTAATTAGTGATTGATGTGGGAGGGCCTACCCTACTGTGGGTGGTACCATCCCTGGGTTGGATGGTGATCCTGAGTTATATAAGAAAGCAGGTTAAGCAAGGCTTTTTAAGTGGTACTCTTCCATGGTCTCTGCGTTTACTCCTGCTGTGCTTGAGTTCTTGTCCTAATTTCCTACAGTGATGGACTGCAATGTGGAAAGTGTAAGGCAACCAAATCCTTTTGTCCTCAACATGCTTTTTTTTTTGGCCTTGGTGTTTCATCATAACAATACTAAACTTAACTAAGACAAGTTGGTATCAGGATAGTGGAGTATTGCCTTGACAGACCTGACCATGTGTTTTGGGATGGATTGTGGAAGGGCTTTGGACCCTTGGACTAAAAAAAACCATTGAGTTGGGAGCTCAGTGGCACGTTCTTTAGGAGCTTGGCAGGTAAGAATGTTGAGAGCAGTGCAGAAGATGAAGACCTGGCTTGTGAAGTTTCAGAGGGAAGTTTAAAGACTCTGTTGGGGTCATTTGTTATTTTCAGTTAAGAGTCTGTTGTTTTAAGAAACAACTGACCTGAACAAGGAGGAGCTCATGGATCCCATACTGATTGCTGGAAAAACAGCATAGGACTGTTCCAGACCCCCTGAAGGTGGATGTCAGTTTGGAGGTCAGGTTAATCTATGGGGCCTCTGGTAGTGGATCAGTATTTATCCCTAGTTCATGAATGGACTTTGGGAGCCCACTTCATCTAGAGGGATATTCTCTCAGCCTAGACACACAGGGGAGTGTCTAGGCCCTGCTCCTAATGATATGATAGGCTTTGAAGATTCCCTATGGAAGGCCTCACCCTACCTAGGGAGCAGAAAGGGGATGGGATAGAGGATCCTAAGGGGAAGGGAAGGAGGGGATGGAGAGGGAACTGGAATTGAAGTGTAAAACAAGCTTGTTTCTAATTAAATGAAACATCGGGGTGTGGGGGGAAGTCTGTGGTTCTGGTTAGATGGGGCTGAAGAATCAGATGTGACTAACAAGATAGCAGAATTACTAGAGTAATGCCTGGGCTTTGCTGGGACATTGATGCTCGTCAGATACAACGGAGAAATTAGTATTTAAGAAGAGATCAGCAATGCTCAGGTAAAATCTTCTGGAAAGTATGTCCCAAGAGTCCGCACAGAGAAGCTGTGTTCCATACATGGCCAGCATGGAATCTTGTGCTGGAAGCCAAATTTGATACTGTAAAGTCACCCAGGTGGTTCTGGCTTTGAAGGTGTGAAGCCGTCATGGAGAGCAGCTGAGGCTTGGCACTGTGTGGCAGCATTGGAGTCCCTGAAGAGAGCTCAGGAGAGAAGCTGTGGGTGAAAGTGAAGCTCATTTACTGCAGAAGATCTCCAAATTTTGGAGATGCCAGTGCTCTCAAATGACTAAGAGCAGCAGCAGCTGTGGAGTCGAGCCAGTCAGAGCCTAGAAGACAAACTGTGTGCCAAAGAGGTGGGTCCAGTGAAGTGACTGAAGCCCTTTGGAGGAGCCCAAAAGAAGGTAAGAGAATCTTAGATAATGGGATATTGAATTTTTTACACGTTTAGAGTTTAGTTTTGCTTTGTTCAGATTGAGACTTTGCTCATGGTTCTTTCCTCTTGAAGTAAGAAAATGTTTAACTTTATTTTGATTTTTACAGGAACCCACAGGTAAGAGATTTTTGAACTTTGAAGAGATTTTAGATTTTAAAGATATTGGATATTTTAAAGGGACTAAACTTATAATGTGTTTGAATCTGAAGTTATGTTTTTAATGCAAGATCTTGGGGGATGATAAATGAAAGATTGTGGCATAATAGCTATGTTTGTGTCAAGTTGACAAGGAGTCATTTGTACTAGCTGTTTTTTTTTTTTATTAGTTCAAATTAGGAACAAGCTTGCTTTCACATGTCAATCCCTTCTCCCTTTCCCTCTTCCTCCCCTCACCCACACCCCCCCTACCTCATCCCGACCTACCCCCCACCCCATCCACCCTCCACTATGCAGGCAGGGTAGGGCCCTCCACAGGGGCTCTGAAAAGTCCACAACATATTCCTGGGCTGGGCCTAGGCCCTTCCCCATGTGTCCAGGGCAAGAGTGCATCCCTTCACATGGGATGGGCTCTCAAAGTCCCTTGTTACACCAAGGAAAAATACTAATCCACCACCAGGGGCCCCCTAGAGTGCAGAGGCCTCCTCATTGACATCCATGTTCAGAGGTCTGAATCAGTCCTGTACTGGCCTCCCAGACAGCATCTGGGGTCAATGTGTTCCCCCTTGTTCAGGCAAGCTGTTTGTGCGGGTTTCACCAGCCTGGTACCAACCCCTTCGATCTTCATTCCTCCCTCTCTGCAACTAAGTTCCAGAGTTCAGTTCAGTGTATATCTGTGGATGTCTGCCTCTGCTTCCATCAGCCACTGGATGAGGGCTCTAGGATGACATAAAAAGGTAGACATCAATCTCATTTTAGGGGAAGGGCATTTAGGTTATTCTCTCCACCATTGCCTGGATTGTCAGATTGTGTCATCCTTATAGGTCTCTGGAAATCTCCCTAGTGCCAGATCTCTCTTTGGACCCAAAATGGCTCCCTCTAATATGGTATCTCCCATCCTGCTCTCTCTCTTCTATTCTTCCCCCAACTCAATATTTCTGTTCCTCCATTTCCTCCTCTCCTCTCCTCTTCTCCTGCTCTCATTCTGGCAGCACCCTCTCCCCTACCCTCATGCTCCCAATTAGCTCAGGAGTTTCTGCCCCTTCCCATTCCTGGGGTCCATGCATTTATTCCCTAGAGTCCTTCATGTTTCCTAATTTCTTTGGTGAAGAGGATTGTAGGCTGGTAATTCTTTGCTCTATGTCTAAAATTCATATATGAGTGAGTACATACCATGTTTGTCTTTTTGTGTTTGGGTTACCTTACTCAGGATGGTTTCTTTGAGTTCCATCCATTTGCCTGCGAATTTCAAGATTCCATTGCATTTTTCTGCTGAGTAGTACTCCACTGTATAAATGTATCACATTTTCTCTATCCATTCTTCAGTTGAGGGGCATCTATGTTGCTTCCAGGTTCTGGCTATTACAATGCTGCTATGCACATGGTTGAACATATGTCCTTGTTGTATGAACATGCACTATTTGGGTATATACCCAAGAGAGGAATGGCTGGATCTTGAGGTAGACTGATTCCCATTTTTCTGAGTAATTACCATACTGATTTCCAGAGTGGTCATAAAGTTCGTACTCCCACCAGCAATGGAGGAGTGTTTCTTTTTTTCCACATCCTCTCCAGCATAGATTGTCATTGGTGTTTTTGATTTTAGCCATTCTGACAGGTGTGAGGTAGTATCTCAGAGTTGTTTTGAGTTGTATTTCTCTGATGGCCAAGGATTTTGAGCACTTAAGTGTCTTTCAGCCATTTCAGATTCCTCTGTTGAGAATTCTCTATTTAGTTCTGTACCCCACTTTTTAATTTCATTGTTTGGTGTTTTGGTGGCTAGCTTCTTGAGTTCATTGTATATTTTGGAAATCAGCCCTCTGTCAGATGTGAGGTTGGTGAAGATCTTTTCCCATTATGTGGACTGTTGTTTTGTCTTACTGACTGTGTCCTTTGCCTTAAAGAAGCCTCTCAGTTTCAGAAGGTCCCATATATTATTTGAAGATCTCGATGTCTGTGCTACTGGTATAATGTTCAGGAAGCAGTCTCCTGTGCCAATTAATTCAAGGGTATCTCCCACTTTCTCTTCTAGAAGATGCAGTGTGGCTGGATATATGTTGAGATCTTTGATCCATTTGCACTTAAGTTTTGTGCATGGCGACAGATATGGATCTATCTGCAATCTTCTGCATGTCTGAATCTAGCTGTGACATTTGTTGAAAATGCTATCTTTCTTCCATTGTATAGATTTAGCATCTTTGTCAAAAATAAGGTGTTCATAGGTATGTGGGTTAATATCAAAGTTTTCAATTCGATTCTATTGTTCCATCTGTCTATTTTTGTGCCAATATCAAGCTGTTTTCAGAACTATGGCTCTATAATAGTACTTGAAGTCAGGGATGGTGATGCCACAGAAGAAGATCCTTTATTGTACAGCGTTGTTTTGGCTATCCTTTTTTTCCATATAAAGCTGAGTATTGTTCTTTCAAGGTCTGTGAAGAAATGTGTTGGCATTTTAATGGGGATTGCATTGAATCTGTAGATTACTTTTGGCAAGATTGCCATTTTTACTATGTTGATTCTACCTATCCAAGAGCATGGGAGATCTTTCCATTTTCTGGTGTCTTCTTTAATTTCTTTCTTTAAAGACTCAAAGTTCTTGCTGTACAGGTCTTTCACTTATTTTGGTTAGTGTTACCCCAAGATATTTTATGTTGCTTGTGGATATTGTGAAGAGTGATGTTTCTCTGATTTCTTTCTCATTGCATTTATCATCTGTATAAAGTAGGGCTACTGATTTTTTTGAGTTAATTTTGTATCCTGCTACTTTGCTGAAGGTGTTTATCACCTGTAGGAGTTCCCTGGTAGAATTTTTTTGGGCACTTATGTAGACTATCATATCATCTGCAAATAGTGAGAGTTTGACTTCTTCCTTTCCAATTTGTATCCCTTTGATCCCCTTTTCTTGTCTTATTGCTGAAGCTATAACTTCAAGTACAATATTGAAGAGATATGGAGAGAGTGGACAGCCTTGTCTTGTCCCTGATTTTAGAGGAATCACATTGAGTTTCTCTCCATTTAGTTTGATGTTGGCTGTTGGTTTCGTGTATATTGCTTTTATCATGTTTAGATATGTTCCTGTTAGTCCTGTTCTTTCCAAGATCTTTATTATGAAGGGATGTTGGATTTTGTCAAAGGCTTTTTCAGCATCTAGTGAGATGATCATGTGGTTTTTCTTTTTCAGTTTGTTTATTTGGTGGATTACATTGATGGATTTTCATATGTTGTACCATCCTTAGGATGAAGCCTACTTGATCATAGTGGATGATTTTTCTGATGTGTCCTTGGATTCGATTCGCCAATATTTTGTTGAGTATTTTTGCATCTATGTTCATGAGTGTTATTGGTCTGTAGTTCTCTTTTTTAGTTATATCTTTGTGTGGCTTGGGTATCAAAGTGATTGTAGCTCACTTAGTGCTATGAACTTTCCTCTTATCACTGCTTTCAAAGTGTTCCATAAGTTTGGGTATGTTGTGTCTACATTCTCATTGAATTCTAGGAAGTCTTTAATTTCATTGTTTTATTTCTTCCTCAACCCAGGAGTTGAGGAATTGGGTGTTCTTCAATTTCCATGGATATGTAAGTTTTCTGTAATTTGTATTGTTGTTGAATTCTAGCTTTAAAGCATGGTGATCTGATAAGATAGAGGGGGTTATTTCAATTCTTTTATATCTATGGAGGTTTGCTTTGTTGCCAACTATGTGGTCAATTTTAGAGAAGGTGCCATGTGGCAATGAGAAGAAGTATTTTTTTGTGTGTTTGGATGGAATGTTCTATATATATCTGTTAAACCCAGTTGGGTCATAAGTCCTGTTAGATCCTTTGTTTCTCTGTTAAGTTTCTGTCTGGGGGTCCTGTCTAGTGGTGAAAGGGGGGATATTGAATCTCTCACTATAACTGTGTGTGGTTTTATGTGTGGTTTGAGCTTTAGTAATGTTTCTTTTACAAATGTGGGTGCCTTCGTATTTGGGGCATAGATGTTCAGGATTGAGACTTCATCTTGGTGGACTTTTCCTGTGATGAGCATGAAATATCCTTCTCATCGCTTTTGATTGATTTTAGTTTGAAGTCTAATTTGTTAGATAATAGGATTGCTACATAAGCTTGTTTCTTGGGCCCATTTGATTGGAAAATCTTTTCCCAACCCTTTGCTCTGAGGTAACGCCTGTATTTGAAGTTGAGGTGTGTTTCTTGTTTACAGCAGAAGGATGGATTCTGTATTTTTATCCATTTTGTTAGTCTGTATCTTTATATGGGCAGGTTAAGACCATTGACATTGAGGAATATTAATGTCCATTGATTGTTTGTTCTTGTTTGTTTTGGATTTATTGTTGGTGGTGTCACTGTGTGTGGATTTTGCCCTCCTGTTTTATTTATTTTTTTGTGTGTGTGTTTGGCAAAATTGGATTATCTATTGCCTATATTTTTGTGAGTGTAGTTATCTTTGTTGGGTTGGAGTTGTCCTTCTAGAAGTTTCTGTAGTGCTGGATTTGTGGATATGTATTGTTTAAGTCTGGTTTTGTCATGGAATATCTTGTTTTCTCCATCTATAGTGATTGAAAGCTTTCCTGGGTACAGTAGTCTGGGTTGGCATCTATGCTCCCTTAGTGTTTGTAGGATATCTTTCCAGGACCTTCTGGCTTTCAAAGTTTCCATTGAGAAGTCTGGTGTGATTCTGATAGGTCTGCCTTTATATGTTACTTGGCCTTTTTCCTTTGCTGCTCTTAATATTTTCTCTCTATTCTGAAGGTTTGGTGTTTTGATTATTATGTGTCGAGGGGACTTCTTTTTGTGATCTAGTCTGTTTTGTTTTCTGTAAGCTTCTTGTACTTTCATAGGCATATCCTTCTGTAGGTTGGGGATATTTTCTTATATGATTTTGTTGAATATGTTTTCTGTACCTTTCAGCTATATTTCTTCACCTTCTTCTATACCTATTATTCTTAGGTTCAGCCTTTTCACGGTGTCCCATATTTCCTGGATATTTTGTGTTAAGGATTTGTCGGACTTGAGATCTTGAGATTTTCTTTGGTTGATGACTGCAGATCCTCTCATGAGACTTCAACAACTGAGATTCTCTCTTCCATCTCTTGAATTCTATTCATTATACTCACATCTTTAGTTCCTGATTGTTTATCCAGCCTTTCTGTTTCCAGAATCTCCTCCTTCTGTGTTTTCTTTATTGTTTCTATTTCAGCTTTCATGCCTTGAACTGTTTCAAGTGCTTCCTTCACTTATTTGGTTGTTTTTTCTTGGCTTTCTTTGGTTTCTTTGAGAGATTTGTTTACTTCTTGAATTCATTGGTTTGTCCTTTCCTTCATCTCATGTAATTTTTTGCTTGTTTTTTTTCTTCTCTTTCTTTAAAGGATTTTCTTGTTTCATCTCTAAAGTACTCTATCATCTTCCTAAGATAATTTTTGAGGTCCATCTCTTCTTCATGCTCTGTGTTGTGCTTTTCAGATCTTACTGGTGTCGAGTCTCTAGATTCTGGTGGTGTCATTTTGGTTTTTCTGTTGTTGAGTGTGTTCTTACTCTGTCTTCTCCCCATCCCTTCTTCCAGTGAGTGCAGGTAGGGTCTCTCCCTCTCTCAGGTGGCTGGCAGAGGGCTTAGCCTCTGGCATCAGCAGGATCGCAGAGCGTGGTGGGTGGACAAGGGTGGGGTGTGTCTGGATTCAGGGTGCACCTCTCTGTACTGGGGAGATCCACTCTTGTCCGGGTGGGGTCAGGCAGAAGTGAGCAGGTGTTGACGGAGGAGAGTTGGGGTCAGGCAGAGCAGTGCCCAGACTCACCTGAGGCTATGGCACCTGCTGCAGGACAGAGGGCCGGGTGTCGACAGGGGTGAAGTGTGTCTGGACTCAGCGTGGGCCTTCTGGTCTGTGCTGGTCCACTCTTGTGGGGGAGGTGTTTCAGGCATAAGTGAGCAGGGGTTGATGAGAGAGGTTTGGAAACAGAGCAGTGCCCAGGCTCACCTGAGGCTAGGGCACCCGCTGAGGCTAGGGCACCTGCTGAGGCTAGGGCACCTGCTGAGGCTAGGGCACCTGCTGAGGCTAGGGCACCCGCTGAGGCTAGGGCACCCACAGCAAAACAGAGGGCAGGGTCAGTACTAGCTGTTTTTATGTCAACTTGACACAACCTAGAGTCACTGGAGAAGGGGGAGCCTCAATCGATACAATGCCTCCATAAAATCAGGCTTTAGGCAAGCCTGAAGGTCATTTTCTTAATTAGTGAGGGCACTGCCCATTGTGGGTGCTGCCATCCCTGGGCTAGTGTTCTGGGTTCTATTAGAAAGTAGGCTGAGCAATCCTTGAGGAATAAACCAGTAAGCAGCACTTCTCCACGGCTTCTGCATCAGCTGCTGTCCCCAGGTTCCAGGCTTGCTTGATTTCCTATCCTGACTTCCTTCAGTGATGGACTATGATGTGGAAGTACAAGTCAAACAAATCCTTTCCTCCCCAACTTGCTTTTGTCATAGTGTTTAATCATTGTAATAGTAACCCTGACTAAGACAGTGACGGGCTCAGTGTTTGAAACAGGTATGAGAAAGTATCACAAACAATTGGGCTTACATTTTTAATATTCAGATTTTAAAGAATCCTTCCTTTATTGCATTGCTTTAAACTCGAAGAATGGCACAATCTAATGGCAAGGATAACATGTGTGCCTCTTTCAATCTTAGGTGATAAAATATGACAGTTACTTTGTATATGGACCTTCTGGGGATATATGATATTTAGATAAGAGAGTAAATTTCGGGTTGGGCATGTAGTAGGTCAGTGGTTGAGCATTTACCTGCATCCACAGATATTACAGCACTGAGTCTGAACCCAAGTAGAAAAAAAGACATTTCCCTCCTCCTTTTTATGTGGAGTTTACTTTTTTAATTTTGAAAAATATGACTGTTTTACTAAGTTACTTTTCAGGCATATATTATGTGTTGTCATGTTCTCCAAATTTGATCTAATTCTATTTAGACAAATTAATAAATTTCTTATAGGGTTTTCACATAGGTGGGATAAACTTACTTGGTTTTAATGTATTGTTGCAATAAACTTTCAGCTTCATTTATCAATATTAATCTAGAGCTACTAGATCTATGTACACAATGAAGATTTAAAGTTCAATATTTGTCAGACTTTGGAATTGAATTTTTAAGGAATTCATTACATTCTGATATTCCTTGTGTATATTCTAAGAGAGTTTACTTAGTAGAGGAAGGATGT
This sequence comes from Cricetulus griseus, assembly GCF_003668045.3. NCBI lineage: Eukaryota > Metazoa > Chordata > Mammalia > Rodentia > Cricetidae > Cricetulus > Cricetulus griseus. Next base: position 56,157,163 of record NW_023276807.1, on the reverse strand, counting down.
TTCTCAATAGTTGAAATATTGTATAAACCAGTCTGGAAGTGGCACATTTTCTGAGAGTGACTATAACCATCACTTTCTCTTTTTCTGAGGACATTATTTAATTCATGTCTCTCTTTGAGCTTCAATTGCTTTAAAGTTTTCATAGAAAATCATGTATTTCCTGTAGGATTTTCTTTTAAAAATAGGCAAACCTAAAGACAGGCTTCTTCTGCGTTTGATGCCTTTGAATGTAAGCCTATTTCACTGCCTGTAAAACAGCAGTGGGAGAGGGTTCCGGCTATGTTCATCCCAACTTTTGCTAGCCAAAGCTGTGCTGTTTGAAGTAAGACATTTTAATTCAAAGGTAAATAATTGCAGACATCTTTCCTCTGATCTTTTCCCTTCACCTTTTCACTGTAAGCACAATCACATTTCTTTTTGTTTGTTTGTTTGTTTGTTTGTTTTTAGAGACAGGGTTTCTCTGTGTAGGAGCCTATCCTGGCACTTGCTTTGGAGACTAGGCTGGCCTCCAACTCACAGAGATCCACCTGCCTCTGCCTCCTGAGTGCTGGGATTACAGGCATGTGCCACCAATGCCTGGCAGCAATCACATTTCTTACCTTCTCCTTTTGAGAAACTCGTTTGATTTCCATCTATTAAATCTTTTTTTCTTTTTTGTTATTTTAGAAGCACTCTTATTTATATATCAGTCCTCCCATTCCCTTTCCATCCCATCCTCCCATTCTCCCCACCAACCCCCCAACCAACCCCCACTCACTCCCCAAGGATAGTGAGGCCCTCCATGGGGACCATCAAAGTCCATCACATCACTTGGGGGAGGGCCTAGGTCTTCTTTCTTGTATCTGGGCTCCCAAAGTCCATTTGTGGTCTAGGAAGAAACACTGGCATCTATTAAATCTTGTTCCTTGATTCCAGAGCCAATTTGCACAGCATTGCTATAGAGACCTTACTACCTGTGCCTGTCAGGACTTCCCTCCATTTTTCTAGATCCCAAATCCCAAGATTTACCTAATCAAGTCTGTACTGGTGATCCTTGTTATCATGTTCCACATGGCACTTTTGCTCTGACCCTTGCACTTTGCACATGGTCTGTGCTATACTGCATAGTCATCTTTTCATGCAGACTCACTGATTAGCTGGCTAATGGTGCTGGTAGTGGGAACTAGAGGGCAAATTTATACATGAGAGTTGTGCAGACTTGGATGACTGCTCCTTTCTTGAAAACCACTGTAACTGAGAATGAGGCAGCCTCAGAGACTGGATGTGGTTTCTCATTTAAGCGTTCCCTTGACCTGTGGTTCTATTTGTTAGCCAATCCACCTGTGCAATCATTTCCTCACTGAAAAAAAAGGAAAATCTTCCATCCAGGGTAATTAGGTATGACATGAAGTTACTAATTATATATCTTTCACATTCTTAAGTGTGAGGGATGCTCCATGGGCCATGCTACAGTTAGAAAAGTATATGTTCACTATCCTGTCAAGAATTAGAGATAGGAAGAACAAAGAATGTGCAAGGCATAGGTGTCTTTTCTGATGCCAGTTACATGTGTATTCTGATTATGTGGCTCTCCGTGGAGGGAAATCCAGGACTTATTCTTTCAAATTAGACAGAGTTTTCAAGGCTGGAAATAAAAGTGATTTCCACACAGGCATCTCCTAACTATCACAGGTCTTATTCATTTCTTCCCTCTTGACCTGTTTTTGCTTTATTTTTTCCTAATCATCATGGGAATGGCTGTGCACTCATGTGAGTTTAGAATTCTTCCTGATTTCCCATAGAGGTAGGAGACAGGCTGTCACACTAAAAGAAACTGTCTTAAAGACATAACAAAAATGGAAACTAGTACAAAAGTAATACCTTATTGAAGTTGCTTCATAGGTTACCAACTTGACACAACTGGATAGAGGGACTTTCAGTTGAAGACCTGCCTTCATCAGATAAGCTTGTGGACATGTCTGTGGGGCATTATCGTGACCACTACTTGGCATAAGAGTTTGAAGCAAACTCTGGGTGTAAATCTCTATCTAGGTGATTATGGGCCATCTAAGAAAGGTATTAGAGTAAGCTAGAGGGAGCAATCCAGTAAGTTGGGTGCCTCTGTGGTTTATGAGTCAAACTCCTGCCTTGGTTTTCCTCGATGATGGCCTGCAACCTATAAGCTAAATAAACTTGCTTACAAGTTGCTTTAGGGTGTGTACCACAGCAACAGAAGGAAACCAGGGCACTTTCACTAACCTGAGTGGTCAGGAATAAAGTATTTGGATGAACAATTAAGAGTTTGGGAATTGAGATTAAAAAACGAGGGAGTAAGATCAAATAACTCTCTGGTACACAGCAAAATCTAACATGACTATATATTTGCATAACAAAACTGATTCCTGATGGTGGGTGTGTATTAAGACTAGACCCTCTCCTTCATTTGCCCATCAATTTCTGTTTTTTCTTTCTTGGGCTGTGGACTCTTGGCTTAGTTTTACTGTCTGCCTGGCTGTTCAATAGGGCCCAAACTTACTTTTTCAGACTTCCATTTTATTTATTGTTCACTCAAAATCCATATTCTTAGAATGTTGATTCTTACTGTCCTAGTTACTTTCCATTGTGATAAACAACATGACCAAAAGCAACCTGAGGAGGAAAAGGTTTATTTAATCTGTTTTTTAAACATTATTTATTTATTATGTATACTGTGTTCTGCCTGAATATATGCATGTTGGTCAGAAGAGGGCACCAGATCTCATTACAGATGGTTGTGAACCACCATATGATTGCTGGGAATTGAACTCAGTACCTTGGAAAGAATAGCCAATGTTCTTAACCTCTTAGCCATTTTCCAGCCTAGTTTATTTAATCTTATAGTACATCACAACGAGTAGTCAGGGCAGGAATTGAAGGGTAGGTCATGGAGGAATGCTGCTTACTGGCTTTTCCCATGGCTTGCTCAGCATGCTTTCTTATGCAACATAGAGCCACTTGCTGAGAGTATCATTACCCACAGTGGGCTGGGTCCTTCCACATCAGCCATCAATCAAGAGAATGATTAGAGTCTTGCCTACAGGCCAATCTGATGGAGGAATTTCCCCATGAAATACCCCATTCCCAGATGGGTTATACTATAAAACTAAATAAACATTTTCCTCATTGGGATTTTGGGCATGTTTGTCACAACAATAGAGAGTAAGCAGGATAGCAAGAACCAACAGCCTAAGGATGTTGATTTTGAATGAAGAATAAATAAAATGGAAGTCTCTTCCCATTACTCTAAAGTGTATTTTAACTAAGCTGGATTTTGCAATGTGCTCTAAAAATGTTCCTTGTACTGCTATTCTATCTTGTCCAAATTGCACCTTTTGTATTATCCTATATCTTATGCCAGTTCTCTTATCGTAAGGAAATTTCTTTTTTTCTTTGATTGAATAGAAGTACTTTACTCTGAGTTCTTGAAAAGTTTTTCCTGCATCTTTTTATTTTTTTTTTTAACTGGGGCTGTCTTGTCTTCTCTTTCATTCTATTACAAAACCAAGACTGTGTCTTCATCTTCATGAGGCTCTTGCAGTGCAAAGTGCCTTACTAATGACTACTGTTCATTTATTGAGCACCTGCTGATGTCCAATAGATGGTATAAGAACTGAATTAGCAATAAATCAATACTTGGGGTAGAGGCTATTATTAATTACACTGTATGGATGAGAGTACGGTTCTCACCAAAAATAGTTGTGATGGAGCTAGAAATCTAACTCTATCTCATCAGCAAATACTATTATGGGACCAGGCAAAAGGAGTAGGATCCTCATGAAAACCATAGTACCTTTACATTAAGGACATCATCAGAATCTGGGAGACACTGTCTGGGTATTTGGGTATGAATTTTGGGAATTCAAGCACTGTTTTCTCAATACTGGTTGTGTTTATTTCTGAGCTTAACATATCAGTGTGATTTTCTATCTTTTTGGTGTATCATCCAGACTTGCCAGTTGATCTGAGAAACACAGTCTGTAATTTGTTCACTTGAGTACCTGAGAGCTATAGACTAGTCAACAATACTTGAGCAAGTCAATCATGGGACCAGGGGATGGGTATTCGGGAAGCCTGGTCAACCAGCTTGAGTAAATGACACTTATGAATATATTCTGGGAACATCACCACAAAAACCTTTTAATGAGAACAGAGACTGTTCTTGTCCATTAAATACTTTCAGTAATGTTTTTTTTTTTATGGTTGGTTTATATAGTACCTGGCTTTTGTTTTCAGAGGCCAGAGTACACACACACACACACACACACACACACACACACACACACACACACATTGTTGTATGGATCACCTTAAGGGAAAATGGGTTCACCAGGACATCAGCATTTTGTACACTTGGGATCCATGATAATCTTTTGAAGGTATTTAGTACATTTATTTTGACATGTTGTCTATTGTGAAGGCTATTATTTCTAAAATTTTCACTAATGTATAGTCTGGGGAAGTGATTTTTCCTCTCTGGTGTAAAATAGGGCATGATAATTGAGACAAAGTTTTCCTAAACATTCTGAGTTTATGTTGGCCATGCTGAGATATGAAGGTTCAAAACTACTCGGCTTATGAATATCTGGAAAAGCTATGAACTTTCCTTATATGGAAAATTCCTAAGTTCCATGAAAAAAATGGTACTTTTCAAGTACATTTTCAAGATCGAATTCTTGAGGATATTTGATGAAGTGAAGAAATGTAAGCCTAGTTGATTGTGTTGTTTTACAAGGAAGAAAGGTACATAATGCTGTTAAACATGGATAGAAAATGGCTAAATGGATGCTTATGAATCTCAAATGTTATCCCCGAACCCACATGTTAGGAGGCTTAGTCATTACCTCTTGTTACTACTTGGAGATGGTGTAACTTTTAGAACCTAGGGGAAACTAGGTTGTAATTTAAAATGCTATTTAGTTTCTTCTAATACTATTTACTTAAAAATCTACATAAATATATACATATATGTATATAAATATAGTTTAATATGCAACTAAACTTTAAATGTTTCGCAACATATTTTGGATATAATGGAATAAAGAGAACCATTACCATTATTTTATACACTTGTGGAAAAAAATGTATACTGTAGCAGGCTTTTTCTTGGGCCGTCAACCAGCTACCAAATCAAGACTTTGGAGACATCATTAGTTATGAATGCTTGGCCTTAGTTTAGGCTTGTCCCACTAACTCTTATGACTAATATTAACCTTTCTCTTTATCTACTCTTTGCCTGAGGCCTTTTTACCTTTCTTTCATTTTGAATGTCCTACTCCATATCTGGCCGGCTGAGTGTCTTCATCTTTTTCTCCATTATTCTTTCTCCTTACTAAATATCATCCATCCTCTATGGACAGTTTTCAGGATGCAAATATTATGTCAATTTATACTTATTTGTGGATTTGTCAAACATTAGTTGAGCACATTCTTGTTCTCTATTTGGTTCCACTGACTTCATTTTCCACCAAAATCAATGCTATTAAGTTTTCTTTAATCTTGTGTAGAGTAATTTCTCTCCATTCTACTTTGTCAAGGTTATTTAGCTATTTGAGTCCCTAAATTTAGACATTTATTTATAAGATGGCCCATGCCTACAAAACACCTTGCTATGACTTTGATAAGAATAACATTACACTATTTCAGACTGCTTTAGGGAGATCTTCTGAATTGGAACTTCAAAACAAACAAACAAACAAAACAAACAAAAACCAAGAAAAGGTATATCTGCTTTTGTGAGATTTTTTTTGCTTTTGTTTTACATTCTTCTCATCAGTATTTTCCTAATTTTTCAGCCTACAGACCCTGTGCTTACTTTTTGGTCTGTTCTTAAGTGATTTCAATCCCTATAGCACACTTACAAATTGAAGTAAGATCTTGATCTTGTTACCCATATGTGAATTGTTTGAATGCAGATATATAATTGATTTATGTATGTTGATCCTAGGGCCTACAAGAACATGGTTATTATTTTTAGGACTTTTGTAGAATTCTCACCTTTAAAATTAGTATACAAAGTAATTGATTTTGTTGAGCCATTTTTATACATAATTTTGCAACAGTGGTTTCTCTTTCCCTGCTTCCTTCTACAATTCCCCTGTTCCAACTCGTATCCTTCTGCCCTCGTCTATTTCTACTTACATGTCACATGTATTCTGCCACCTTTCCCTCCCTATCTGATGCAGTTTCTAGTTTCATGACACCCTTATAAATAAAAATAGGATCCACACATGAAATGGAACATGCAGTATTTGTCATTTTTTTCCCTTCCTTGTTTCTTGGTTAATACTTTTTAAAATTCTAATTTCCAGACCCATCAATTTAAATGCACATTTCATTTTTTTAACTGAGGCTAAGTAAAATTCTGTTGTGTATATATCACATTGCCACTATCCATTCATCTGCTGATAGACATCTGTTGTATCTGTTTTCTTCATAATAGCCATTCTGACTAGAGTAAGATGAAATCTCAATGTAGTTTTAATTTTTCAATTAAATCTCAATGTAATTTAATTTCCATTAGAGCTAAGGCATTTGCACAATTTTAAAAATGTGTGTGTGTGTGTGTGTGTGTGTGTGTGTGTGTGTGTGTGTGTGCATGTGCATGTGCATGTATTCACATGTGTATAATATATGTGTATGAGAAAGGGGTGATGAATTTTGGAAGTTTGTTCTCCAAATGCATTCTGTGGATCGAATTCAGGTAATCAGGCTTTGTGTTAAGTGCACTTACCTAATAATCCATCTCCCTGGCTATCCACACTTTAAGAATATTTATTAGTAGTTTATGTTTCTTCATTTGAGAACTGTCTGTTCAGTTCCTTAGCCTATTTATTTATTTTCCCAGAGGGTTTTGCTGCTTAAGTTTTGCAGCTTTTATATGCTCTAGATATTAATATCTTATCTGATGTATATCTGACAAGGACATTTTTCTCCATTTTGTAGGCTTTTTCACTTTGCTGATAGTCTCCTTTGTTGCACAGAAGGTTTTTAGTGTCATGTAATCTCATCTGTCAATTCCTTGGGTTATTTCCTGTGTTGTTAGAGTTTGATCCAGAAAGTTTTTGCTTATGCTGATATTGTAAACTGCCTTCCCTTAGGTGGTTTATTGTTTCAGGTCTTAAATTAAACCTTTGATCCTTTGTGGACTGATTTTTGGTAGATGAGAGATGGGAATCTAACATTTTCCCGAAGATGGATATCCAGTGTTACATGCATCATGTGTGGAACATGCTATCTTTCTTCCACAGTGTGTTTTTGATGCCTTTGTAAACAAATAGGTACCCATTATCATATGGGTTTATTTCTGGTTCTTTGTTTTTGTCCTTTTTCTTTAAATGTGTATTTTTCATGCCAGCTATGGCTGTGTCATATAATTTGAGATCAGGCACTATGGTACCTCAGGGTGTTTTGACTATGAGTGACCTTTGTTTCCATATGAATTTTAAGATTGATTGATATTTATTGTTCATTGAAAAATGGAATTGAAGAATGGGGATTGTATTGAGTTGTAGATCCTTTGGGTAATACAAAAGGGATTGTGTGTGTGTGTGTGTGTGTGTGTGTGTGTGTGTGTGTGTGTGTGTGTGTGTTTGCGTGCGCGCGCACTGAGACAGAATTTAACTACGTCAGCTGATATTGAACTCTATAGACTGACTGGCTTGAAGCTCAAAATTTGCCTTGCCTTCCCCCAATGCTGGCATTAAATGTGTGAGTTATGTCTTCTACTACAGCATGGCTCTGGTATTAATGTTGCTAGTCTAAGAGCATGGATGATGTTTCCAACATCTGGAATCTCATCAGTTTACCTTTTTCAAGGTTTAAAGTTTTCATCTCGGGGGTCCTTCACTGCCTTGGTTGATTTTATTCTTAAGCACTCTTGTTGAAACGATTGTCATTGGGTAGGTTTCCTAACTTACTTTTTTTCAGTTGCTGATCTTTGTGTGTTGATTTTATACCCTACATCTTTACACAAGCATGCTTCAGATCTAAACGTTTTCTTGTGAAGTGTGGGGAATCATTTTAGTAGAGTCACATCTACAGATATGCTTTTTTCTTCCATGCTTATTTTTGTATTTCTAACCATTTTTGTGTCTTGTCTTATTACTTTAACTATGACTTTGCACCCTCTACTGAACAAGAGTAGAGAGAGGAGGCACCAGTGTCTTTTTTTCCATATTTTAGAAGAAAACCTCTCAGTTTTCTGCACTAAGTTTAATGTTGGCCATTGGTTTGTCATTTATAGCTTTTACTATGTTTCTTTAAAATTCTAAGTTCTTCAGATTTCTTTTTTTTTGTTGACATGTTGAACCTTGTAAAACACCTTTTATGCATTTATCAAGAAAATAGTAAAATGTATGTGCTTTTAAGTCTAACTATGTGGCTGATATTATTTTTTGATTAGTTATGTTGAATCAATTTTGCATCTCTGGAGTGAAAGTAACCTTGTTATAAGATATGATCTTTTTAATATATTCATGAATTTTATCCGTGAGCATATTGCTGAGAATATTTTAATTATTTTACTGTAAAGAATTTACAAACAAGAAATATCACATGGTTATGTTAACACAGCCATTCAAGCACGCATTTTTTCAGACTCAAAGTCTATACATTGCAATGACTTTCTATGCAGTTTGAATTGCCATTCAGAACCTGTGGATCTTTACTTTGGGTTTTACATATTTATTATCCATTACAGTTTTAGGAACTTGTCCACAAATAAAAATTTAAATAACCACGACAGAGTTAAAAACAGTAAAACAACTGGCTTTAACTCGTCTTTCACAACTCATGTCATTTTGTCCTTCCTTATAACTCAGTATTATTTTCTCATTCCCCCTTACATGTCACATTATGCCTATGTATACATTATACAATAGGATTTGCACATGCGGGAGAATATGTCTTTTTCTGAGGTTGGATAACCTTGCTTAATTATACATCCCGACTTCATTCATTTTCCTGAAAACTCTTGATTTCATTTTTCTTTAGAGTTCAATATTATTATGTTATATATACATATATATCTGTATATATATGTATATATATATACACACTCAGATTTTCATTATCTATGCATTTGTTCATGGAAAACTAAGTTGGTTTCATTTCCTTGTTTTAGTGAATAGAGCAGCAATAAACATGTGTATACAAATATCTCTGTGGTTTAGTAAAATAACTAGGTTATGTGGTCGTACTTCAGTTAATATTTTGAGCAACCTCCAAAATGATTTCCATAATGGCTGCATTAATTTGCACTCCCACCAGCAGTGGATAAGGGTGTCTTTCCCCATATCCTATCAAACGCATTGTTGAGAATTTCCATGTCATTATTCATCAGAAATTTCCTTTTTAACTTTGTTTTATATCTATCTGGTCTCTGTATCAGGGTAATACTGGCATAGTAGAATGTTTGGTAAGTATTCCTTTCTGTTTCATTGCAGTAGTTTGCAAGTGTTGGTGTTAGACCTTGCTTCTTCTGGATTTCAGCCCCAAGTATGTTTCCCATGCTCCAGCGGATAGTCCTATAACCACGAACACACTGGTAAACATGGATTGGACTCAGTGAGCAAGAGAAGAGTAGGTGAAATTGGGAAGGAGTCTCAGTGGAGGATTGGAAGAAGTTGAAGTAGAAGGATTGAAGTTGGATTTGATAAAAAGCTCTCTGTATATGTATATGTATATGTATATGTATATGTATATGTATATGTATATGTATATGTATATGTATATGTATATGTATATGTATATGTATATGTGATCCTGTAGGTCCTGAACCTCTATTCATGGGGAAATATTTTCTAGCCTTTTAAAAAATTGAAAATTCTATAAATGCATATAATGTGTTTAGATCAAATCTATTCCTTCTCTAATTCTTCCCCTATATGCCCCCACCAGTTTTTCTTCCAATTTAATTTGCTCTTTTAAAACTAAAGACAAAGGCTCGTCCATTCCGCCGACCGACCCAGGAACTAGGTGAGTGAGTCTCTGCCCGCTCCCGACTCCCGCCCAAAACATCATACACCCCAACCATCCCACCCCTCCACCCCCACCTGCGCCTGTGGGCTTGGGTTAGACAAGCCCAGGCAGGGAGGAGCTCCCTCTACCGGGAATCTGCTATCACCCCACTCTTCCATTCTGCCGACCGACCCAGGAACTAGGTGAGTGAGTCTCTGCCCGCTCCCGACTCCCACCCAAAACATCATACACCTCAACCACCCAAACCTCCCCCACCCGCGCCTGCGCCTGTGGGCCTGGGTTAGACACGCCCAGAAAGGGAGGAACTCCCTGCACCCCGAATCTGCTAGCACCCCACTCTTCCATTCCGCCAACCAAATGAGGAACTAGGAACTAGTGAGGAGACTACCAGGAGCGTCAAGACCATCCAGAGTTGTGGACATTGAATTCCTGGCCCCCACACACCACTGGGTCACAAGAGGAGATAGAGAGACCCCGCCTGCACCCACTAAAAGAAGATATGGGGAGAAGACAGAATAAGATTAGACTCAACAACAGAAAGACCAATATGACACCAACAGAATCTAGGGACTCCACTCCAGCAAGATCTGAAAAGCCCAACACAGAGCATGAAAATGAGATGGACCTAAAAAATTATCTCAGCAAGATGATAGAGACCTTTAAAGAGGAAACAAGAAAATCCCTTAAAGAAATAGAAGAAAAAGCAAACAAAAAATTAAACAAATTGGAGGAAAAGACAAACCAAAAAATTCAATAAATAAATAAATCTCTTAAAGAATCTAAAGAAAGCCAAGAAAAAAACATCCAAACAAGTGAAGGAAGCTCTTGAAACAGTTCAAAGCATGAAAGCTGAAATAGACACAATAAAGAAAACGCAGAATGAGACCATGCTGGAAATGGAAAGGCTGGATAAATGATCAAGAACTAAAGATGTAAGTATATCCAATAGAATTCAAAAGATGGAAGAGAGAATCTCAGCTACTGAAGACTCGCTAGAGGATATACATTCATCAACTAAAGAAAACCTCAAGTCCAACAAATCCCTAACACAAAATATCCAGGAAATATGGGACACCGTAAAAAGGCCAAACCTAAGAATAATAGGTGTAGAAGAAGGTGAAGAAACACTGCTCAAAGGTACAGAAAACATATTCAACAAAATCATTGAAGAAAACTTCCCCAACCTACAGAAGGATATGCCTATGAAAGTACAAGAAGCTTACAGGACACCAAACAGACTGGACCACAAAAAGAAGTCCCCCTGACACATAATAATCAAAACACCAAATCTACAGAATAAAGAGAAAATATTAAGAGCAGCAAAGGAATAAGGCCAAGTAACATATAAAGGCAAACAAATCAGAATCACACCCGACTTCTCAATGGAAACTCTGAAAGCCAGAAGGTCTTGGATATATACCCTACAAGCACTAAGGGAGCATGGATGTCAACCCAGACTACTGTACCCAGCAAAACTTCCAATCACTATAAATGGAGAAAACAAGATATTCCACGAAAAAAACAGATTTAAACAATACATATCCACAAATCCAGCACTACAGAAGGCTCTAGAAGGAAAACTCCAACCCAACGAAGATAACTAGATTCACAAAAACACTGGCAATAGATAATCTAATTTTACCAAACAAACAAAAATAAAGAAACAGGAGGGCAAAATCCACACGCAATGATACCACCAACAATAAATCCAAAACAAAGAAGAACCAATGAACAATGGACATTAATATCCCTAAATGTCAATGGTCTTAACTTACCCATAAAAAGATATAGGCTAACAGAATGGATACAAAGACAGAATCCATCCTTCTGCTGTTTACAAGAAACACACCTCAACTTCAAAGACAGGTGATACCTCAGAGTAAAAGGATGGGAAAAAATTTTCCAATCAAATGGGCTCAAGAAACAAGCTGGGGTAGCAATCCTAATATCTAACAAATTAGACTTTAAACTGAAAGCAATCAAAAGAGATGAAAAAGGGCATTTCATACTCATCACAGGAAAAGTCCATCAAGATGAAGTCTCAATCCTGAACATCTATGCCCCTAATATGAAAGCACCCACATTTGTAAAAGAAACATTACTAAAGCTCAAACCACACATAAAACCACACACACTTATAGTAGAAGACTTCAACACCCCCCTTACACTATTGGACAGAACCAGTAGACAGAAACTTAACAAAGAAACAGAGGATCTGACAGAAGTTATGACCCAACTGGGTTTAACAGATATCTATAGAACATTCCATCCAAACACAAAATAATATACCTTCTTCTCAGTGCCACATGGAACCTTCTCTAAAATTGACCACATAGTTGGCAGCAAAGCAAACCTCCACAGTTACAAATGTATTGAAATAACCCCCTGTATCTTATCAGACCACCATGCATTAAAGCTAGAATTCAACAGCAATACGAATTGCAGAAAACCTACATTTTCGTGGAAAATGAATAACACCCAATTGCACCATTCCTGGGTTGAGGAAGAAATAAAAAAAGAAATTAAAGACTTTCTAGAATTTAATGAGAATGTAGGCACAACATACCCGAACTTATGGGACAACCTGAAAGCAGTGCTAAGAGGGAAGTTCACAGCACTAAGTGCTCACATGAAGAAACTGGAGGAAAGTCACATTAGAGAATTGACAGAACAACTGAAAGCTTTAGAGCAAAAAGAAGCAAACACACCAAGGAGGAGTAGATGCCAGGAAATAATCAACCTGAGGGGTGAAATCAACAAAGTAGAAACTATGAAAACAGTACAAAGAATCAATGAAACAAAGAGTTGGTTCTTTGAGAAGATCAATAAGATAGACAAACCTCTAGCCAAACTAACCAAAAGGTAGAGAGAGAGAGAGAGCATGCTAATTAACAAAATCAGAAATGAAAAGGGGGATATAACACTGAGGACACTGAGGAAATCCAGAGAATCTTCAGGTCATACTTTGAAAACCTGTATTCCACAAAATTGGAAAATCTAAAGGAAATGGACAGCTTTCTGGATAAATATCACTTACCAAAATTAAATCAAGATCAGATAAACAGTTTAAATCGACCTATAACCCCTAATGAGATAGAAACAGTAATCAAAAGCCTCCCAACCCAAAAAAGCCCAGGGCGAGATGGCTTCACTGCAGAATTCTACCAGAAATTCAAACAAGAGCTAATTCCAGTACTCCTCAAACTGTTCCCCACAATAGAAGCAGATGGGATATTGCCAAACTCTTTCTATGAGGCTACAATCACATTGATACCCAAGCCACACAAAGATCTGACTAAGAAAGAGAACTACAGACCGATATCCCTCATAAACATCGATGCTAAAATACTCAATAAAATATTGGCCAACCAAATCCAAGAACATATCAGAAAAATCATCCACCATGATCAAGTAGGCTTCATCCCAGGGATGCAAGGAATAGTTCAACATACAAAAATCCATCAATGTAATCCACTATATAAACAAACTGAAAAAGAAAAACCACATGATCATCTCACTAGATGCTGAAAAAGCCTTTGACAAAATCCAACATCCCTTCATGATAAAGATCTTGGAGAGAACAGGAATAACAGGAACATATCTAAACATGATAAACGCAATATACACCAAACCAATAGCCAACATCAAACTAAATGGAGAGAAACTCAAAGCGATTCCTCTAAAATTAGGAACAAGACAAGGCTGTCCACTCTCTCCATATCTCTTCAATATTGTACTTGAAGTTCTGGATATAGCAATAAGACAAGAAAAGGGGATCAAAGGGATACAAATTGGAAAGGATGAAGTAAAACTTGCACTATTTGTAGACGACATGATAGTCTACATTAGTGACCCGAAAAACTCTACCAGGGAACTCCTACGGCTGATAAACACCTTCATCAAGGTAGCAGGATACAAAATTAACTCAAAAAAAATCAGTAGCCCTACTATATACAGATGATAAATCCAATGAGAAAGAAATCAGGGAAACATCACCTTTCACAATATCCACAAGCAACATAAAATATCTTGGGGTAACACTAACCAAAAAAGTGAAAGACCTGTACAATAAGAACTTTGAGACTTTAAAGAAAGAAATTAAAGAAGATACCAGAAAATGGAAAGATCTCCCATGCTCTTGGATAAGTAGAATCAACATAGTAAAAATGGCAATCTTGCCAAAAGCAATCTACAGATTCAACTCAATCCCCATCAAAATCCCAACACAGTTTTTCACAGACATTGAAAGAACAATACTCAACTTTATATGGAAAAATACAAAACCCAGGATAGCCAAAACAACTCTTTACAATAAAGGATCTTCTGGAGGCATCACCATCCCTAACTTCAAGCTCTACTATAGAGCCATAGTTCTGAAAGCAGCTTGGTATTGGCACAAAAATAGACAGATAGACCAATGGAATCGAATTGAAAATCCTGATATTGACCCCACGCACCTAAGGATACCTTATTTTTGACAAAGGTGCTAAACTATACAATGGAAAAAAGATAGCATCTTCAACAAATGGTGCTGGTACAATTGGATTCGGACATTCAGAAAATTTCAGATAGAACCATACCTGTCACCGTGCACAAAACTTAAGTGCAAATGGATCAAAGATCTCAGCATAAATCCAGCCACACTGACTCTTCTAGAAGAGAAAGTGGGAATTAACCTTGAACAAATTGGCACAGGAGACCACTTCCTGAACATTACACCAGTAGCACAGACACTGAGATCTGCAATTAATAAATGGGACCTCCTGAAACTGAGAAGCTTCTGCAAGGCAAAGGAAACAGTCAGTAGGACAAAACGACCACCCACAGAATGGGAAAAGATCTTCACCGATCCCACATATGACAGAGGGATGATTTCCAAAATATATAAGGAGCTCAAGAAGCTAGCCACCAAAACACCAAACAATGAAATTAAAAAGTGGAGTACAGTACTAAATACAGAATTCTCAACAGAGGAATCTGAAATGGGTGAAAGACACTTAAGAAAGTGCTCAAAATCATTGGCCATCAGAGAAATGCAACTCAAAACAACTCTGAGATTCCACCTTACGCCTGTCAGAATGGCTAAAATCAAAAATATCAATGACAATCTATGCTGGAGAGGATGTGGAGAAAGAGGAACACTCCTCCATTGCTGGTGGGAGTGTGAACTTCTAAGACCACTCTGGAAATCAGTATGGGGGTTGCTCAGAAAAATGGGAATCAGTCTACCTCAAGATCCAGCCATTCCTCTCTTGGGTATATACCCAAATAGTGCATGTACATACAACAAGGACATATGTTCAACCATGTTCATAGCAGCATTGTTTGTAATAGCCAGAACCTGGAAGCAACCTAGATGCCCCTCAACTGAAGAATGGATTGAGAAAATGTGGTACATCTATACAATGGAGTACTACTACTCAGCAGAAAAAAGTAATGGAATCTTGAAATTCGCAGGCAAATGGATGGAACTAGAGGAAACCATCCTGAGTGAGGTAACCCAGTCACAAAAAGACAAACATGGTATGTACTCACTGATATATGAATTTTAGACATAGAGCAAAGGATTACCAGTCTATAATGCTCTTCACCAAAGAAACTAGGAAACATGAAGGACTCTAAGGGATAAATGGTCCCCAGGAATGGAAGTGGCATGAACTCCCGAACTAATTGGGGGCATGAGGGTGGGGGGGAGGAGCTGCTACAATAAGAGCAAGAGAAGAGGAGTAGAGGAGAGGAAATGGAGGGGCAGAAACATTGAGTTGGGGGAAGAATAGAGGAAAGAGAGCAAGATGAGAGATACCATATCAGAGGGAGCCACTATAGGTCCGAGAAGAGATCTGGAACCAGGGAGATCTCCAGAGACCTACAAGGATGACACAATCTGACAATCCAGGCAATGGTAGAGAGAATCCCAAAAGCCCTTCCCCTAAAATGAGATTGATGACTTCTCTTTATGCCATCCTAGAGCCCTCAACCAGTGGCTTAAGAAAGCAGAGACAGACATCCACAGATATACACTGAGCCAAAATCGGGAATTTAGTTGAAGAGAGGGAGGAATGAAGAACGAAGGGGTCTGTACCAGGTTGGAGAAACTCACAGGAACAGTTGACATGAACAAGGGAGAGCACATGGACCCCAGATGCTGTCTGGGAGGCCAGTATAAGACTGATCCAGACCCCTGAACATGGATGTCAATAAGGAGGCCTCTGCACTCCAGGGAGCCTCTGGTAGTGGATTAGTATTTTTCCCTGGTGCAAGAAGGGACTTTGAGAGCCCATCCCATGTGAAGGGTTACACTCTGGCCCTGGACACATGGGGAAGGGCCCAGGACCAGCACAGGAAGATTTGGTGGACTTTGCAGAGCCCCCATTGAGGGCCCTACCCTGCCTGGGGAGTGGTGGGTGGATGGGGTGGGGGAGGAAGGTTGGGGGTGAGGGGAGGGAGAGGGAGAAGGGACTTGAAATAAGCTTGTTCCCTAACTAGAACTAATAATAAAAAAATACTAAAGACAAGGAACAGGGAGAAGAGAGGAAGAGGAGGAGGAGGAGGAGGAGGAGGAGGAGGAGGAGGAGGAGGAGGACCTTGTAAGTTTCTGGATGGAAATCTCAGTGGTTAAGAGCACTGTTTACTCTTTCTGATTACCAGTTCACATGATGATTAACAATTGTCTATAACACCAGTCCTAGGTTATTTAATGCCCTATTCTGGCCCATGCAGATACCACGTGTAAAGGTGGCACATAGACATACATGCAATCAAAGCACCCACACATAAAACGAATTAAAAATTAAAAACAGGCAAGCAAAGAACTCCTGTAAGTTCACATAGTACTATTAGCATGTGCTTGGGTATGAAGTCATCTACTGGACCATGGGTAGACTCCCATTGACTGTATCTCTGAGGAAAACTGACTCTCTACCCTCACATACCAACCCCAATATCCACTAAGTGCCAATAGGGATTTTTGTCTTGATGGTGTGCAGAACTTGGGCATGCAGTCACAGATGCTGTGAGTTCTTGTATGTGATTCAGCTGCCCTGTCTGGAAAGCACTGGTTGATGTGTGTAATCATCCACTGGCTGTTATAATCTTCATCCCCCCACTTCTACCATGATCCCTCATCCTTGGGAGGTGGAGATATGATATAGATGTCCTATATAGGGCTAAACACTCCAGTCTATTTTCTCTTCATTTTGACAAGCTGTGTGTCTCTGCTGCTTAATTTTTCTTCAACTTAGCATTGACTAGAGTCATCTGGGAAGAGGGGACTTCAGTTGAGAAGTTGCATCCATCAGACTGGCCTATGGGCTTATCTTTGGGACATCTCCTTGGTTAATTATGGATGTGGCAGAGCGTGAAACACTTTGAACATTACCACCCCTGAGCAGTCTTGTGTTGGATGCAAGAAAGCAAGCTGAGTATCAAAGCAAGCCAGCAAGTATTCTTTCTCCATGATCTCTGCCTCCGTTCTGTTCTTACCTTCAGTTCCTACCTTAGCTTCCCTAGATAATGGATTGTAATCTGTAACCTGTAATACTACATCAGTCAGTATTTTATCACAGCAGCAGAGAAGCAAACTAGGACAGAGTCTCTTTGTAGAGTGCCATCTGCCTTGGACAGAAGCTCTAAGACGAAAGCTGAGAGTTGCACTGATTTGTGGGCATTAAAATAAGGTTTATGTAGATATTCTTTGCCAAATGAAAGTAATTGTTTATTTCTAACTTGATAACAGAGTTAGTTTGTTTTTTTAAATTATTGGCAATTGTTGACTATTTTCAAGTGCTTTTGCCTTGTCAGTTGATATGATTTTCTATATATTCAGCTGATTTCTCAGTAGATCACCATATATACACTCTAGCCCTTCCTCTTCTCATCCTCTTTATAAGGTTGCATAAGTAGTCAGGGTTTGTGACATTTTCTTACTACTCAATGCAGGTATGCAGAAATTCAATTTTTTAATTTCCAGTGTTACCTGAAGGTCACTTGAAATTATTTCATTTTCTAGCTGGAAGAGTACCTTTGGGCTGGAATTTCAATATTAAACATCTGATAGTGTTATAAATGTTTTCGTGTTTTTACATTGGAGAATGTATCATGAATTTCGGCGAGGCCTCCTGTCTAGTCAAGCTAGGTGACTGAAGACAAGGTTTCTATTATCAAATTATGTAGCTTGATAAATTTCGTGTATACTTTATATTATTCAGACTATCTAGATCCTCAATTAACTCCATATGCTTCATTGATCCCATGCCAAACAATGTAAATTAAAATATCCCACATGAATGTTTTAACATGTTTATCAGTGTATTTGTTACTGTAACTTTTAAATTTCACATATACTATATTGGTACTTTGCAATCAGATGCAAGGGACTTTAAGTTTTAAGCAGGTGAATTCCCCAATTTGTATGAGCTGCTCTAGTACATGAATCTAATATAAAAATAGTATAATAGTTTTTGCAATACTTTTTCTGTATGGTACAGAATTTGATTCATTTAACTGTCTTACGTATTAGATTGTATAGTAGTTAGCTTTCTGTCTTGAAGTATACTTTTATGTCTGTTACTTAATTTATCACTTTAGCTTGTGTATTTTGCACGTTGTGTTTCCAGTCTCCTCCAGTTGTCAGTGCTTCCCTGTCCAGCTCTGACCGCTTTATATATTCCTCACACTCTGCTTTATGGTAACTTCCCATCACTCACTACCAGTCTTGTAACAATACTTCACATATTCACCTCTTGCTTCACTAAGCTAGGCCTTTGGAAAGTTTCTCAGTAAGTGTACATGTAATTATAATTCTCCAACTCTTGCTTATTACTGTTTTTCCTTTGGGTATAATATAATCAGTTAAAACTTTATTTCTTTGGATAATTAGTAGGGGTTGGTTAATTTTATATATTGATGCTTATGTCTGTGTGATTATATTTCCTTGTGTAAATAACAATCTTTTTTGCTTTCATACTCAGTGTTGTTTATTTAGCTTTGAAAATAGTAGCTTTATTAGCACATGCCAACATAGTGCTCATTTTGTATATTTTCTTCAACACAGTATGGCCTACTTTAAATCTTTTTGCATATAATCTCAATGAATGGGACTCTGTCTCTTTTCATTTGTTTATAGAGAGGCATTTACTATTCATGTGTATATATGTGTTCTAATTTTCTTCTGAAATCTTGCCCAATTTTACTCATTTCATTTGCTCACATTATTCAATTATATCCACTGTACACATAGTTTTATTTCCACAATGGCCTCTCCAGTTGCCACAGTGACATCTGCAGAGTCTTCTTTTTCCTTGTACAAGGTTCTTTAGCTCAGCCAGCTCACTTCCTGGTCTTTCTATCATTTTGAATTGATTCCTCTCAAGACTGAATTTCTTCTTGCAGTGAATCTCTCTCTCTCTCTCTCTCTCTCTCTCTCTCTCTCTCTCTCTCTCTCTCTCTCTTCTGACTTTTTGAGACAGGGTTACTTTGTGTAGTTTTGTAAACCAGGCTGTCCTCAAACTCACAGAGACCCGCCTACCTCTGCATCCCAAGTGCTGGGATTAAAGGTGTATGCTACCACTGCCTGGCTTGCAGTATTTCTTAAAAGTATTCATCTTATGACAATTTTATGTAAATGGCTAAGGTTGCAATGATCATCATCAGATGTATCACATTGCAGCTATCTATCTGGCATTTGTTTTCCCTGACTCTTAACTCTTATAAAGACTTTTTATATTGTTTACATCATATTTTATTTTATGTTTATTGATATATTTTTGTTTAAAAATATTTTATGTGTATGAATGAGTTGTCTGTATATGTGTATTCACACCATGTGTAAGCTTTGTTCTGTGGAAGCCAGAAGTGGGTGCAAGATCTATTAAAACAGGAGCTATGTGTGGTTGTAAGGCACAATATGGGTGCTGGGAACCATTAAATGTCATTTTGTGTCCTGGGTAGAAATGAACAAATGTCTGATTATCCACACAGGACACTGACAATAGACCAAAGTATGGGTTCCACCAAAGTTCAAATTGGTTAACTAGTGAGTTTTATTGTACTTACTTACAGGAATGAGTAGGGGAGCAGAAGTGACTCAAAGACAGGTGTATCAAAGCCCACACTAACATGAGTGGCAGCTTGCAAAATATGGCACACTACACAGTATGCAGGCAACTTGAAAGTTTGGAGAGTGTCCTTTCCAGGAGGCACTATGGACCCTCTCCCTGGCAGTTCATCTGTGTTGGATTCTTCTAGGCTCCTTGGCCAATTCTTCCAGCCTTCTGGGCTTATCTCAGACTCTTGTTTGAGGTTTCTTTATCTGAGAATGACCCTCAAAAATCTTTACTCTTCTCCAATCTTGGAAGAAGGGTCCTAGTTAATCTGGTCAGTTTCAGGGACTTCCTGAAGCTATTTTGAGTTTTTGCTTCCTGTCTTAAGGGAGTTTTCCTGCGGGGTGTGGAGGGTTTCACTTCCCCTAGAATGTTGTGTTTTTACCTCCTTCATATAAAACCCTTTTCTTTTTCCTTTACACACTGTGTCTTAAAACATTTCCCTCCTAGATGGAGGTTCTTTTTCTTTTTTGAAATTCATTTCATTTTAATGCAGTGGTTCTCAACAGGTGAGTAGTGATCCCCAGATATTTACATTATAATTAATGAAACTATCAAAATTACAGTTATGAAGTAGCAGCATTAGGAAGGTTGAGAACCACCGCTTTAATGTTTCAGATACTTATATTTGAAATAATGAACATATACTGTCACAAGACATGAGAAAACAGGTCATTCTCTTCTAGGACAGAAATTTAGGTTTACAGATTGAATTTTTAATACTAATCACTAAAGTTACAGTTTTCTTCAATGGAGTGTGACTGGGTATGTCAACCACACTCCAGAGTAGACCACATGCCTAGGAAATATTGGCCAACACAAAATGAACTTCATATTTTACTTGGTTTGGGGAGGGTGATTTTTTTTGTTTTATTTTATTTTGCTTTCACATTATTTGATTTTTTAAGTAATTTTTGTTTTGATTTTTGTTTTTACACATTTTTCTATTTTTTAGGAAAGAGAAAGGACATTAAAATTGGATGGGTAAGGGGATGGTGAAGGTCTGGGAGGATTTGGGGGAGAGGAAAATATATAGTCTGAAAAAAATTAAATAAAAATTTCATGTGAGAAATTTAAATGGATTAAAATGATGTCTCATACCCTCATATTCTCAGAAAGTACTTATTACTTTCTGAGAAGTCCAAGGATGGAAAGGTTTAAGCTTAGGAAAAACAGCTATAAACCAAGAATTGAATGGGGGTCCTCTGAAGAACAAAGGAGTGTTACTAATCACTGAGCAATTTCTTTAGCCCCAATACTCATCTTTCCAAACTGCAGTATGCTTCCCAGTGTAGCTTTGATTTACATAATTTTATCATTGGATGTTGTAAGTCTCCCAAACATGACAATCTCAGGTATGAAAGGCTCCAGTACTGTTCTTGGACAATAACAATTTTTCCATCCTTTTAAATGATGAACTTGGTGATTAGATTTTATACAGGAAATATTTACTCTTTTTTCTAAAATATAGGAAGTACCAGCTGCTCTACTGCTATAAAATCAAGTTATTTTATCCCCCTTTCATTTATCTTCAAGCTGGTGCTCTAAACTTTGTATGTTCCACTTTTCCAGTTTCACAGTGACAAATGAAAAAGTCTCTCTCCTACTCTTAGCTATTTTTTAATCAAAACAGGATTGTTACTTTTGCTCCTTAGTTTGTGTTGCCTACTTAAACAGTGAGTTCTACAAACCTTTCTAAATTTTGATTGCCCTTCTTAAAGTGTGCAAATTGACTAATATATCATTTGTTGTTCTGGGTCTGCAGTACCTCACTCATGATGATTATTTTCAGGTCTATCCATTTACCTGAGAATTTCATACCTTTATTTTTCTTTAAAGCTGACTAATTCCTCATTGTGTAATGTGTTAGATTTTCATTATCTATAGGTTCCTCTCTCTCTCTCTCTCTCTCTCTCTCTCTCTCTCTCTCTCTCTCTCTCATTACATACTTAACATATCTATAACACAGAAAGCCAGTTTATGGATATGTAGGTTTACATTTCTTGGCTATTGTGAATAAAGCAGTGATCAAGAATGATAAAGCTGGATCATATGGTAGCTCTATTTTAGCTTTTGGAGAGACCTCCACCAAGATTTCCATAGTGGATGCTCCAACTTGCACTCCTACCACCAATGAATACCTGTTCTACTTGCTCTATATATGTGCAATCATTGGTTGTCATTTGGTTTTTTGGCCTCATGTTGTTGATCTTAAGTGTAGGATGAATCTTAAGGTTTTGGTTTGTGTTTTCCTGGTAGTTAAGGATGCTGAATATAAAAAAAATATTTCTCAGATGTTTGCAATTCATTTTTTGAGGACTCTTTGTCTTGACTCATTTCAAAAATTGGATTGTATGTTTTCTTGATGGTTAGTTTTCTTTTTCTTTGTATATTCTAACTACTAACCCTCTGTCAGACAGTAAGTATATTTTCCCATTCTGTAGACTATCTCTTCAATAAAGTGATGGTGTCTTTTGCTGTATAGAAACATTTTAGTTTCAGGTAGTACCATTTTTTAATTTTTGTTATTGATTCCCATACATCAGGGGTTCTGTTTAGAGAGTCCTTTCCAGTGTCCATAGATTCAATAGTATTGTTTTGAAAGTATTCATGAGAAGATAAAGGCAAAAATATATTTTTTATGTTGTTACATCTGAAACCCACCATCGTCATAGCATTCTCAAATAACATTTGGTCACAAAGTGTTCTATTGGCTAGAGAATTTTGTGCCAAGAAGTTTTGCGATGTTTTCTTCTTTGAGTATCTGATCAAGAAGTTAATATAAAAATCTCTTGATTCATCTTTACTAATGAAATCTGTGTCCATTTTTTCAGTTGGATCTTATATACTGGTGTTGGGTGGATCTGTGATCTGAGGTGTTCAATCATATGTAAAATGATGTGCATTTATTTCCTGTAGATTACAAAACACATTGCTATAAACTTGATGACTTTGAAAGACAGATTTATTATTTCAATATCCTAGAAGCCAAAATAGGCTCCAAATAAGAGTATTGGCAAGACTGTATTCCTTCCTGGAGGCATAGAGGAGAGTCTATTTAATTTTTCTCTAGCATTTGGCTTTTGAGATTTGTGGATTCTAGCTGTATCACTCCACTCTCTTCCTCCATCTTTATCACAGTGCTTTCTTCTCTAAGTATATCACCTTCTGCATCTCTCTTAGAAAGACATGTGATTGTATTAGGTCTACAGAGATAGCCTTGGATAACTTACCAACTGTAGAATTGAACTTAACATTTTGCAAAGACCCCCTTTTTATATTTATAGTTTTAGTGATTATGGTCTGACCTTTTTAGGGGGGTCATTATCAGAATATCATACTATGAGCATCCCAACTCTAAAATCTAATCAGTTGACAAGTAAACTGTACCACTGAACACACTATGAATATTGCCTCCCATTTATCTATATCTACCAATGGATCTCACAAAGTTTTTCAAGTGGAAGCACTTTGGGTTTCAATAAAGACATGCAGCATCATATGAGCAAAGACAGAAAAGGTAACTTGAAAGACCATGTGCCATCATTCTCCGGTTACTTGTATCCATTAGAATTTAGTTCTTGTCTGAGATTGTCTATAGGGCAGTAGAAACAAACACAAATGAACAGATCCATCAAGAAGTATGTGTGAAGGATATTTGTTGAAAGTCATTTGGAGTCAATGCTTTGAGTCTAGAAGACAAACAACTATGTCAAGCGAAGCAATTAGGTAGTTTAAAGGATTACTACTCACAATAAGGCATCTCCCTTTTCCTTCTTATTGTCATCAAAGTGGAAACTGAGAATAACATAAAGCATAAAGCTATGTGATTTGCAGGTCACTCAGATGAATGAAATTTGAATATCATTTTAACATAATTTTATAAGGAATTTAAATTATTGTTCATATGTAAAATTGTGACCAAAAGAATGTGCCTCTTCTCAAAGGACCTCAGAAGGAATACAGGGCATGGAGGCTTGTGAGGAGATGAAATGGATTGAGTTTTCATTAATAAGCAATAATGCCACTTATTTCTCTGCAAGTTATTTTTTCTCTAACATACAGGTTTGAGAAAAGAACTACAATGAATTAGAAAAATATAATCACTGCCAATCATTCAGATTACAGTGATGGTACTATGATTCATAGCTTTCATCACATCTTGCCTAAAAGAATGAGCTTTGGGGCTTTGGACAGTAAATATGGATGTAATATAGCAGTTTGTAGAGACTTGGGAGAGGCAATTGCATTAATTATAGCTTTTATTTCTTCAACTGATTAAAGTCCAGTGTTAATTGAGGTCAATAATGTGGGTTCAATTTCTCTAAAGGCCAGATGGTTTTGCTTAGTTAGGGGGCAATAGGTTGCTACACTGGTCCCCTAGCTACCCATCCCACTAATGTGCATCATTGATCCTGTAGGAGAGAAAAACAAAGCTGGGTCTCTTCCTTGTGAGCAAAAGGTCATCATCATTACTGAACCTAGCATTCACAGATTCCTGGGGTTTGAAAGAAACTGTGTGACCTTCAGAAAGGAAAACTAAGTTTCATCATAATTATGGTGCTTTAAAAATGGTACTTTTTGGATTATTAATAATCCTGTATCTCTTCTTTAAATTGGAAATTACTTATGTTGGGGTATGCCAGTTAAAGTTTCATCAGAAAATCAAGATGGTTCTGGCTATGAAAAGTGGGTGACTGATTATATAAACAACCATATATGGCACCATACATTACATCTGTGTGGGTCTGGAGCAAGTGCTAAAGAGGGTTAAGAAAGAGATGGGTGCATGTTGGAGAGAGCAAGAATGAGAGGAACCAGAAACATGAGTTAGAGGCTGCATCTCCCTCCCACTCACTCCCTCTAAGCCTACAACTTCATTGGTGTGAACAGTCTCATACAGAAGGAGATGGCATCCTTCTACTCAGGACCTGCACATGAGCCTGGCCAGGATTTGGAGAACTTGATGGATGAGGTCTAGTTTGAGGACTCAGTCTGAGTCTGGGGGTTGAGCCACCACTGTTCCCATGCTAAACTGGAGCGTTTGTTGACTACTGTAGACCAATGCAAGGACCTGTATCTTTCCAGATCTCATACAAATGTCTTTTGTGGCCCATGCTAAACTATTGTACAAGAAGGGCATTCTGGGAAATATGCTTTTGGCTTGTCTAAATAAGTCTACATAGAAGAGATTATAATTCTGAGTCCCATCAACAAAGTTCTATTTATTTATGTACATATATGATATGTATATGTATATTAATGGCTATTGTAGGTTGGACATGATTATGCAGGCATGTACTGCCTAATGACATTTCATGGATGATGGATCACATATGAGAGTGAGCATCTGGTGGCACCATAACTGTAGTCTGTTCAGATATATTCTATGTCTGTACAAGGGCATAATAAATCCAAGAAATAATTTCTGAGCATGCATCCATGCCATTGAATAATATACAAATATACATTCACATGTGCTTACACACACACACACACACACACACACACACACACACACACACACACACACTTAGCAGTACTTTCTCTGGGACTGCCAGCTCACAAATAATGACATTGAGACTCATTATTTATTATGAAAGCTTTGCCTTACCTTAGGATTGCTCTCTGCTAGCTCTTATAACTTACAGTAACAATCTATATTAATCTATGTTCTGCCATGTGGCATTACCTTTCTTCCATCTCACAACTCCTGTTTCCTCTCTGTGTCTTGATGGTGAATCTGCCTTTCTTCTTTCTGAAACTCCATCTCTTCTCCTTGCCTGGCTATTGAATGTCCAGCTATCTGTTACACCAATCACACCACTGCATCTCCACACAGTGTTAAGAAAAAATATATTGTTCCTAAGCATCTGAGAGCTGAATCTCTTACCTGGGGCAGCTGAATAATTGGTGTATTCCTTTCATTTAAATGAAGCAGGAATCAGCAAATGGTAATCTGGAGGTAAAAACTAATTCACTGCCTGTATCTATAAAAATGGATTATTAGAACAAACCACCACCATTGACTGTCTTACTGCTACTTTTCTGTGTACATAGGTTAGTACTTCCAACAAACACCATACTCCCTGCAAAGCCCAAATTATTCACTACATGATACCTTTGCAGAAAATTTCAGTGGACTGCTAGTTTGAAGTTCAACACAGTAGCCTATGGTTATGAATGGCCCAATTCTAACTCTGTCCCAGACAATCCCCAGTATACCATGTTGATGACAAGAAGTATTTCAAAAAACAAAGTTCTTACTCCAGATTTCTCTCTCTTGAATCCAATGATTTTTTTTTGCTACAATTAAAATCTCCATGCTGAGATTAAGAAACAGTTCCAGAAAGACTTGATAAAATACCAGCAAACCACTGTTTTTTTCATATTATCATTAAAGGTGACTCGATTTGAGTAATCAAGTTGCTTACTAAGCATAGGCCTGAAGATACAACAAAGAAGGGGTACTGGCATTGGAGGTGTAGGACTGTGAGCTAGTCAGTTCAAATCTCAGTGTCTTGCTTGAGCTTATTATTTATGTTTGACTTGTATCTTGTGGCCGCCGTATGGAAAAGTTATTTCCCTATGCCTCAATTTTACTAAGGACAGGCTGCTATGTTTTGTGTGTTGGCTTCCAAAACTCATGTGTTTGAAGTGTGATTCCCAATACAATGGAGTTGGGTGTGGGTGTTTTCTCACGATACAGATGGATTAGGCCATTATCATTAGCCAATCAGGTATCCTGAAAGCAAGATTGTTATAAATTCAGTCAGTCTTTATGTTCTGCCTCTCTCTTCCTATCTCACCTTTGCCCTTCTCTCCACTGTTTTGTGATACTGAGGGTTCAGGCCTTCTTGAGATGTATGCCATCATGCCCTTTGACTTCCTAGGGCTGTCACAGCAACACAGACTAGAGACCAGCTCTGATAAGAAGAGACTGTTTTCTCTCACAGAGAATGCCAGCTGCAAAAATTAGTCCAGTAAGA
Organism: Cricetulus griseus; assembly: GCF_003668045.3. Classification (NCBI taxonomy): domain Eukaryota; kingdom Metazoa; phylum Chordata; class Mammalia; order Rodentia; family Cricetidae; genus Cricetulus; species Cricetulus griseus. The sequence continues at coordinate 56,130,078 of NW_023276807.1, read as the reverse complement.
CTCAGCATTGTAAACAACTGCTTCTAGCTTGTATCAGACCAATTAGTCAGGATGTCTGCACCCAGGCTAGACCTATGTCCACACATTTGACAGGTGATCCTTAACTCTGTCAACTTCTTGGTGTAATTGAGCCTCTAAATGTTTGCTAAGGCTAGTTAGGTCACCCAGAAAGTCAATGGTCGCTATTCTCTGCTTTCCTAGAGGATCTCTGTGACAGTTACTGTCATTATCTTCCTTTCATTTTTCATCTCATTATATATGCAGCATGGTTCCTTGTTTAGATGTTTGAGTTTTGTTTTTTGTAAATAGAAAACTTTATGAATAAGACACAGGTGAAATCTCCAGAGAGTTCCCCTTGGGAGGTGAGCAAAGTTAACAGCAGTAAATAAAGGCTATTTCTGGCAATAGGGCAAAATTAAAAAGAAAAAGGTCTTGAGTTAACTCTTGCAGAGGACATTTGCTGTGTTTGCACAGCTTGCTGCATGCTCAAAAGTGCTTTGTGAGCAAGAATGAAAGTTTATGTTGCTTGACTGTGTAGCTCAGTGTGAACATTTTAAGTTGCGTTAGTGCAACCTCTTTTGTAGGATTTCTTAATCAGCCAGGTCCCTTCCACCTTTAATACTTATTCTTTCAGCATTCCATTCCCAACTGCTGTCATTCTCAGTCTTATGCAAAACCACATTAGGAAAAATGTACCAAAACCTCTGTGACAATCTGCATAACCTCTAACAATACAAACTGTGGTTTTCTGGGAGGTGAAATGGCACAAAATCACCAAATTTTCAGGGATGCCACACTTAATCCAAATAATACCAAAGCAATCTACTTGGAATTAATTATACTTCTCTGGAGGAAACTGCAATGGTGCTTGTTTGTATTTAATTGCCTCTCCTTCGTATGTTTGTGTTGTGCTCATTTCTGGCTTTGTTCCTAATCGAAAGGTCCCTTGTAGTATTTGATTTAGCTTTCCAGATTAACATAGGGGATTGATTACTCTTAGATTCATACATAATAAGACAAGCCGGCCCTGATAGTGTGTATGTCAGGACTTATGTCATTTTCTAGACACAATCACTTTTCTTGGGCAGAATGCTAGAGGTGTAAATGAACCAATCCTTTTTGTTATGCCACATTTCTCTCATCTTGTATTTAATCATCAACATGGAAGATGCTCAAGAAATGATTCCTTCTTCACCATGCCGTCTTTAGCAGAGCCACACCCACCTAGTGGTTAGAAGTTGGCTCAAGTCATGTTCTTCTACAGCACTAGCAGTGTTATTTATACTTAATTAGAAATGCCACATTTGCATATGACTCCTGGCAGGTTTGTTTGTTTGTTTGTTTTCTCTAAGGTTACTGAGTGAAGCTTGAGGTCAGTTCCTACTTCCAATTGCTGGGAAAATCATACCCTGCATCTTGAATTTGAATAGTCTTGCTGGTGTGTAGAGATGAGGATATCACATTTAATAATAACATTTTTCTCCTATCTTGTGCTTTAAAATGATGATGGAATTGTAGCCTATTGCCAGCTATTTGAACATTACAAATGCTCTTCTTTTTCCTGGTGTGTCCTCCCAGCTAATTTCTTTTTCTTTCTTTTTTAATATTCTAAAGATTTATTTTCTTATTTTGTGCATACCTGCTTTTGTCCTTTGTGTATGTTTGTGTATCATGTCCATGCCTGGTACAAGGATGGGTCAAAAAGGATACATTGGGACTGGAGTTACAGATGTTTGTGAACCTCTATGTGGGTACTGGGAATTGACCCCAGGTCCTGTATAAGAGCAACATGTGCACTCAGCTGAGAAGCCAACTCTCCAGCCCTGTTCTTCAGTGAAGAATTTTGTTGCCCCATCCTCGTGTTCAACAAGCAGGAGGTGGAATCTCTTTTTCTATGTAAGGATGACATAATTATAACTGCAAAATACTTCCAAAATGAGAGGGAGAGCCTCTAACGAGCTATGTACTAAAGCCAAGATAGGCATACTGGACCACCTTAGAATTGGTTTGCCTTGGGGAAATTCACGATATTTAAATTAGTCCTCAAAGAATCATTTTCTTGCTAATGTGAAGAACAATATGACCCAATGTGAACTGAGCCCCACTCTTCTGCTGTGTGAAAAAAACAGTACAGCTGCCAGATAGGGAGATCAGAGTGTAACACAAGAACCAGAGAATGGGTAGGTCAGCAATATGGCTCAGCTGCAGCTCCAAGTCTTTCCCCCTGTTACCTCCTGAAGGCTGTGGAGCTTTGACTCCTATACTACTTCCACTTAGCAGGAATTAATGAGAAGAAAAGCATGGAGGACACAGGGATTTGGACTGATTCCATCTTGACATCTATTTGTCAAGCTAATAGTAAGGCCTTACTATTGAAAGTTGTGACAAACAGTCCAGCTGATGATTTTATCTATTAAAAATCAAGTTCTTTTTGTGCTCTGAATCAACTTCATTCATGGCACCACTTTCCTGTTTGCCTGTATAGTTATGGAGAAGGCAGTTAGGGTAGTTAGACACATGGCTAGTTGAGGGGGCACCAATCTGTCAGCCATAGGGTGATCAAAAGAGCTTATCAGGAGGTGCTCAATGGAGAATGTGCAGAGAGGAGAGCAAGAGGGCAGAGAGACAAGGAAATGGCTCAACCTTCTGGCATTATCTTCATGCCTTTCGAGAAGCTGGTGAACCCACCTAGCATTTGTTCAGCTGATCTGTGCTGTCCAAAAATCACCATCTTCTCCACTTAGAGACAATAGGCATCTCCCTGTATCATGTTTTCTTCTGACAACCTCCTGTCAGACACTTGCAAAGCTCATCAGACATACCGACAGGAGCCTTTGACAGAACAAGGGTGACATTTCAAAGAAAGAATGATGATAGGATGCCTAACAGCACACTATAGAAAAATGCACCTTTGAAAGATACAGAGGAAATTTCAGAGCATCAGCCTGATATTTCGCCGTGTAGTGCTATGCACCAAGTTCTTTCATGTAGCTCGACATGAGTCAAATTATGTAGAAGTTGCAAATGCCAAGTCACAGAAAGATGAATTTAAAATTCTTACTTTACAGTTTCAAATTAGTGTGGACACTTCCCATCAAGAAGGGCATTTGTTTCACTTGAATTCTTGGCACAAATATTGCTCTTTTATGAACAAATTGCTGCTGCAAAAGTGATGTTCCCCACAGGTAGGAGAAAGGATTGCTTTTATATTTCCAGTAACTAAATGAATATGTATTTTTGATAGGCACTTTAGAAATTCCTTCCTTGTGGGGTGTAAGAAACTGTAGTTACCACTATTTGAAATACTAAGCCTTAAGTACCAAGAAATAGCTTGCCCTTTCTGAAATGCAGTCTTCAGCAGCAAAGTCAGGTGCTGTTCATTTCTGGATTGCCAGTTTGGGAGGAATTCAATAGTATGCCTGAACATGATGAGGGCAAAACCAACTCCCTTGGCTGTTTGCTTCATCCTGGTGTGTAACTCTTACAGATAGGCTCCTTCGAGGTATTGGCACCATAATTCTGCAGACTTCAGTTGCACAATCATTATTATACCTGCTTCCTACCTTAGTGGATTCATACACATAGGGAATGAGCAGTCTATGCACCATACATTTCCTTTCAAAAGGCAGGGTAGAAGTTTGGAGTTCAATCTCAGGGTCAAACTACAATGTTTGGAAATTTTGCAGCTTGCTTGACATTCAATTCTTGAACCAGAAAAATGGATAAATATGAATGAACCCATATGTCCCATCATAGAACTCTTCTTCTTTAGTGATTGTGCCTCATAGCTATCAGTACACAAGAAGCCCTATTTGATCAGGACTCATATGCTTTTAAAATGCTCCCTTTTCTTTTCTCTACTCCAAACATGAAGACTGTATTCATGTGTTTCAGGTTTGCCTAACATAGGCTTCTCTCTGGGATTCTGCTTTTGCTATTGTTTCCTGGGAGGTTCTTCTCTACTCCCTCTTGAGAGTCCCTAACTATTGTCCCTTTCTCTTATAGGACTCCTCTCTGATCCCTTATGTTTCAAGGTAGGAGAATATATATATATATATATATATATGTATATATATATATATATATATATATGTGTGTGTGTGTGTGTGTGTGTGTGTGTGTGTGTGTGTGTGTGTGTGTGTGTGTGTGCACCTTTAAAGAATATATGTACACATGCATGCAAGAATGCATTTATGCATTTGATTTATTTATTCAATGCTCTGTCTCAGATGAAGCATAATTCCTGGAACATAATAGGTGCTAGACAAATACTTTAAATGAACATGTTGGATATTTTTTATGAATTTAAACAATTGCTTTTTAGCATATGAGGATTTAAAAGAGATAAATGCAGTCCTTTTTTTAAAACAGGAGATAATGGGGTTTAAAATTTTTGATTTTTAAATGAATGTGATCAGCTAGAACATGTCCACCATTTTATGAGTCTAATTCCATTCTCTTGGAATTATGTTGTTTTGCCTCCCCAGTCCACAAAAGGTGTAGGGGATAAGTTAAATTTTGTCTTTGGAAACTGCAAAACACATCAAAGTAATTCTACACACATTATGTCTCTCTTTCTCTTTTAATTTTCTCCTTATTCTCTCCCTTTGTTGTTGTTGTTTTATTTTTATTTTTTTAATGAGAACTCGTCTGAACTGGTTCTTTTTTTCAGAGTTTTTAAATTTGAATTAGAAACAGGATTGTTTTACATGACAATCCCAGTTCCCTTCTCCCTCCTGTCCTCCCCTCCCCCTCCCTCCAACTAAAACCCTACCTATCACATAACCTTTCTGCTCCCCCTGGATGGTGAGGCCTTCCATAGGGTGTCATCAGAGTCTATCATATCCATTGGGATAGGGCCTAGGCCCACCCTGCCGTGTGTCTTGGCTCAAGGAATATTCCTCTATGTGGAATGGACTCCCAAAGTCCACATGCTAGGGATAAGTACTGAACTACTACAGGAGGTCCTGTAGATTTCCGAGGTTTCCTCAATGAAATCTATGTTCCTGGCGTCTGGATCAGTCCCATGCTGGCATCCTAGCTATCAGTCTGGGGGGCTAGAGTTCCCCGATGTTCAGGTCAGTTGTTTCTGTGGCTTTCACCAGCCTGGTCTGGACCCCTTTGCTCTTCACTCGTCCTTCTCTGCATCTGGGTTCCAGTACAGTTCAGTGGTTAGTTATGGGTATCTGCTTCTACTTCCACCAGCTGCTGGATGAGGGCTATGGGGTGGCATGTGAGTCAGTCATCAATCTCATTATCCGGGGAGGGCATTTAAAGTAGCCTCTCCTCTGTTGCTTACATTGTTAGCTGGTTTCGTCTTTGTAGATCTCCAGACATTTCCCTAGTGCCTGATTTCTCTGTAAACCCAAAATGTCTCCCTCTATTATGGTATGAACTGGTTCTTAAAATTCACTTTTTTCCTACTTTGATTTCAACAGGTATTAACTAAAGTATATCCCACATCATGTACTTTGTCATTAGTCGGAGAAACAGTCTTCAAGTTCTATATTGATCCAAACATGAAGATAATATTCCTAGAAGTTGGATTTAAAATCAACAGAAATAAAACATCTTTGGAACAAACAATAGATCATAAAAGATGAAGCTAAAATTGGTCATGGATTCTAATTGTATTTATGAATTAAAATAATTGAATCATTGTTGAATTAATGCTTCTAGAGTGTGGAGAAAAGCAGCCCACCACAGAACATGGCTAAAAGAATGAGGAATCAAATCCTGATTTTTTTTACATGTTCTTTCAGTCTTTGTTATCTTTTCTATGCCTTTTTTTTTGTCCTTCTCTTTCTGTGATTTGACTGTGCTTTTTTTTCTGAGGGGTGGTCACTTTCTGACTACCAATGGACAGTTTAAGATAGTGCAATTTTGATTATAAGGAGGAATTAAAGATGGTTCTGTCTTGATCTGAACAAAGATTGTTTAGTAGAGAAAAATGTGACAAATTCCTGTATCAAGGAGATTTGTGTTCATGCATCCAAAATGAATTCTAGACAGGGTTCAAGTCTTGGTCTTATGAAGAAATGATTTTGACACAGGAATTTAACTTTTTGACATAGAAGTAGTTTCTTTTAGTTTCAGACTGAAGGGAAATATCACAAAAGAGCATTATATAATACGAGTCAAGACTACATTGAGAACACTCATTTTGATTTATAGGGCCTGATTGACCTTTATGTAGGAGACTTGACTTGACTTTCTCTTGTATTTATTTCAATAAAGATCCTCTATTCATCTTTGCTGTGGACAAGGAGCTTCCAAACATACTCTGTACTTTCCTGTCTGTGACTAGTATCTGATATTCTCTTCACCTAAAATGCCTTTTGTACACAACTTCAAATATTGAAAATTTTTCATTCCATTAAATAATAGTTCAAATACTATCTTTTACAGACAGCTTACTCTATTCTCCTAATATGAAAAGGGTATTAGAATTTTTGCTACTCTAAGTTCTTGCACTTACCAGTGTCTCAAGTCCCATGTGTATACATTATAAAATAGAAATTATAAATTACAAATGTATTTTCATGTCATATGTAAATTTGCAAGATTGTGGCTATATGAGCCCAGTTATACTTTTAACCTTGCATTCAGTGACAAACTGGCCCCTCTTTGGTGTCCCTTAATCCAAAGTCCATACATCAGGGCTGAAGTCTTTCCTATCATGGTGGTATTCACTACCTCCACAGGAAGCTTGCTTCTTTGGCATGGAGTTTGAGGATTTCTGACATTAGTATGAACCAGGAATGACTGTCTTCTATGGCATCAGAGCTGTAACAAGGCTTTTTGTTTAGGGTGATTTTTTTAAAAAAAGTCCTAGTTTAACAATAGGACAGTGATGGACCACAAAAGGATTTTGTTCATTGACAACTGAGGGAGAAAATGTGCTATAATTACCAGGAACTCCAGGGAAAATTTGATTGTGGAATGGTGTTTCAAGTGATTAAAGGATTTTTATTAAAAAATCATCTTTCCTTTTTCAGGATTTGGAACAGCTTAAGTGCATTGAGCAGGTTTTTATGAGGAGTTTCTTTTGGGGAATGACTACTGGGGCTACAGTCCCAAATGCTATTTTTAGCTGTGTCTTGGCTCTGTGTTCTCACTGACCCTTTGTCCTAACACCTACCATCCTTTGTGGTAATTGCTTGTTCAGTGTGTATCTTCAATGCCAAACTGTGAACCCAGAGCAGTCAGTAATCAAGGCTGCCTTGTCAATCACTTTATTCCCAAGGCTAGCAATTATCTGCAGATTGGATAAATGGCTGTGTGTGGTAACAGTATAGGGAGGGTTAGTTGGTATTTGGGGAATTCGTGTATTCTTTTCAAATGAAGGCTTAACAAGAAACATGATCGCCAAGTAAGATTTTTTATCAGAACTAGTCTTCTTTCTCTGTTAGATGGGCAGTGTAAAATGCTACACTTTAAAACTCTGTTCATTCCATCTATTGATGTATTAAACATCTATATGAAATTATGCCCATCACTAAAGTCATCAGTGCCAGTAGCTGGAAAAGAAAAAGGTATAATGTGTAGCAGGGAAGGCTGAAACTATATTGGTATTTAGTTAGATATTAATTAACATTTTTCTTAACAGCCTCCCAAAAACCTTGAGCGACAATGAAAGTATATAAGTTGTGTTTGGAAAGCTCAATAATACAACCCAATAACACAGTGACTAATTGATTTGTCGATTGATTTTTTTGAGAGAACAGTGAACAGATAGATGCTGTTGGAGTAAATATATTGAATTATTTCTTCCTATGGTGGGAATTGATTACTTATTAGGATAGACATAGTGATAATTGATTAATTTGATCTTTCCAGAGAGCCAATTAGTTTTGATTTTACAGATGAAAACAATTAATGATCAATTATGTTCAAAATTTGTGAAAGATTATATAGCGAGCAATCGTCAGAGCTGCAGTCTAGTTTCACTTACAATTTGTCTAAAGCCCAAGTGGTTTTCCTGAAGTCATCATGGGTAGGGAAGAATGTATTTGGAAGAAGAAAGAGTCATAGAATGTTTGAGGAACAGGAAGATATATGGTATAGGTAGTGATGGTGGAAGATATGAATGGGTATTGAAAAGGCAACAGAAGTTTAGGTTCATATCTGAGATTCTCCATCTGGTGAACATTGGTTATTCATAAGAAAAAGGAGGATGCTTTTTGATTCTTTTGGTGGGCAGATGATTCTTGCTGCAGTGTCAGTAGTGGGATAACAAGTAAGAGATAAGAGATGCTAAAATCTCAGGTAATTCTGGGGAAAGACAGGTAAAAATCCAGAGAATTTTTTCAGTTGGTTAAAGAGCTACCACATATTCTACTCATATCACAAAGTAGGGTTACTCACATCACAAAGTAGGCGGGGATTTTTATTTTCCCTGTAAAAATTAAATATATGGACCTAGAAGGTAACTAGACTGCAAAAGGCCATGTGGAAAACCTAGTTTCAGGATCAGATGAGTCCTCTATTTAGAATTTGTACATGGCCTGTGATATTGAACCCAAATGGGCCCATCAAAATGAAATTATATGAAGAGGACATGAACATTTGTACAGTTTAATTTTCTCAGAGGTATTGTGGGTCCTGATAAGCTATCGGTAATCTTAACGTCTTCCTCAACTTGAACACACTTTCTGAAAATGTAGGAAAGGGTTGAATATAGAGTGCAGATTAGTTTCAATAGCAGGTGGTATTGCTAAGCATGGTTCTTGCCAACCACAAGAATGGTTAAAAATCATCCAGCCAATAGAAGAACATAGCTTTTGCTGTATAAAACATAGAGAACCACACAAGACACTCTCCCTCCTTCCCCCCCCCAGCTTACCATGATCTTCCTCACTTCATACTTCTCTTTCTTTGCAGTTTTTGTACATTTATAGAGTATCAATTTTTTTTAAAGAATGATAAACCATTCTGTAGCAATTACATATTTTATGTTTGTTCACCTTTTCTTTATTAATGGGTAAGTGATTTATTTTAATATGCAGTTCAAATACAGCCACAGTACATGTCACCATGCTTCTCTCCTCTGCTTTCATGCACAGGTATGCATCTACACACAGAGAAACTCATGTTCTTGTGGTGTCTGCATATGAAGGCATACATTCACATTTAAATTTTGATGGATAGAGACAAGATGACTTCCAAGTTAGGTTCAGCTATATGTCTTCATTAAAACAATCCATGAAAGTGCTTTGCTTTTCCTTCTTTTAAATTGATTTCTTTCTTCTGTTTTTCTTTTTCTTTTTCTGATACAAAGATGTGAAACTATACCCAAAGCTTGGGAATTATATCACTATGTGTAGCAGGCATAACTCCCATGGATTAGTTTTGTCCTGTTTCAGCCTTGTTCCTTCAGTAAGAGTTGATGAAATACCAGATCTACTATTTCCTTGCCATTAAAACACAACCTTAGGATTTAGAAACACATTTGATTTAAAAATAAGTTAAGTTTCATAGCATTTCTATATATTTCCTGTCCCCCACCTCATGCATACAAGATCATCTACCATTATGGATATACTACACCAGAGAGGTACATGCAGTTGGTGCCATCCAATGACTGTTATTATCACCAAAAAGTTAGGTTCACACTAATGTTCAGTCTCACACTTATTAGGCATTTGAGCAGATTTATCATGAAATAACCACTTAATAATATCTAGGATCCTAGGGTCTTTAAATACACTCAATATCCTTTGTGCTTTGCCCACCCCCTTTCTCTTCTCTGACTTCTGATAAACCTGACTTTTGATCATTTGTGTAGTTGTACCTTTTCTAGAGTGTCATGTAGTCATAGTCATAAAATAGTAAGGCTTTTTAGTCACTTCCTTCACTTAGCAATATGTGATTGTGGTTCTTTTATTTCCTTTCATGACTTGATGTTTCATCACTTTTCAGCATCGAATTGTATTCCATGTCTAGATATGGCAGTTTATTTATCCATTTGCTTACAAGAGCGAGCTTAGTGACTTCCATATTATGATTGTATGGATAAACCTGCTATATATACATTTCTGAGAACTACCCATAAACAAGGCTATAGGGTTGCACAGTAAGTGTATCTTTGTTAGTTTGACAAGAAACTGGCAAGCATGTCTTCCAAGTGGTTGTGCAATTTTCAACGCTCACTGGCAATGAATTTGGCTTTCTGTTGTCCATATTTCCACCAGAATTTTGTGTTCTGAGTTTGGCACTGGAGTATGTGAGTAGTGATCTAGTAACTCATCATTTTATTAATGCACATTTAATATATCAGACTGAGTGTGTCTTTATATGCTTATTTTCCATTCATGTATCTAGATTGGTCAGTTGTCTATTAACGCTTTTGGTCCAGTGGTTAACAAATATACATGTTAATTTTGAGAATTAGTGTATGAGTTAAAAGCAATTTCTGAATCACATTATTTCCTAATGTACAGTGAAAAACACCTCATAATTTGTACATGTTCAATAGTTCTCTCATCTGATATTGCCACCTTTATTTTTTATAATTACTTGAATTTAAAATTACTGAATTAAAACTGTCATAAATACAATGCTTTGTAAATAAAATTTAGAAACTATAAAGCTTTGCTGATTATTAAGTAGGAGAATACTTTTATCAAGCAAACTGGAACATAATGTAAACTAGAAGTCCACCAACTGATATATTGCCAAGAACCTCTTGATTCTCAGAGAAAAAGTTTTGGGTTTCTCACACTTTGCATGACATTAGGCTCAGTGCCTTCAAAACCACTCTTTATCAAGCTGATGAAATTTGCTTTGCTAAGGCTTTCAAGTATTCAGAATTGCTGGATTTTGTTAAATGTTTTTCGGTGTCAGTTGTGTGGTGATGTAAGTTTTCCTCTTGAGACTGCTGACCCTATTCATGCATATTTGAATATTGAGTGAGCATTATATTCCTGGTAAAAATCGACTTTGTTGTTTTAGCAATTCTTTTCACATGTTGCTTTGTAAAAGAGTTTTTGGATCTGTATTTATGAGTTATTGATTTGCAGTGTCCTCATTCCTTAATGTCTTTGGCTAATTTTGGTTATTATTATGATGCTGGCCTTGTAGAAAAAGATAAATGTTTTTGTTCTCTACTTTTTGGAAAAGATTATAGAAAAACTTATACAGGTTTTTCCTTAATATGTGCTGGACTGTACCTATTTATGTTTGGTGTGTTCTAGTTAGGAATGTTATAATTATTTAATCTTTTCTTTCCTTTGCCCTTTTGGTTTTTTTAAATGTGTTTGATTATGTTTGCTGTGTGTATGACCGTGTCCCACTTTTATCCTTGTTACCAATGAAGGCTAGAAGAGGATATCAGATCCTGTGGACCTCATGGTACAAAGGCTTGGAAACAAAACCTGGGTCCTCTGGAAGAGCAGCCAGTTCTCCTAGCTGCTGAGCCATCTCCCAGCCTTTCTTTGCCTTTTTAACCTGATAACAGATCTTTCTAATTTGTGAACACATGAAAATAGTGATGGCATGCTATCTATTTAAACTGTCACACTACGTAATCTCCTAAGGAAACTTTTTCAAATTTAATTCAGTTTCTAAGCAGGATCTATTTGGTTATATGTAGTCATGGCTAGCATCCTTCCTACTGTATACTATCAGGTTCTGAGAATATAGCAAAATTTATCTGCATGGGACCTTGAGTTGTTTTCAATTTTCTGTTACTTGTGAAGTAGTTTTAGTGGCAACTTCAACAGGTTCTAGACAGCTTCTTGCTTAGACTTCTGAAGCAAATTATTAATTCATTAGGTAAATTAACAAAAGATTAGAACTTAATAGTCTCATACCATAAAATACAACCTTTAAAAGACAATGATATATCCAGTAAAAAGCAGGAGACAATGCTATGCTGTCCCTTTGTTCCTGTAAAAGAGTAATGAATTAGAAAACTTCCTTCCTTCCTTCCTTCCTTCCTTCCTTCCTTCTTTTCTTGCCTTCTTTTTCTCCTTTTCTGTTGTTACTGTTTTTGCTCAGGAAATGGCTCATGACAAAAAAAAATCTTTTCTATATGCCTCAGATAAAAGTGGCAAATTTCATACATTTAACACAAGTCCAGAATCAAGCTGTTCATTTTTTAAAATAAAAATGTGATTAAATATATATCTATTGTTCATTCTAGAGGAAATATTTACCCAACTTTCCTCACACTTCTCTTTTCTTCAGACTCTTATCTTTGACCTTTGGCCTTGCTAGCACTGAAGTATGGAATAAGCTGTCTATAGTGGTTCCTTTAACAATGTTGACCTTTTAAAAAAAAGACATTTACTTCTCATTTATCCTTAATTTTGCCTGTTTATCCTATTTCTGCAGACTGAGTTCTTTGCAGTTAATTTTTACTTCTCAAAAATGAGAAATCAGTTTCTGACTGATTTTTGAGACATTTAAATATTAGGATCTGAGAATGCTCACTATTGAAATTATCCTTTTTCCTTTTCTCATCAAAAGTCTTCGGAAATATGTCTCTTTGACAAAGCCTTGGTGTTTTGTTTTTGTTCTTTTTAATTCTTTTTTTTTTACTCAAAAGATGATTGATGAGGATAAGTTGGTGAAAACAAAAAAATATCATTGGCAAAGTTCTACCTTAAAATAATTAGAATAATCACAAGTGGATTAAGACATGTAACCTAAAGTCAAAGATAGAAGGAAATTTAAAACAAAACAGTTGAAAAATAGAGAGATATGAATTATTTCAAGAAAATCAAGAATATAAGATGATTAACTAATTTAAAAAAATGGTGTCAAGTACCACAAGAATAACAGAATTGTGTTGTCTTCTGGGATTTTGTTTTTTACTTTTTTTGTTGTTGTTTGCTTGTTTTTTTGTTTTTGTTTGTTTTTTGTTTTTTTTTTAAAAATGGAGTGTGCTGGATGTCTCTACAATTTTGTCCAAAGGACTACAGAACCTAGAAAAGCTGTTGCTGCTATTTATGCATAACATATTGCCATTATTGCTCTTTTTATATAAATATAAATATATACATATATATATATATGCTAAAAAAATACATTAGAGCATTTAAAAATACATCCTAGAAGATCAGACAGAAACACTGGGGAACAGGCCCAGTTACTTTCTCCTTGTAAGATTTATGAAATGGTATTTTGTCTTTCACTATTTCTTCTTTTAAAAAGATAGTTATACATCTTTAATATATATATATATATATATATATATATATATATATATATATATTGCTTCGCCAGGATTATCATATATGATCATTTTTACAAAAGAGAAGGAATATAAGTTGTTAAAGGAACGATGGTATTTGAACATGGTATATGAATACTTACTCATAGGTAAAAGAAATTAAGAATCAAAAAAAGAAATAATCATCAAATAATAATAAAAAATCAGAGAAAATACAATAAAATTTTAGAATAAACAAATGTGATTAATATGTGGAAAGCTTTAATTCTACAAGATTATTAAAATACATTTCTGCGATGACTGACCAAGAAGAATAAGATAATACACATCCAAGGAGAATGAACTAAAGAGGAACCCACACCATGTAAATTCAAAGACATTTTACACTCAAACCATAACATAAGCAATTAGTCTAAAGTCCACTGGAAAATGGTATGCATATGCCTTCAAAATGTGTGAGATTTAAAATGATAGGGATGGGCTTAGGATAAGCCATGGATCAAAGAGCCTGAATTTGGATAGCCACACTCATATAGATTCCAGGAAGGAAGGTTATAGTGGGCATAGATAACCTCAATGCTGGGGGTCAGAGACAGGATGATTGTAGAGGCTCGATGAGTTCCAGATTCTCAAAAATAAGTAGGAAGTAGTTGAGGAAGACATCCTAACTTAGTTTCCTATGTGTACTCATAAGACCTTACACACACACACACACACACACACACACACACACACACACACACACACACACAGAAAGAGAGAGAGAGAGAGAGAGAGAGAGAGAGAGAGAGAGAGAGAGAGAGAGAGATTTAAATGAGACTGATCACCTCAAACAGTCCGAGTGTGAGTCTTTGGATTTTCCTTGTATCTTGTTTCCAATAAGGATTCTAATTAGTTGAAAATGTATAAATGAGAAACAGACGGCTGAGATTAGGTTGAACAATAAAGTGGGCAGTGACCTTTCTGGAGCAGGGGAAATTCTGGAGAAGACTCTCAAATAACTCCGAGATTTAAGGCCTTTTAAGAGTAGACACTGAAGTAATTGTTCATCTAGAAAAGCAAACAAAAGTCCTCGTGTGTGTGTGTGTGTGTGTGTGTGTGTGTGTGTGTGTGTGTGTGTGTGTACTAATTTAATTTGGGGATGATGAAGGTAACAGTTTCTTTTCTGCCTTTGCAGGCCCTGAGTCCTAAAGGCAATTTCCATAATATTAATAGAACACAACAACGGAAACCAAGGCATTTTCTTTTGGTTAACATTGAAATACCTGGGGGAAATCCAAATGAATAAGAGAGATAAGAATGAATTTAAAAATTTCCCATTGTCAAAAGACAGTTGCTTCTGTATGTAAGAGTGAGTCTGAAAAAGAAAGACTTGTGACAGTTTCTTCCAGGAAATTGGTTAGTTGGTTAAACATAATAAATTTCAGATCAAATTAAAGGAAACGATGTCTAGTGGCATAGCATGTTTCAGCAACAACTTTCTCAATTGGTTTGAGAAAAAAAATCTGTGGAGACACAACATTAGTGAGGGGCTGGGACAGCTCACCCACTCTCTTGACTTCAGGGCCAGCTTTCCCACCTGCCACAGGCGGTTAGGGGCGGGATGCAGGGGCTTCTCTCCCTTGCCCATACCACCTTTTGGCAGATGAAGGGTGGGGCCAGATATCCCATGCTCATGTTCTCAGGGCTGGCTCACCCATGCTGCTGTTGATAAAGTCAGCTCAACTGTGTTTCCAAGGTGAGGGGAAGTGCCACTTTTCCTGCATCTGGTAAAGGGGAAAGTCAGCTCTCTCTCCTGCAGCAGGTGTCAAGGGGCAAGGGGGTCATCTGATGGAGGATGTACTTCTGTGTATGTTTATCTTATTGATTGTTTAATAAAGTCCTGTTTTGGCCAATGAAACAGCAAGTTAGACAGGACTAGGAGTCAAAGAGGATTCTGGGAAATATAGTAGAGAAGTGGTGATCCAGGCCAGAAGTGACATAGCAAGGAGACTCGTATTTGAGCAAGGAGAAATAGGAAGTGTCCCTTTTCCCCTCTGTTCTTGCTCCAGCGGAGCAGAGTGATCCACCGGCAGGGAGGGACGCCAATGGGGCGTCCAATAGGATGGGACTTATAGAGTATATGGATTTATGATGATTGGGACTGAGCTAGCAGATGAGAGTCCTAGTTATTGGCCAAGCAGCATTGTATCTAATACAAGTCTCTCTGTGTATTAATTTGGGCCCTAACTCAGGTGGGTGGCTGACAGAGAGCACCCATGTGGTGGTAGGGCTCTGGCTGCTTTGGTAGAAAGATTTAACGGAACAGTCATTTTTCCCTTGCCCCCAACATTACATGGCAGATGAGGGGGGCAGGCCAGTTCTGCCACTGTTACACCCTTGTGACCACTTTCCTGTGCCCTGGGAACAAGCTCAGCTTAATTGTGCAACCCAGGCAAATTGTGGGATCCTCTCCTGAATTTTGCAGCCAGTGAGTGGCAGAGCCAGTTCTCTCTAGTGTTGCAGGCAGTGAGGAACAGGGCCAATTCTGTGTAGCCCTATGCTCTTTAGTGGTAACAGGAGCCACAGACACCAGGGCCATGGGCACAGACATGGGCCTTGGCATCAGCCCAGGCCCGGATATCACCATGGCCCCAGATGGGAAGCAGGCCACTCTCCTCAGTTCACTCCTCACCACCCTCAACTCCTCAGATATGTGTCTCTCCACAGGACATGAACCATTCTGTCTCTCTGTTTCTGTCATACCCCATCATATGTTTGCCTAAGTAGTGCCTAAGCCCTCAGTGCCACAGGGCACCAGGTAGACCACCCTGCCCCAGGCAGGAGTGTGGGTCTCCTCCCATGCAATCTTAATCAGAGAATATTTTCTTAATTTCCCAGCCTCACAAATGTTTTCAAATTTGTATTCATTCCTTCCTTCTCCATCTCTTTTGTTTTGCCACTGACATATTCAGATATTAAACTTAAAACATCCTTTTGGATTTCTTTAGTGTGTATGGCTTTAGAGAGGAGAGATGTGCAGTTAAAGCTTCCAGCCAGAAAGTGTCTAACATAACAAAGATGGGTCAATACTTAATTGGCTATAGATTAATTACTGCTTTATGCTCAGAATTTGCCTTCTCAGCCATGAATGACTTTAAGAAGCCAGCACACTTAGCCTGGCTTGCTTGCTTTATAGAAAGAATGCTATTTCAGAATATGGGAAATATCACTTCCCTTTTGCTGTATTTGGACTCCATCAGAATAATTCTAAATTCTCTGTGCTTCAGTTTTCCTACTGGAGCCCATGTTCTGTGTGCTCTGTTATATATAGGAAGGTCCTTTTACTCTACCTTGCAATTGCTCCTTGACTTCAAACTTCACTATTGCTAGCAATATCAAACATTCTTTCTAAAATTTGTAGGTAAGTGAAGTATTTGCAGTAAGTACCACGGGCAAACAATGCATTTAACATATAAAAGTATTGTGTCAATATGTTTACTTAACCTACTACTAGATAGGAGAGGATGAATCAGTGGGAAGTCAGGCCAGTTCCAGCATTAGTCCTAGGCCTGGTTCCCTACCCAGATGATGGGGGAAAAGTAATCTATACTAAGAAACCACAGGCTGTTATTGTAGCCAGTTTTAGTGAAAATAAAAATGTTAAAGAAACACCCAGCTAAACATTCTAGGGGAAAAGAAAGTGTATGAACGAGTGTCCCCAGAAGAACCTCCTGTGTTTCCTCCTTGAAATGTGGACCTTCTTCTCTAAAGAGTTAGAGGCCAGGTAAGTCTAAAAAGACTCTTAAGGTATCTACAACCACATCACTTTAGTGTCAAACTCAACACAATCTTCGTACTGTACCTAAGGACTTTAAATGCAAATTAGATTTTAAAAAATTACTTGTGTACTTCTGTCACTTGTTACCTTTATCATGGTTGTAAGAAAATTCCTGACAAAGCAACTTAAGGGAGGAAGTTTGTGAGGGGCCAGTCCACCATGGTGGCAAAGGTGTGATGGCAAGAGCCTGAGGCTGCATTCTCACTTCAGAGTAGATCAGGAACCAAAAGGAAAGATTAATCAAGGTGATCAGCTTTCTTTCTTTCTTTTTTGTGTTCAGCCTGGGAACTCAGCCAGGCTGAGGGTGGGGTTGATCCTCTCAGTTCTGTCTGGAAATACCCACACCTGAATATGCCTCACTAATGCCCAAGGGAGTTTTAGCCAATCAAGTTGACTAAATAATGCATATCTTTAAAGTTTAGATTCTTTATAGAGTGGAGTGTGTGTGTGTGTGTGTGTGTG
The DNA here is from genome assembly GCF_003668045.3 of Cricetulus griseus. Taxonomy (NCBI): domain Eukaryota; kingdom Metazoa; phylum Chordata; class Mammalia; order Rodentia; family Cricetidae; genus Cricetulus; species Cricetulus griseus. The sequence goes on along the minus strand of NW_023276807.1, from coordinate 56,112,619 downwards.
TGTGTGTGTGTGTGTGTGTGTGTGTGTGTGTGTGTGTGTGTGTGAAAGCTTTGAAAGATGAGCAGTGAGAAACAAAAACCACTTCAGTCAGCACCTATATTCTATTAAGGCAATTAATCAAACACATACTTTGTCAACTTCCCCTTGGTTTATTTTGTTTTATGACTCTATTATTATTTCATCAACACAATAAAATGAATTAATCTCCATCATGTACAAAACGCTTGGGTGACAGACTAAAGGAACTTAGCTGCCTGTGCCTATCTTGGGGCCCCAATCAATCATCATGCAGATTGAATTATTTTTAACTGTGATGCATTCATTAGTCCTTATTGGAAACATTTTAATGCATTATAGGATTTCCTATACTGTTGGAATTCAGATCTGTCACTCAGCATGAACTTACTCAGCAGCTCCAGTGCCATGCATTAGCGGCCACCTCTAATAGAATATGAAAATTTTATATTCATATCAGAAACTGATAATGAAATAAGCTACACTGACATGCAATCTTGTAACTGATTTGAGAAAGGCACACTTGGAAACTTAGAAGGATTTTTCAAATCTAGAAATAATACAAGAGGAAACCTTTGGATTTTTAAGAGGATAATATACAACTTGGATGGATGAATTTACTGTTAATATTGATAACCCAGTAGGTGGTGGGTGATTCCAAGGAAATAGCATTTTTCTAGATACCACGTGGCTGGTGCATATATGAACTTATAGAGACTGTGACTGCATATGTAAACCTACACAAGTTCAAGTCAGACAAGTTCTGAGAATGGGGAAGAGGTAGTAGGCACAAAAAACCACCCCTTGTCAAGAAGCTATTCACACTGATGGTTGCTGAGAGAAGGAAAATCCATCTTTTTCCCACTAGAGCGGCACTGGGTACACTCTGGAGCAGAACCAACGCTAAGGAGTAGTTGGCCAACAGAAAACATACTGCATGTTTTTTTGTGCTATTTTGGGGGGTTCGTTTTGTTCTTAAGAGTCAGAAAGAACATAAATTTGGGCGCCTGAGAAAAGTCAGTTTCTGGAAGGAGTTGATAGAGAAGAAAGAATATAATTAAATACATATTGCAGGTAAAAATTAAAAAAAAACTACAAAAAGAAGATGGTTATACATGCATTCACAAAGGATTTCATTAATGTTCATTTCTTGAGGTTTCTCAGATGAGTGAGTTTTTTTTTTTTCGAAGAAATTCAGAGCAAGAATCATCCTGCAAATGACAGATGCTCATGAAAATATCTATACTAAAATGTAATACTGAGCATCAATTAGGATATGAACAAAAATTAGTCTCTGAAACCCTGGAGAGCGTCAAAACATGTGCCTGTTGACAATGTGCTTTAATCTAGTTAAGAGCTTCCTTTTGCAAGTTTTACTTGTGAATGGTTCTTTTCCCTGCATGTACATCTGTGCACTGCATATGGGCTTTGTGCATGTGGAGGCCAGAAGAGGGTACCAGATCCCCAGGATCTAGTGTTATACACAGTTATGAACCACCATATGGGTGCTGGAAATTTGACTTGGGTCCTTTGGAAGAACATCAAAGTGCTCTAAACTGTTGATCCATTTCATTTCTTCAGCCCCATTTGAGATGATTCTCATGAAAATCAAGTAAAGTTAATATTAAGTCAGTATATGAAAAGTTCCTGAATATTGGATAGGGAATGAACCATTAATCAAACACAGAAAAGGAAGAGTGGGAATGCAGTGTGTGCTTAAGGGATTCTATAGATCCATGCATCATCACACATATCCAGAAGTTAAGATGAAAACTACTGCAATCTTAACAAAGTGTTGTGCAAGGATTTATAAGTGGTTTTACACATGGTCCCATCTCTTGTAGGATTAAATGTTAATCTTAGACATTCTACTAAACATTACCCTGTATGAAAATCCTAGTTGCAAGAAACATGATATTTCTTAGTTCTTCTTTTAAATAACCCTGTTTGTTCTAGGAAAACTTTGGACCACTAGTCTGGTCCATGTGTCATCTTGGATCAATTACCTTATTTTAGCGAGCTTCAACTTTCCCATATGAATAAGAGGGGAGTTAGATGTTCTTTCAGATTCATTGTATGTTTTAGCATCTTTGTGATATGTACAGAACTGGTATCAGAAAGCCCTGCTTGACCCACTTTTTGATTCATGGATCTGTCTTTAGCATTGTTTAGCACAAGGTATTCATCCATGCTGCCAGGACAGAGTATGAAGTAAAGAGAAATGGCTTATTCTGGTTAATTATTTAGGTGTAAATAATTAATATTCTTTGCATTTTACTATCAACTTGAAGTTGTTGGATGCCAAGTGACATTAATGAAGAAGAAGCATCATGAGATTAGAGGAAAAGATGCCAATAAAACATTTTCTGTGTACAGCCAAGTAGAATAAGGGGACAGAGGGTTAGATAAAAGGAGGGACAGTGATATAGTACTTCAGTTCTCACATTTCTAAAGAAATACTATAATTGAGAATTCTCTGCACGGATTTATCCCATGATAAATTCATGTTGTTGAGAAACAGTCAATAACAGCAATATTCACTGTGCACCGTATAGCTCATTATGAAACAGAAGCGTTTGGTTTTGTTTTATTTTCCCCAAAATTAACCCTCTGCAGAAAAGAGCCATGTGAAAGTGGCAGCAAGGAGAACTCCTCTGAAAAGAAGTGCTTTCCTGTAAAATGCCTTAGAAAGGCTAGTAGCTGGCTCTGGCACTCAGAAAGTGAAAATGAACCTATGACACACTACAGAGGTTCTCAAAACTAAAGACGTGCACTTAAGAATGAAGTGTGCTGAATGCTTCATGTACAATTGAGTCTAGACTAGAATGTATCTAGCACAGAGCTGACTGGCAGAGAAATGTCACATTATCAGGACAACAGAAATCTGTGCTGGGCCTTTATGTCATCAAATAATAAAAGATTAAAGGGCTGCCTTAGAAAGAAAAGCACTTACACATATATACCCATATATCCACATGTATCCATGTGCAGTGAAATTGGGTACCCAATTTTCCTGAAGTGGTTATCTCTATGATTATGATGTGTAAATAAGAGATCTTAAATAATTTTTGAATCTCTAGTAATGAAATATACTTTCATCCCAAAAGTTGTTATAATGATAAGCCTAGGTGAACTAGGGTAACTATTTATCTTTAACCAAACCATGTTGTCAAGTGCTTTATACACATTATGATAATACATATAACCTACTGACATAGTCAAACTTATCACAATTCAGAATAAGAAATATAGGACTCAAGAAGTCAGAGACCTCTACTCAAGTTTTACATTCACCAGGAGCATGAGCCATCTCTCCATGATTACAAATAGTGTGAGGCATTGCTACACCATTAGTAAGGGTAATGGCAGCAACAATAATACAAGACTGAACTTGAGAAGCTGAGAAGACAATGTTTCATGCCAATAAAGGTGAGAGAAATTGTCCCAAAGATGTATGTTCTTTTAGCAAGTTGCCATATTTTGGAAAGGCTATCCTGTGTCTACATTACTATCAAGGGTGCAAGACACAGCACACTGATAAAGAGACGTTTGATAGCAGGACACTGAGGTATGGAAAAGACATAGATCAATGGAATAAAGACCCCACCATCAGGCTGTATAACATTAACATGCATGAGTTTTGTATATGAAAAATGCAACCTCTTGTTTTAAATGAGAAAGGAGCTGTTACTCATAAATAGAGACAGAAAAAATGAGTAGTAATTTGGAGAAATATAAGGCCTAGGTTCACATTAGAGAATAAATTTTAAATGGATTGCATATCTAAAAGCAAGAAACATGATCATGTAAGTACCGTCGTAAAACATGGCTGTTTTTTCTTCAATAATATCACAGAAAAAAAGTTACTTAAGTATGATCAGAAATTTAAAGATAATATAAGAGTGATGAACGTGATTGTGTACTACATTTTAATGAGAGTCTCTAAATCTCACTATCCACAAACTGAAAAGTGCCCCAGGAAACTTGGAGAAAGTATTTGAACTTGACTCCATAATAGTGTTCACCCCAATGACATGTGCATTTATAAAACTCTTACAAATGAAAGCAAAACGACCAAAATCTTGATAGAAAAATGAGGGAATGCAGAAACAGACCCTTCACAAAATAAAAGATAGCTAGCCTTAAATATGTAAGTATATATTACATATCACTTGTAATTGCATAAAAGCAAATCAAAATTATATTCAAAGTATCACCTATCAGACTGGCAAAATGTTTTTTCAAATCTGACTGTATTCTGGTGTGAGGTTTTGTGAACAAACTGTTATATTTTTGTGGAAATGCAAAACTAAGTAAACCAAATGATAGCAAATATGTGGAAGACTGGTTCACTCCTACATTACTTACAGGAGTGTAAAGTAGTATAGCTACTTGGAGAAACATTTTGGTGGCTTTTTTTAAACCATTACCTACTCTTGTGCTTCTGGGCTCCTCCCACATAAATAAAACATCCCTTTTCCCCTCCATTTATAAACACACACACAGTGAGAAAGAGCAAAAGAGCAAAAGAGCAACATTTCTTCAAATTCCAGTCAACATCAGAAATTCATAGTGATATAATACCATCAAAAGGAAAGAGCAAAATATATATATTATTTTGTGTGTGTGTACATGCATGTGTGTATATAAATGTACATGCACACATATACATAGATAGAGAGAAAGAAAAATGACCTAGTTGATGCCATGTAGCTTCTGAAACTCCTAAGAAAACAAAGTGCTGGAGGAATCTTTTGTTTGACATTCGGTTTTGATTGCTGTTGTTTGCACGAAGTGCATTACCCTTGTTTTTCTTCTAAAGAGGTGATGAATCCATGGGAACTCCCAGTTAAACTCAGTGTGCTGGCTGGTTGCCAGGAGGGAATGACTATGACACCAGAGTTTGAAACTTTGTAAGTTTAGCAAAGATATTTTTTAGCAAAGTATTTTTGCTAATCTCATGTGACACATTTCTTCAAATTCCAGTCCACACCAGAAATTCATAGTGATATAATACCATCAAAAGGAAGACACAGGAAGACTACAGGTGACATGATTGTCTGCATTCAACATCTAAGAAGTCTACAAAATAAATACAAGTAATGAACCTGTAATGAATTCAGATACATTACAGGGAACATGATAAACATACAGAAGTAAATCAATAAGAGGTCAATATGCTAGCACTAAACTGTGAACACTCTGGCTAAAAGCTCACTGAAATCTATGAGCTCAAGAAACAAATAAGTGAAAATTTAAAATAAACTAAGTCTGTAATTTGTATGCTGACAACCTACAGTGTTGACGAATGAAGCAAAAAGATACATGTTGGAAGTCTCAATGTTATGAAGCTTTCTATTCTCCCCCAAACTAATATCCAAGTTTACTATAATGCCTACCAGAACACTAGCAAAATACTTCATAGATTTTAACTTGACTATTCTAGATTTCATATAGAGATGCAAAGGGAATTAGATAGAGAAAGCTACTTTGGAAGAGCGTTAAAAACAGCAGTAGCAGCAAAATCTATACATGTTGTCGAAGGATAGAGTCATCAAAGGGATAAAATGGAGGACTCAGGACTAGTCCTACACTAAAATGACAACCAATTTTTGGCTATGTGAAAATGCATTTTAATGAAAGACTTCCTTGCTCAGAAGAGATGGAATGACAGACAATTAATGTCAAACTGTTATTATACCACAGACAACCTGCTAACCCCAAATGACTTATGGACTTCAACTAAATACATACACATTTCTGTACTCAGTATTCTGGAGCAGAGATGTGAATTTAAGCTACATAGTAAATACAAGTCCAGGCCTGGCTACCTAGCTATATCCAGTCAAATATGTATTCATATGTATATAAGTATACATATATACATACATATGTATTTGTTCTGGTGTCTAGAATATGTAAACAACTCTCAAGAATGCAAAGGTAAAATACTCTTAATAGAAAATGGGCAAAAGACACAAACAGATGTCTTACTGAAAATGTACTCATGAAATAAGCCTAGTAATAATTGGTGTACAACTCAGTCATAGGGTATTTGCCTGACAAGTGTAAGACTATAGGTGAGATCCTCAATATGCAAAACAAATAAACACAAACAAAAAGCACAAAAAGAAAAACATTTAAACTATACCTAGTGATGATTTTCATCTTTTTAATTGTATTTGTTTGTGGTTGTGAGTGTGGGTGTATGTGTCCTACATCACACATGTGGAGGTTAAAGGTCAACTTTGTGAAGTTTGTTCTCTTCTTCTGCTTTGGCCCATTTTCTGGGGAGACTGTGTCTAGGTTGCCAGGCTTACACTGCAAACACCTTTACCTGCTCAGACATCTCAAGGGTCCCATAAAGAAACTTAAAACTACAAAGAGCTGTTATTACATGTCTGTCACTAAAGAATGGTGAGAATAGTCAATGCTGTGAATAGATGAAAATAGAGGCTCTCTCCTAGTATACATGTCAGAATGTGGATGGTACAGCCACTTTGAGCAGCAGTTTGACCCAAGTGCTTTTCCACTTGGGGACACTTCTTTCATATACATACAAATGGATGCACATAGCAGAGCTTTTATAAGGACATTTGTGTCAGTTTGATTCTTTAAGGCCCAGGGAAAACATTATTGAGCTGACAAAATCATGGACAGTATAAGTGCTTTCATGTTGGTTAAGATGCAGATAGGTGGGAAGATGTGGGCATAAGAGGGCAAAGGCAGGGGTGCTTGGATTCAAAGAATGTCCCGTATCCTGGTTGTATCAAATGCCAGCATCCTGGTGGTCCCTGGAATTTGGAGATACTGCAGAACTGAATGAAGTTAAGGTTTTTTTAGGGAAACTATGATGTCTAAGAAAGAAGAAAAAAAACAACAAACAAAACCAAAACCTTTGTCTTAGATCTAATCTCAAACCAGAAAAAATATAGTGAAGTTTGAAGGTTATAGGTTAGATGATTTTAACACCCATTTCCTGATTTGGAAGAATCTGTGTGAAAGTTACAGGACTTTATGGGTGCAGCTTTCTACCTTCCTGTGAGTTTAACAATTTTCTAAAATAAAAGTATAAGAAAATTCAAATGTCTGTGAATTATAAATTGTGTTAGACAAATTGATGAGAAAATAGACTTGTTTCATATTGCTTGATGTTTTCCTTTTTATTGTTCTCAGTGTGGCAGACTTAGTGGCAGAGATGGCAAGTGACCATGGAGGTCAATTAAAAGTGAGGAGTGGCCATCTGAACTTTTGTTTTCATTAGTTATGTATATTGTTTCATTTTATTACATAGTCATGTATGATACATTATACATACAACAAAGAATCATGTTTTGAAACAAGTTTTGTAAGCTCATAAACATTTTGAACTAAGATCTACTACAATGTGCAGCCCCTTTCTACCTATTCAAGAGGTTGTCTTTTCTTAAAAAAGGAAACGTTCCAACCAAGTAGGGGGCTGCTGTGACAGGAGAAGGCTGTGGCCTTTTAGTATCTCCTGGCCTGACAGTAGGAGAATCAGGTCCCCTCCACCTGTCATCCCTCCACTTTGGTTTCATTTATTTTTCCATCCTGCTTCTCAGTTCCAGGGCAACAGCAGCTAAAGCTATTCCATCTCCAGCTGCAGTCAGAGCGGCATAAATATTAGTGATAATTGTATGGTACAGTAATTGCAAATAGTGGTGATTAATTCTTACAATAATAGCTGTCCTAAGAACAATTGATTTCCCTTCCAGCCATGCCCAGGTTTCCCATGAGAAAGCTTTCAAACAGTTATTATTTTTAGTTTAAACTTTAGGGAGAAAAGGGAAGTTGAAAAGAATCATGATTACTTTGGAGTTGTCAGCACTGGTTCTTCATTTGTAGGAGGGGCAAGGGCATCCACGTGTCTGCATGTAAAAGGAATGACCGTGCTCACCAGAAAAATCAGTCTGATTCAGAAAGTAGCAAAAGCCACCACTTGCCAAGTGTGGTTCACACAAGCATGGCCACAAAAGTTTCCTTAACATTGAGATGACCAAGTGAAGGAAATTCTTACCTATGCACTAATTTCCTTTTGTGCAAGTCTTATCCAGTATTTTTTGTGTGTTTGTTTATTTTTCGATACAGGGTTTCTCTGTGGCTTTTGGAGGCTGTCCTGGAACTAGCTCTTGTGGACCAGGCTGGTCTCGAACTCACAGAGATCCACCTGCCTCTGCCTCCCGAGTGCTGGGATTAAAGGCGTGCCAGTATTTTTGAAGTCTTTATGATGTAGCTATCTAAGTAACATCTTCATTTAATGTTTGCTAATGGATAGGAATATGAGGTGGTAAGTTGCCTCATTCAGACCATTGAAGGAGTGTTGGAACTGGAATTTATGATTAGGTAGTCACAACTGATATTTTTACAATCCAATTGAGAAGCTAGACTAAAATTTTAGGGCTAGTTGCTTCCTCCCTTTCCCCCGCTGCACAGCTCCCTACTTTTTGACTAATCCCCTATTTGCCAATACCATATACACTGTATCATCCTGGCTTCAGTACTCAGTGAATGCCTTTCAATTCATAGGCAAGTTTAACTGTGTTTAAAAGCCACTGAACAGGAGGACACAATTTATTAATTAGCTGTGGTCAAATCTTATCATCAAAGAGAATCATTGAGTTTTCAGTAGTATGTATTTGAATACATAAGTCAGTGTTCAGGGAATATTAGCCTTCTATCTATCCTTATGTACCTGTGCTTACAAAAAGAAAGATATTCAGAAGGGAAACTTGTTTTCCTCGGGTTCTTTAAGACTAAAGATACCATGAAGGCAAATGTCCTATGTCCCTTTTATCCCTCTATTTTATCGGCTAGTGCATTGTTGGGTACAACACTTACAACACTGAGCTGAGGTTGCTGCTCTTATTTTTGTTTCATAGCTCAGGTGAGCATAGAACTTGCCATCCTCCTGCCTCAGCCTTTTGAATGCTGGCCACAATTACAGGCATGCTTCAGTGTTCCTTGTTCAATCTCAATAAATGTTGAATGAGCACATGAATGGAGCATGTGCTCATATTTTCCCCAGATGTTTCAGGATTACTGATGCTGGGATATCAGCATGGGACTGATCCAGACCCCAGGAACATGGGTTTCAGTGAGGAGAACTCGGAAATCTACGGGACTTCCTGTATTAGTTCAGTACTTATCTCTAGCATAGGTATGGATTTTGGGAGCCCAATCCACATACAGGGATACTCCCTGAGTCAAGACACATGGGGTGGGCCTAGGCCCTATCTCAAAGGATATGATAGACTCTGATGACCCCCTATGGAAGGCCTCACCCTCCCTGGGGAGCAGAAAGGTTATGTGATAGATAGGGTTTTAGTTGGGGGGGGTGGTAGGGGAGGAGGGGAGGGAGTTGGAACTTGGATTTACATGTAAAACAATCTTGTTTCTTTTTTTTTGGTTTTTCGAGACAGGGTTTCCCTGTGGTTTTGGAGGCTCTCCTGGAACTAGCTCTTGTAGACCAGGCTGGTCTCGAACACACAGAGACCCGCCTGCCTCTGCCTCCTGAGTGTTGGGATTAAAGGCATGCGCCACCACTGCCCAGCCTTGTTTCTAATTCAAATAAAAAATAAAATACTTAAAAAAAACAAAAAAAATTTAAAAAGGATTAAAAAAAAAGCCTCAGGATTATCGATGCTGGATTTCTTGGCTGCCATACTAATCTTACAGAACTATATGCCCCAGGAAGAGAGGGTTTTGACTTCTATCAATTACCTACCATTGCATTTTGAAGATGTTTGTTATTTCAGTTTCTCAGTGTTGAGAACATTTGGGGTCTTTCTGAGGGGAGCTTGTTGGGAAGTAGGGGCTCGGTGGGAAGAAGGGAGACAAAGAAAAAAGACAATGAGAGGGACATGATCAAAGTACATTTTATATGTGTATATATATATGAGAGAGATAGATCATATATGTTAAACTATGAGTGAATAAATTTTTGAAAGTGACTCTGTATGGTTGAAGTCTTAGGGTTTTATGCCAAGAGTCAGGGATGTTGGACAACGCTAATGTTTGCTAAGGATCAAGAGGAGCTAGAAGTTGTACGTCCAATTCATATGGCTTTGAATAGGTCAGTTCCTTGCTTCTGCTTCTATACCATATGAGCTTCTGTAAACCTCACAGCATGCCTTTTTCTGTGATAAGTAGTCTGAAAAAGATAGAGGTCTTGGGTAAGCAGCAAGACACACAAAATAGTAGCATCAGCCTTTCATTGCATAATCTTGAAATGTTAAGTCATGAGTATTGGCCATAAAGACTGACATAAAACAATGGATAATGTAGTCACCACAGAAGAATGAGTGTCTGGAGGAAGCAGGGCCATCTTGGAATCTAGCTACCATAAAATGATGAAACATCTCAGACTGTTCTCTATTTCAGGGATATGTGGCATGTTGCTGTCAAATCATTTCAGGGTGAGAACGGTGCTCTTTTAAAAGAACAGAACCATCTCAAGTTTGAGAGCCTCTATAGCCAACCTTATACATAACTCTGTTTACCACTCATCTTAAATGTAAGATTGGGGAGTGTCAAGGACAATTAGTAAGTAAACAACAGAAGGAGTCTAATATTGTATTGGAGAGATGGTTCAGTGATTAAGACTGCTTACTTCTCTTATAGAAGATCTGGGTTCACTTCCTAGTATCCACATGGGATGGCTCACAATGTCCTGTAACTCCAACTCCAGGGACCTAACACTCTTTTTACAGATTCCATAGATACTGCACCAATATACACACACAACACACACCCATACACATAATTAAAAACATAAAAATAAAATCTTTTTAGAAACAAGGGTAATATAGAGATGAGACAGGGAGATAAGAAAACCAACTCAGTGAGACAGAAATATTCGATCAACTACCAAGCTTTGGTTTCCTCTGAGCAGGGACAGCTTCCACTTCCATCAGGAGGTGAGAGGACCAGCTTGGCAGTGTGAAACAGGTAGTAAGGGAGGTTGGTACATTAGTAGGGTGAGTTTATAACTTGTGGTCCAAACCAGGACACTGTTTAGAACAAAACTAGGTGCTATTAATAACTATGCCAAGATAACACTCACAAACTGTGGATGTCCAATATTACCTTAAACATATTCACCCTGGAAATTAGAGCTATTTATTTTGGGCCACTTTTACTACGAGGAACTTAGAATAGGTGAGTTTTGTAAACAATGCCTTGAAACTTGCTTTTTATGCTGTCCACATGACTATCTTATCCATGAAAAATAAGAGAGCATAGGATGAAGCAGGCATCACAGTGAGCTGTCTCCTGACAAAAACATAGCCTTTTGGGGGAGGATTGATTTCTAAAGATGTTGTCTAAGAATTCAGGCTTCTCTCAAGGAAATTACCCATCATTAGGGATTTGAGAAAATCCTTTACTGCAATTTCCCTTATATGAGTAGCACATAGAAGATCTGTTTAATTTTGCAAAACTTCCTTTCGTATGCATCTAATTAAAATATCTTTTTAGTCCATCATGTTGTGTTCATGTTAATTGAATAGAACAAAATTTAATGGCTCTCTATTAGATTTTCCTATTTAATGTCATAGGCATCCATTGATTTTTTTAATTAGAGATTTTTGTTAATGGATTTTCACAAATTAAAGTCTGCCTAATAACTAGCATTTCTCTGGACGCTCTCTGGATACTTGCTGGGAATTTGGCAAGACCACATGAGTGCATATTGGAGAGCGTGCCTTTTCAATGTTAGCTTCCTACAGAAGTCTAAAATGCAATTAGAAATCCTGCTGATAAACTTTGTTGCTCCATGGCTTTTTCCTTCTCTTGCAAATAATCACAAGCTACTTACAGAGAAACTGTATAAATAGTAACATTCACTTGCACCCAAACACTGACTATCTGGCCTCCTTCATGGGAGCCCGAGTGAGTTGTCATAACTCTGGGTGGAAAGCCACATGACTCATTTTCTGGCTACACTGATGATAAGGAATTGTAGCAGGCTCTGTTTTGGGCCACCAACCAGACCCCAAATAAAGACATGGATTCTTATCAGTAATAAATGCTAGGCCTTCTATTATGCTTGTCCCACCAGCTCTTATAATTTAATTTAACCTGTTTCTCTTCATCTGCATTTGGCCTCAGGTCTTTTTACCTTTCTTTGATTTTGTGTGTGTTACTTTTCCTGTTTCTTCTGTGTCTAGCTGGCTGGCAGCTACCTGACTGATTGGACCTGGGTTTCTCCATCCCTTTTTCCTTCATCTCTCTTCTCAAGCCTAGATTTCTCCTCTTATTTATTTTCTTTGCCTACCAGCCCCGCCTATCCCTTCACTGCCTGCCTATTGGCCATTTAGGTTTGTATTAGGCCTATTAGGTATCTTAGGCAGGTAAAGCAACATATTTTTACACTGTCAAACAAATGCAGCATAAACAAATATAGCACATCTTTACATAGTTAAAGTAATATTCTGCAATATAAACACATATAACACATCTTTATGTAATTAAAGTAATATTCCACAATATTTCCCCCTCTTGTCTCAATAAAAAGGTTTTACATAATAAAACTATATACAAAAGGGAGAAGAGGAGGGATGAGGAGGACAGGAGAGAGCAGAAAGGTTGAGTTGGGGGAAGAATAGACGAGAGCAAGATAAGAGATACCATAATAGAGGGAGACATTATAGATTTAAAGAGAATTCAGGCACTAGGGAAATGTCTGGAGAGCTACAAAGATGACACCAACTAACAATCTATGCAACAGAGGAGAGGCTACTTTAAATGCCCTCCCCTGATAATGAGATTGAAGACTAAATTATATCCCATCCTATAGCCTGCATCCAGCAGCTGGTGGAAGTAGAAGCAGACACCCACAGCTAAACACTGAACTGAACTGGAATCCAGTTGCAGAGAGGAGTGATGAGCAAAGGGGTAAAGACCAGGCAGGTGAAACCCACAGAAATAGCTGACCTGAACAAGGGAAAGCTGTTGGTTCCCAGACTGATAGCTGGGATACCAGCATGGGACCGATCCAGACCCCAGGAACATAGGTGTCAGTGAGGGGACCTTAGAAATCTATGGGTCCCTTGTAGTAGATCAGTACATATCCCTAGCATAGGAATCGTCTTTGGGAGCCCATCCCATATAGAAGGATACTCCCTGAGCCTAGACACATGGGATGGGTCTAGGCCCTTTCCCAAAGGCTATGACAGACACAGAAGACCCCCTATGAAAGGCCTCACCCTCCCTGGTGAGCAGAAAGGGTATGGATAGGTAGGGTATTAGTTGGGGGGGCAGGGGTGGAGGGGAGGGAGAGGGAACTGGAATTGACATGTAAAACAATCTTGCTTCTAATTCAAATAAAAATTCAAAAAAACTATATACAATAAGAACAATTATCAATTCAGAATTATATTTACAATATGTAGTCCATTTGTATTTGGAAAATTCAGAGAAAATACTCCATTACATATCCTATTTTGATGAGTCCAAACTTTTGTACCTAATCTACCTTCTATCATAACTAAGGAAAACTGTAACTATAGATGTAAATAGACATTTCCTGTCCTGATCACCCGGTCCCAAATAACCAGAAGCTCCTTCCTTCCTTCCTTCCTTCCTTCCTTCCTTCCTTCCTTCCTTCCTTCCTTCCTTCCTTTTTAATGTACTTACTTTGACAGGAAATGAGCTCACATTTCTGTTGGGACCCATTGTTATTGACTCTATTCTATTTTGACTTAAGGCCAGAGAGTTCAAACCTATTCTTGCTCCTCAGGGCTAAACAACAGTAACTTAAACAAGAGCAGAAACTTATGTGTAGCATGTTATAACAAAAATAACCATAAATTTGAATCAATACACAAAAATTTGTACTAATGTATTTGAGAATAGTTGCTTTTAAGTTTAAAATAGATTTAATAATCTACCCTTTTATCCTATGATTTCCCATATTCCCCTATTTCTTTTCATAAAGAGATTCATTAATCTAACCTCCCTTGCTTAAGTTTCTTCCCTGCCATGATCAATAACAATTTGCACCCCCCAAATGATGACAAATATCCCTTACCCACTGAATGACCAAACCCTACCCACCCCACTTCTTGGGAATGTGAGTGTTGAGTTCCCTAGACTGTTTCCTGTTGTCTGAGGGTGATGACATTTTTCGGGGACCCTGAGCAAATTGAGATAATGGTCAAGTCTTGGGAAAATTTGTATCATTTGTTGTCCAATCTCAGAACTATTCCCATGCAGAGGAATCAGCATATATGTCACCTGTATGGTAGTCTTTCTGGTTTATTTGTTTATGTCTGTAGCCAAGATTTTCAGGTGCCCCCTGATCAAACCTCATCTCTATTAACCTGGAAGGAATCCACAGCCATTTGTTTCCCAACAAAAGCATATTCTCTTCCTCAATGCAATACCTTTGCTGGCTTTCATTTTTAAAGTTAAGACATCCTAAAATATCTAGGTTGGTTTTTCAGCCTCCCTTTTACAATACCATGTCTCTCAGCATCTGCTGTTCATTTATCAGCATTCAAAAAATTCAAAGTCAATGCTATAATTAAATAAAAATGTGCCTGAAGAGAGAAAGATGCCACGTGACAGAGTTCAGGTGGAGGGGTTTTTTTATTAGGGAAAGAGATCATAAAAAAAGGGAAAGGAAAAGGGAGGAGACCAGCCTCCAGGGACAGGAGAAGTGTGAAAGAGGAGAGGCAGAGAGAGAGACACAGAGAGAGAGACAGACAGACACAGAGAGACAGACACAGAGAGACAGACACAGAGAGACAGACACGGAGACACACGGAGAGACATGGAGAGACACGGAGGAGGGAAAGACACGGAGGAGGGAGAGACAGGGAAACATGGAGGGGGGAGAGACTGAGGAGGATGGGAGGTGGGCAGGGCCCTTTTTAAAGGGAACATAGTGAGTCTACACAGGTGATGCTCTTGGGCTGCAGCTGAGGGCATACTCTGTCAGAACTCCAAGGACAGGCCAATATTAGATGCCTGAATACTAACAACAGGACCCAACTTCCTGTGTATTTCCCAACTTTATGAGGCTTTTTTCCTTATATTACCTCAATCCCTTTTTAAATACTTCCTTATTTTTAAACTATTTTTGCCTATGACTGTCTATACCCATTCCTTTTCTTTCTTAAGCCTGTACACATTTTAAGCACATGGTACCTGTTTAGAGGGGGTTTTTGTTCCATTTAGACCCATCTTTACTGCATGTCTCTAGCCTTTTCGGACTGTTTGAGCCAAACCTGAAATTACTAAGCAGCATTTAGGCCCTCTGACTCCAATGTAGCTCTGCCCCCTCCTTGGGTCCCTGAAAGCTGAGCCTTGAGCCCCTTTAAGAGTTTAACTAGGTGCTGTATTTAACCACCCCAGCTCTAGGAGGCTGGTGCCCATACTGTGGCAGGCAGAAGGAAAGAAGAAAGATGCTAAAGACATTGATTCTGTTAGAATTGAACTGATGACTAGAGAGATTTAAGCAATATCGATGAAAATGGAGAAACAAGGCTAGTGGGTGACTTCTGTAGCCATTTTTGGAATTTTCCATGGCCATAGGAAAATAAAAGCCTTTTATCCTGGCCTATAATATGGGAGTGATGGCTAACAGGGAAGGGGAGAATATAGGAGCAGTGAATTATGTTTCATGTTTCTTATAGAATAGACTTGGCATACAAGTGATAGGAAGGTCCTGTGTATTCCCAGAGGAGATACAGAGAAATTGAGAGCAATGATGGATAAGACAAAGCCTGATTCAGGAAAAGATGCAATTCTGACTGAGACCTTAAGAGGCCAATGACAATGACACTAACACTCTTCAGAGCTTAGATACTGCTTTGGGCATCAACGGTACTAGAAGAGAAAACTAAAATGGTTTGGTTACCTCAAATAGATACCCAGGAATGATATAGAGGAAACCTAGGTAATGTATAGATCTTCCTTATGCTCCTCAACTAACATGAAACCTGAGTTTCCCTCTGACATCAAGAAGCCACTTAGATGAAATACAATGGGATTAAATCTAAAAGACTAACCAATCTTAGTGGCAGCTACCTTTACTTCTTCACCAGTTACACTTGGGAAAATGACTTTCCATAGAATGAGGATGAAACCTGGAGGAATAATTTACATATTACAGAAAAGATAACAAAATTATTATCGGAAAAACCCCAGCAGGGTGGGGTTTGTCGCAAGAAATCTCTTGTGTAAAGTAAAATGATACTAATATCATTTTTTTTTTACATTTAAGTTGTTTCTTGAGAACACATGGAATCATAGTACATGGCTGCATGGTTTTGTGTGTTCCTTTCAACAAGCTAAAATCCCTTGGACTTGAGAGCTATAATGCAGATAGTTTGCATGTAACTCTGGCTTGGTTCACAACTGAGCACAGTGGGTGCCTAAGAATACTTGTCGAAAGCTGCCTTGGGTTCCAAAGAAAGAGAATGCACCTCTCTAGAATTTTCTCACAGCCAATTAAAGAAAAGATAATTTCACACTGTATGGAGTTCTTTTTGGATCCATATCCTTCCCTCACAGCTGTTTCCCTGCTGAGAACTGGCTGGGGAATCAGAATTGGGCTCATTGCAGCCTCCTCTGACTGTGTTTAACCCAGGGAGCAGCTTGAAAACAAGACAGGCCAATTAGTAGTGCATCTAATTTTTGTAATTTCCAAAACCTTCCATCACAGTGAGTCTATTATAGGAAAATTAACCTGTAGTGGCTGAAATCATTCTGTGTGGAGTTTAGCCACGGGCAGAAAACAAAACTGAGATTCACACAAGAAGCTCAGAGCTCTCCCTTTCAAACGACTGTGAGAAAAGTCAGCCAAAATGGGAAAACTTTGTTATTTCACTGACTCTCCCAATGCTTTGGATGGCTGGGGACAAGCATAAGCAAGGGAGGCCACACAATGGGATTGGCTTGGAGGTACTGTTTGTTACTCAGTGGGCTTGAGCAAATGGGCATGGAGGAAGAGAATCAGATAAAGTGAGAATGAAAATATCTTCTACAGCAAAATCTGGTCCAGGAAGGGTCATAATTGAATATTTCAATGGATGAATAAATATTTGAGGTTGGTGTCTGATAATGTAGTTGATACACTCTTAGAGTCAAGGGTAATATTATTCTTTAATAAATCAGATTTTAAGTTAAACGTTGGTGATATATACTGTTGCTATTTTTGTTTAAATTACATTTATTTATTGTGTGTGCATACATGTGTGTATGTGTGCATGCATACGTTGTGTGTGTGTGAGAGAGAGTGTGTGTTTGTGTGCATGCCATAATACTTACCTTGTGGTCTGAGAACAGCTTTTGGAAGGGTGGGAGTTCTATCCCTCCACTGTGTGAGTTCCAGTCACCTAAGTCAGTTCATCAGGCTTGGAAGCTGGCACCTATACTCACTAAAGTTATCTCTCTACACAAGTTATTATTCTTTATTAAGAGAGAGTAGTAACTGATGAAATTATTGTACAAATCTGTGATACCAGGGGCTGGAGAGATGGCTCAGAGGTTAAGAGCACTGGCTGTTCTTCCAGAGGTCCTGAGTTCAATTCCCAGCAACCACATGATGGCTCACAACTATCTGTAATGAAAACTGCTGCAAGGATATATGCATACAGAACACTGTCTACATAATAAACAAATAAATCTAAAATAATCTGTGATACTTATTTTTTAAAGCAGCCCATTCTGTGACAGCTCACTAGGAAAAAGGAAGATCTCAGTAATGAGCAAAACCTCTGATGAGTCCATCTTGAGACAGCCATGGGGAGTATATCCTTCTCTTCTCACCAGAGCTTCAGTTGTGGGGACATGGTACTTTCTTCAATCCTGTCAGCTTGTCTCTACTGAGTAGCCTTCTCAGTGAAACCCAGTGACTAAACACGATCTTTTGTTTTGGGGCTATAGCCAATGATTAATGAGAATCTTTATAAATGAAAGCATGAAAATAGTTCTGGGAGAATGCATTCTGGGTACCCATAGTCATGTGTGGAGATAGGACACACAACAGTTTATAGAATTCACAATTTCTTTCTAGAATTCATGAAGCAGGACATTAAAAAGTACAGATTTTCAACTTCAATGGGCACTCAAAGGCACTGAAGAACTGGTATTTGCTTCAGTACTGGCAAGTGAACTCTGACCTTCATGAACACTAGGCAAATGTTCTACAGAGCTACACCCACAACCAGAACGGCATTGGAACAAAGCAGCTTTGGATACAGAAGGTCTGTTATAGGTCTGGGTTATGTGTTGTGAGCACACTTAAAGGTGGTGATGCTGCTGCTGGCTCACACTCCACAGCTAGCAAAGAATGAGCCAGTGCCACACTCACTCAGAATCCAAAATTAACCTGAGAGAGCTCAGTCTCTCTACACCCTTCCTTGCTGTCTGTGTAAGTAACATAAATGTCAACTAAAGTGCACTCAACTCAAGTTGCAAACAGTTGTGGTTCTTCATGGGAGTTGTGGTTCTGTGTGGGAGTGAAAACTAAACACACCCTTTACCAAGTGGTGAGGAGTTCTGGGATCCTGATTTAGGATAAGATCAGCTGGAGGTCTGATGTTCAGGAATGTGGTTTTGCCTTTTAAAAGGCACTGGTAGAATGCTACTGAGATGGGTCTTAGTCAGAGGCCTGTCAGAAAATGCTTCTAAGTGGCTTTTCTAAGAAGAGCAAATAGTTATCCCTTTCTAATTTGTCTTTACTCAAAGTTTTCACACAGTGTCATGTATTTTAGCCTGTGAACAAGTACTTCAGTATTGTCAAGCCTTATATCCAGGTTCTGACAGAAAAACATAAACATGCAGCAGGGCTGATCATCCTGCTGGATCAATAGGATCAGCTAAGCTACAGACATGTGATCAAGGACTGGGAGTTGCAAATCAGAGTCCTTTTCTGAAAGAATTAGAGCACGAATCACTCCATGAAAACAATTTTAGTTAGTAAATCCAGACAGCTGGGACTTATTAAATGAGCATTCAAAGGCTATACCTTTGTTGTGAGTTATACCTTGTGAGTGACCATTGATGATTACGATGATGATTGATGATGATGGTGATGATGCAAAGAAAACTGGTCTGAAGAAAAATTAAATTGACCTCAATATTATTCAGAAATAAACTCCATGATTCACAGAAAACTTCATGTATTATGATTAGATGATTGTATCTCATGCCTGTATGTTTACCTCAAATAACAGATTATGGGGCTTGGATTGTAACTCAGTAGTAGAATACTTGCTCACAGTATGAAGGCCTAGGCTTGATGGTCATTAATTCAAAACAGTAAAATAAAACAAGAAAAATATACAAGATGGTAAAACAGCAAAAAAAATGGTTTAGACATAGTTATTGTCTAAAGCTTTAGACTTGGTGTTATGATAAAGCACATGGGAGACCTTGGTGGATTCCATGGTTGGTGACGTTGACTGAGGCAGAGGGACAAACATGCCAGGCAGGCAGAGCTTAGTGAGAAGTTTTACTAGAAAGGGGAGGGAAGGAGGAAGGAAAGAGAAAAAGGTAAAGAGACACAGAAACAGAGAGGACAGAATAGAAGAGGGAGACTGGGGAACAGTGGGAAAGAGAGTGGGAAAGAGAGCATAAGCAGGTGGGGGTTCTCTTTCTTTTAAAGGGTTCCTTTGCAACCGCATGCAGACCAGTAGTCAGGGAATCCTGGGCTGATCAGAAGACGGACTGAGTGCATTCTGCCAGGTGACAGGAGCAGGCCAGCATAATGCCTGAATCCTCACACTTGTAAAGGGAATTCTATCAGCGACCAGATAGACCACAGCTAATACTCTAGGTCTGCAGGTGCTTTGTTGCTATTCTTTAGTGATTAGAAAACTGTGTGGAGAAACCTCATGGAACTAAGAAGAAAAGGAGAGGGAGAAAAAGGGGGGGAGGAAAAGGTAAGCATGGTGGGCCATACCTATACATTTATAATACCAAGGCATGAGGTCACCAGTGCACACCCAGCTTTGGCTACATAGTGAGCATCTAAGAATGGGGGAAGGTGGGTGGGAAGACAGACAGGAAGGAGGAGATATACTGGTTATAAATTTAAAGTATGTTCAACAAGACACTGCAGAAAAACAAATTTAAAAATATAACACATTACTCCTAAAAATTTAAGAGATACAGTCTCCACAGAGCAAGAGATAATAAAGCATAAGATTGATATTTCATATGAAAAGGAGGCTTGCTGAGAACTACATGTAATTTTGAAAATGGAAAATTAAAGGAGAATTTTTAAAAGCTACAACTGTAACAGCAGATTTAATGTCATCCTCAAAGAGATTATTTGAACATATGAATTAAATCAGAGTGATGGAGGCAAACTTGAAAATAATTCAGAATTCCCCCAAAATAAAAATAAAAATAAAAATGAGGCGATTTATATTGAAGAGAAAGAATAGCATCCTTATGAATAGACAACTGGTGTTTGTGAGGATGAGAACAAATCAAAGAGGAGCAGTAATTTTAAGATGGTATAGACAAAATCTCTCTGACACTGAATCAAATCACAGTCATGAAAATTAAAAATATTCCGGAAGTACATGTGCCAATATAAATAGAAGACTACCTTCCACATTAAACCTACAGAAAATTTTTTGCTTCAAAGCATAAAGAAACCTCCAAATTCTATATTTACTATTTTTGTAGCTGAACAAAGTGCTCCAAAACTTAAACCAGTAGCCACATTCTAATACCCAAATTCTAGGAGTTTGGGGTTTGGGAGTGATGATGGAGCAAGTGCATGAAGACAATGAATGACCTGCATTTATTAACCTTCATCAACTGTGAGGACATATCTTAATGACAACTACTGCAGAGAGAAGAAAGAGGACCTGAAGTTCTGGAGGCAGAAAGACAGAGAACTGAGCAGGGGTTTCTATGGGACCCCAAGGAAGGATCAAGGATCTTTACTATTGTTTTTGTTTTTTACATGGAATATGGGGGAGCAGAATGGGACTTTGTGCTTTGTCATTTCTTGGATGCAAAAGTTAGGAGACTTTTATCCATCATTGCTACTTGCTGGAAATTCAAGTTTCATATAAAATGAAGTAGTCATCAGTTTAGTTCTTGCATTTGACAGCTAGAAGATGAATGATTGGAAGCTGGAATCACCTGAAAGCTTTGTTAGTTATACATCTGACACTTCAAGAGACTGTGAGAGAATGGACAGCAGGCTAGACTCTGGGCTGTTGGTGGGGCATGGCTTCCTCACAACATGGCAGCCTCAGGATGGTTAGACTTTCGTATACCACAAATTGAGGTCCAAGTGTTGGGTTTCTGAGTCAAGTAAAGGGAAATTCCATTTCCTTCTGTGAGCTATTTTTGGGTGCTATGTAGTTGAGCTCCTACTATATCTTAGGGCTCCCATAAGTCATAAGCCTAGATGGACTCTGAGAGGAACAGGATGCCCAACTTTTGAATGAAGAATATCAAAGAATGTGTGACCTTTTGAAAAAGAACCTAAAGTAGCAATTTCAATTAATAATTATTACAAAAGGTCTCTGACTAAAGATGGGGTTAAATCTCAACAAAGCCACTAAAAATGGAAAACACACTTTAATGTTGAATGTTACTGAATATTGTTGACTTTGCAACACAGCACACCATTGATAGGGAATGTCCTTCTGTGTATATATTTATCTTATTGGTTGTTGAATAAAGCACTGTTGGCCAATAGGGAAGCAAGATAGGTGGGACTAGGAGTCGAGGAGAATTCTGGGAAATGTAGTAAAGATAAGTCACCACGTGATCCAGGCAGGAAGTGACATACCAGGCAGACTCAGAATATAAGCAGAGACAAGCCAGGAAATCACTCTTTTCTACTCTCTCTTCTCTGTGGAGATGCTGGGAAGATGCGACGTAGACCCCAACAGAGTAAGAGGCCTGGACCTTATCTCCAGTAAGATAAGGCCACTTGGAAATACTTACATTATTAGAAACAGGTTAATAATTAAGAATGATCTAACAAGTAAGAAGCCCTAGACATTGGCCAGAAGCACAGTAACAGAGTTTCTGTGTGTTTTTTGGGGGCTGGAAAATTGGCAATGGGACCCAGGTGGGAATCCCATAACACACCATTGTTTCTCCTTGTCAACATGGGCCCAAGTAGGAGCTTCACTTCATTGATACTGCCCAGAACTGCTAGGGAGTATCACACTGTATGTTGACAACATGAATTAAAGGCTCAACTCATAATTTGAAGTCTGGTTTCGACTGACTACATAGTTCCCTTACAGCATTATAAAGGAAAAAAAATCCTAAGTTGAAACATTTCATGAAATATACATATGTTTTAATGAATGGAAAATATTATTCCTACTTAAGTAGAAATCCTAGATATTTGTGAAATTGCAGCCCCAAGAGTTGGGTATGACATCTACGTCAAGTCCAGGTAACCATGAAACTTCTTAAGTATGGCAAGTATGGCATGTACTTTCTTTCCTATAGAAGATTTTTGAACTCTTCTTAATGATATACTCAGTAGCCAAACACTGCCGGGTTAGGTATGAGATACTGTGGATAGTCCCCTTCAAAATAGGACAAAGGTAGCTTACATAGCAATCACAGTTCCATACCAGTTAAAGAGTGAGCTGTAAATGAATTGATTATTCTCTAAACAGGGCTCTGTTATAATCTTTGGAAGTTGTATTAAGAATCTGTCAAGAGACAGAACACACACACACACACACACACACACACACAGAGAGAGAGAGAGAGAGAGAGAGAGAGAGAGAGAGAGAGAGAGAGAGACAGAGACAGAGAGAGACAGAGAGAGAGAGAGAGAGAGACAGAGAGAAAGAAAGAGAGAGGATATATATATATATATATATATATATATATATATATATATATATATGGAAGGGAGAGAGAGACAGAGAGAGACACAGAATTGTTATATATATGTGGACTGGAAAGTTCAATATCTACAAAACAAAGGAATAAATGTTGTGGTATTGAGTGCATGGGCAATCTAAAGATAGAACTTATTGCTTGGGGGGGGGTTATTTAAAAAAGATTTGTTTTTTGTTTTTCTCTTGAGAGTTTCAACTGATTGGAGACAGCCTCCCCTAAACTGTAGAAGTTAATACTCTTTCCTCATGAACAGCAGATTTGTGTTCTTCACATACAAAAGAAATATCACATCCTCTTCCAGACTGGTACTTGACTGAGAACTGGGACATCATCTCTAGTGGATACATAAAATTAATTAGCACGTTGTACTTCTGTCTCTCATTTCTAACCCGAGTCATCCTTTCTCCAAGAAAAGTTTACACATGAATTGTCTTACAGGAGAGATGCAGAAATTTACATATGTTTTAGGTTTTACATTGCTTGCCCTCCTGTCTCTGTTGGGTTTTCCTTTCCCTGTAGTGTAAAAGCTAACTATTGAAAGAAAGTATTCTCTGCACTATTCTACGTGTGCAGCCTGAGTGAACTGATTCCATCCTCATAATAACAGTATGTGTAAGAATAGTTACTATCGCTTTAGGGAAGAAAACTAAGGGGAATGGGGAGTACCCAATAACACCAAACAGCCCTGTTCAGCAGAGATAGGCTTGTACAGACTTGTAGGAACTACTCAGTATTTGATACATGTGAATGAATGTTCCCATAAAGGGCAAGCACAGTTTCTCTCAGTCCACAGTGACAGAACAGTAATGCTTTCATTTTTTTAAAACAATGTTTAATGAATGTGGCATGAAACAGACATGTATCATCTCTAGTTAGAACTTTTGAAAATGCCACAGAAGAGAGAGCTTGGTGAGCTGTGGGTTGTCTTGCCAGGTGATGCCTGGGGAGGGATAGCCAAAGATGGAACCCTCAAATAGCCGAATGAAGATTCTTGGCAGTTTCCAAATGCTGTTGTGAGTTGTTTATTAGTGCATTTTCATATCCAGGTCACTGGACATTCCCCTGCATTGTCAGTGGAGTTTTAAAAAAGTAATTGCACACCAGGAAGGAGAAAGTGCTGACCTTTAAAGAGGATTTCTGTCCTTTGACTTTCTCTCTTGTTGGACACACCCCCTTTGATTTCTCTGTTCATCCTTTTCATTGTTCCCTATTCTATTTGTTGTAAAAAAAATTAGAAAGACATATTATTTTCTTTTTCTTATTTCCCCAAACCTGACACTAGAGCATGACTAAGTCAAGCATAAAGGAACAAACAGACAAGAGAGGAAACACAGGTATGGTGGGAAGTCAGAGATCTTCAGACCTGCCCCAGATTCCAAAGCATGTTCTCACTGCTTGGTTGGCCAGATATGAGGCCAGATCTGATCCTGCTAACTAGTCATTTGTCTGGACATATGTGACAAACCATTGCTGCTTTAGATCCAGATTAGGTATATGAAAGAATGTCCAGAAAGTATCTGCCAGAAAAGGGAATGGATTCAGGCTAATATTTGGTTTCTTGGAGAGGGCATGGAAAAAGTCAGAGAGCAAGTATGTTTGTGTAAGATCAAATATATGAGACAGAATAAAAAATTAGGAAGATATAAGTCTGATCCAGGGACTATCAGGGTTGACACACTTGCTTGGACACATCTGCAAATATTCCTCACCTTCCATTTCCTCAGCATTGCTTCTTGCTAGCCCCTCTATATAAACTGGAAGCCAATGCTGAGCCAGCATGTGTGTGATGATGTACTGTGGAACTCTCCTGAGGGTTATCATTTGGAATGAATCAAGCTGGAATACTTGGGAAAACAGCAACTAAATGCCACATGGAAAGTTGCTGCCTAATTATCCCAGGAATACTGATCAGCTTGCCAGATGCAAATTTTGTATTTGAGATTTTTATTGAATTTTGTAAGTCAAAGGATGGGGCTTTCTACCTTGATGGGTTGTGGCTGATTAACTACAGAAGCACAGGTGGGTAACAACTGGTCAACTCCCTTCTGCATTCAATTAGAATCCTCCTGCTTCCCAGCTGTGTTAATTTTTCAAACAGTTTATTCCATCACTGTGGCCATGGGGCTCATTGCACTGAGGAAGAAATGAAGATAAAAATAGATAGAAGACTAGAGGATGATAAGTTAAAAATGTTGGGCAAGACAATCTCCATGAAGACTGTGTTGTTGAGTCTGGATGTGGGGCAGAATGTCAGTGATTTTCAAATGTGCATATTTTACAGCATTCCGTGTGCATCCATGTGTATGCATGCCCACTGTATACATACATTGCACATATGTACACATACTTCCTTTTCTTTTTTAGTCTGCAGTATTTTATTCTCTTTTTCTACCCTTTAAAGAAATGTGCAAACGCTGGTTGCAAACCAGTTAGAACTCAATTACAAGTCTTGATCCTCAATTAAAATTTTAGGAAAGAAAGAAAAAGTTGTTCCGGCTCCTGGTATTTCCAAGCTTCATTAAAACCCCACGTGAGTGATGGAAACTGTTCTCTAACAATACCTGCAGCCCCAAGTGCTAATTAGAAAGGGTCAGGCTAGAATCAGATAACACAGCAGGACAGAGACAGCAGCAAGAATGTGCAGCAGTATTTGCTGAGGAGGCAACCCTGGCAGCAGAAAGTGATCCCTGGCAAGTGCATTAGGTCTAAAATGATACCAGCTTCCAAGGGTATTCTACTCCACAAATGTAACTGCTGGCTCTGCTTGTAAGACTCCTGGGCGTGAATCCCCTCCCTATCATCCTGCCAAGGCCCTGAGACCAGTAGGGTTCTTGGGAGGAGAGGCGACCCTATGTTCCATGCCAGCCATGGCTATTAATTTTCTCACCACCAGGCTGAGTTAGGCACCATTACTTTTCATGACATCCTTTTACTTTAGTCAAATGTGCGGTACAGTTTCTGGCTTGTCAGCCACCATGCATCTATTGTCAAGAATAGTCATCAATTACTCTAGAGCTCAAAACAATGTTAAATACTCTAGATAATGATAACATTCAGGAAAGTGATAAACTCCCAGAAAAAGAGGAGGCATGGTGAAGAAATGAAGGGAGAGAGGTAGAATAGTACAGCACATGAAAGTATTTGGATGGATGCCTTCGTATTAGAACATGGAGTCAAATATATCACTGCGTCTAACATCCCTTAAGAAGAGATGGTACTTGATCTTACTTGGATGAATGGGGCTTTTGGGAGGCTGACCTACATTTCCTGATGTGAGTGGGTGGGAAGGACTCAAAATCACTTGGGCTAAAGAATGTCCTTTCCCTGATATTCACATAGGCAAATCACACTTGGCATCCCAGAAGTCACAGCAGTTCAGCCTCATTTGGCATTGTACTCCTACACTCAGAATGCTTCTGGAAGCACAAGGAAGCATCTGAAAGAAACACATTTCATGAGAAATTTTCTAGAATAGCTGCTTTGTTAGACAATCAATTCCATTTGGCACTAAGATTGAGGTGGAGAAAGGGAGGGAGGGAGGGAGGGAGGGAGGGAGGGAGGGAGAGAGAGAGAGAGAGAGAGAGAGAGAGAGAGAGAGAGAGAGAGAGAGAGAGAGAGAGATGGAAATTGGTAGGAAGACTTAAGATACATCACAGAAGGAGGCAAAAAAACCTAAGATGCTTGCTTAAGGATAATGAGGGCTACAGGCTTGATTAAAAATCCATGCTTCACATTGCTGCTTCTGCCCCTTCCCTCCTCCCCTCTCCTGCGTATCACTATTCGTGCTGCATCCACACCTGACAGATTTGGACTTTGTTCCTCATTGGCTCAGACATGACCTCTTTTCACAGGGTTCATCTCTGTGAGCTCTCTATAAAATCAACTTGGTGTTTTATGATTGTTACTTAGTGTTTCATGTAAGAAAGTTTTCTATTTATCAGGAGAAACTGCTTTTTTTTTTTTTTTTTTTTTTTTTCCTGAGGTTTGGGAAATGCTCCCTGGAAGAGGAACCCTTTGCCAGGTGCTAATTGCATTCCTATTGTATTTTGCCTTCCTGTTTCCCTCACTAGGGGAGAGAGAGGAAGGGAGGTGGGGGGCATTTGAAGATAATTGAACAAGGTGAAAATGAATGCTCATTAAATTCCAGAATACAGGAGGGCTCATTTCATAGGAGAGGGCCGTAAATATGACTTTTAATGAAGTTATGACATGGCGGCCAATAAAAGTCATTTACTCTGCAGTATTACAGTTAATTATACACAGCTGGAGCCATTTATGGCTTGTCCCTTGTTAACTTTGCCTGCCTGCATGTTAACCCTTGCAGCATGAAGTCAGCCAGGAAGAAGGCAGTTTTACAATATTCTCATTATTTCTTAAAGTAATTCCAATCACAGCCACAGGTTTCAACCTTCATTTCTAGAAACGTGGCTATCCTGAAAGCAAAGGAACCCTGCTTTGAGTCATTCTTTGTCCTAGAGTAGGAAAGGGTAGCCTTACTCACTGACCAAAAACTGTTATAGTGTCTGTTAGGTTGTGATTCTTGTTACTTAATTTTCTCTCTTCAGCTTTCAACCTCACCATGTACAGTACTCAGTAGTGGCTTCTGTGTTACCCTTCTACCTCTGTCTACATTGTGACAAAATGCCTGAGGGGGAAAAGATAATTTTGACTCCTGGACACTTGGCTCAATTGTTATGTTCTTACTTTGGAGTAGAACCTTGTAGGAGAGAACCCATGTTGAAACAAAGCAGCTAACATCAGGTTAGCCGAGAAACAGAGATAAAGGAAGGGGTTAGGGATAATATATAACCCTTGCAGTCATAGCTGCAGTCACCTATTTCCTATAACTGGCTCCTTCTGTGAATAGCCCCTAATACTATGAGCTGAACAGTGAGTTAGTCCATTGATAAGGTTAGAGGCCTTGTGATTCATGAACCTTTTAACAGCTCTGGCTCTGAACATGGTTGCCCTAGGAAATAAGCATATAGTAAATGAGCCTCTAGGGATCTTCTAGACAGACTGAGGAGGCCATATCAGTACTACACAAGCATTTTTCTCAAGCCCACTCTGGATCTTAGGATGAACTATCGTGTATGGGGATGACAATCTTGCAGGGTCCGTTTTTGAATTATTTTTGGCTTATAAACTCTGTGCTGCTACATGGGCCTAGCTCAAAGGCTAAGCAAGCTATGAGAACCAAGCCAGGAGGTAGCACTCCTCCTTGGCCTCTGTGTCAGTTTCTACCTTCTGGTTCCTGCCCTGAGTTCTTGCCCTGAATTCTTTGGGTGGTGGATTTATAAGCCATAAAGGAGAAAGCAATTCTTTCCTCCCAAGTTGCTTTTGATCAAAGTGTTTTATCACAACAATACAAATTCCAAGACTGTAATCACATATTCCTACATGTGGTTCAAACCTAAACAAGACAACTCTTTCAAATAGATTAAAAAAAAAAAGAAATTTCCCCCACTTGACCAAGATTTCAATATTCAATTTAACATACAATTTGCAGATTTTTCTGAGCATGACTCAGGAATATCTTTGTCTAACTCTGGAGAGTAAACATTAAAACATATTACATTTGATGGACAGAGGGGAGGAACAGAATTCTTTATGTGTTCAATGCTCTGGGTTTTTAGGCAAACCTCTGTCAACTCAGAAAAAGACAAGCTGTGCTGACAATGGAAGACTGTTAGAATAAGAAACACAGTTGTGCTAATGCATACCAGACATAAAGAAACGGTCAAGAAAATGCCCTCCTTCAATACACTCTTGGTAAGTAAAAGCAGGATTATTATACCTGGATATTCATTTATGCAATACAGCCCTTGAATTAGACATGATTGCTAGCTATAGCTTAAAACTTAACATCATGTGTCCTTCTGATTTTTCCTCAAATAAATAAAAGATTTATACCAAACTGCATATTCTATATGGAATGCCATCTTAGTTTTCATTTCTGAAATTTCTGCTTTGAATTTACATAGATTATCACAGTTTTCATAGACTATTTAAGGTTAAAAACTTACATAATATACAACTAATTGAATTATAATCATTAGTGTCTTCCTAAAGGGTACTTATTTGTGAACCACAGACAATACTTCAAAGTGTCGGGGATTGTTTCTAACACTTGTTCTGCCTGAATGAATTCAAACATCACTTCCTTAATGAAATGTCTTGGTGCATATGTAACAATGTTGTTCTTTCACTTCAAGTGCCAATTCATTGTGGGAAAGTTATTTTGAGTTTTATGTTATGTATGTTAAAGTATGAAGCAAGCTCTCCCAGGAACTGATAATTATCCCATTTTTTCCAGGATCTCCTAAATATGCTGTTGCTTCCAGACAGCAGGAAGTAATTTTAACAACATGACACCCACATTCCCAAGAGGTGGAGTGGACAGTTTTTGGTAATTCAGTGGGTTATGGATATTTGTCATCATTTAGGGTGGTTGGTTACATGTTGTTATTGGTAATGGTAAGGATAAAAGCTGAACAAAGGAGATTAGATTCAGGGATATTGATCTGGAAAACATGGGGGGCATATAGAAATGATAGGATAACAGGGTAGATTATTGAATCTACTTATAAATCAAAAAAGCAACTACTAGTCTTAAATATTTTATATTGTATGGATTTTTGTATATTGATACAAATTTGAGATTATTTTGTTATAGTGCATATGTTTCCACTCTTAAGATAATTTTGTATATTGATATGAATTTAAGGGTATTATTTTTAGAACATACTGTATATAAATTTCTACTCTTGTTTAAAGTATTTTACCTATTCAGCTTATTTAACAGCATAGTGTAAGTTTCTAGTCCTAGAAAGTTATTACAAACTATTTAGGATAATAAAGAAATGCAGGCTATTAGTTACTCACCTATTACAATCAAATGGTCAAACAGAGATATATTTTAGATAGAAAAGTGGTCTTCAAGTACCTCAGAGAGCTACAGAATATAGCACTTAAGATGTTTTAATAACATAAGGTCTTTTTTTTTATGACAATGAGACATGCCTACTTCTGGCAGCACTGATCTACTTCAGAGAAGATGACCGACAACGAAGAAACTCCATATGGAGGTTACTTTCTTCATGGCAAAATTTAGCCACTAGGCAAGAAACTGTCCTAGCCTTGACTGCTGACAATATGCTGTCCAAATTGGATAAGCAGGACACACAAAAGAAGGTGAGTGCCAAACTTTACCAAGACAAGGCAGGACAGTACTTCAAAAGTCCTGCTTCACAGAAAAGTATGTCAGATATTCTAGTCCTGGAGGCTAAAGATGGATGCCCCAAAGTTACAGAGGAATCTTGGGTGAATATAAGGTAGCCAGCTGTTTCTGTCATTTAATTTTTGGAAGTTGTTTGCTCTGCATTTCTGTTTACTCAGGTAATTTTATATTTTTGTCATGTCTCTGATGGAGTTGAGTTTCAGAAAGAAACTTCTAAAAGAGGTGTAAAGTGTATAAGATTGAAAGACATAAAAAGATAGTTTGTGGTTGGTAATGCAAGTTAGGATAGAAAGTGAATTAGGCACAACACTTTTTGACTTACCAAGATAGGATAGATAATGAAATATTTTCTTTCTATTTGTCAAATGCAAATGGGCTGGGTATTATTAATATAATTCTTGCCTGTATATATTTGTATATAAGTTGCACTTATTGTATATAGTTTTACTATATTAAATCCTTCTCTTTTTACTTAGACAAAAGGGGGAAATGTGTGATATTTTCATTGTGTTCTGACAGATAAAGCTTGTGTGAAATTAGAGGGCTAGCCACTAGTTAAGCATATAGGTCTGGAAGTCTGGAGAGAGAATAGAAAGGAAATGATAAGGCAGGACAGAGACAGGATCTCATCCCTTTTGGGAGAGAAGAATGGAAGAAATAGAAAGGGACTGTGACTCTCTCTGTTTCTTTGATCTTTCAAGTTTTTTCCTGGCTATCTGACTCCTGGTTTTTATTGATATGATTAACTAGATTTATGTTTTAAAAGTATTTATAGTTTTGCTCAAAATACATATTTATAGGTATGTTGAAATTATTACACAAAGGAAATTTGTAAATGATGAACAAATTGAAAAAATTATTTTGTCAGTTGTGACAACACACATCAAAAATCATTAATGACTATATTACTTTGACAAAGGAATGTACTGCACAGGCTCAGATATTTGAAAACTTGGTCTCCAGTTGGTGGCAATGTCTAGGGACATGCAAGTAGTGTGGTAATGCTAGAAAAAGCATCAGTAGGGGCAAGGTTTCAAGCTTCTCCCCATTTTCAAGTTTTCTTTGTCTGCTTTGTGGTTGCATTTGAAGGTATGAGCTCTTAGCCTCCTGGTCTGGCTACCATGCTGGCCAACTCTGTTGAATTCTTAACCTCTTGGAACACTAAGACAAAGTAACCTCTGTCTCTATAAGTTGCTTTTGTTTATAGCATTTTATTATATACAAAGGCATTGTGTGTAATTTGTATATAGTAACCATCATGAAACATATGTTTATAAAGACTGTAATTTAACTTGTGTGTGATACTTTGTTGATTTTCAACAGGCTCAGTTTTATTTTAATTGAGCTATACTTTATAAATGGCCCATTGTAAATATATAATTTAATGACTTTTCGAAATGCATACTCATGCAAGTTTTTCCCATAAGCAAGAGGTTATCTCCAGTGATTTCCCCCCCAAATCCTTGTGCCCCTATGCAGCAATTATCTGGACTACCTGGCTGTAGGTAACTGCTGATAGGCTTCTGAACTATGGGTTTCTCATTCTTGTCTAGAATTTCATCTGTTTTGGTTGATACAGCATGCAGTATTCTATGTCTTGACTTTTGTTACAGAGCATAGTTTGAATTTTGGGATGTATCTAATTGTTTTCTCATTAAGTAGTAGTAGTAGTAGTAGTAGTAGTAGTAGTAGTAGTAGTAGTATCAGAACATACTGATATGGAAGTATGTTCTTTCTCCTCTTGATGGGCTTTTTAATTGTTAACGATTTTGTTTGCCTTAAATAAACATTCACTGGGAATTTAATCCAAGTCTTTAAGTCTTGTGGTAAAGACTGTTTTAAGTTGCCAAAAATGTAATTGGGTGTGAGTGTGTTGGTCTTCTTCTTCTTCTTCTTCTTCTTCTTCTTCTTCTTCTTCTTCTTCTTCTTCTTCTTCTTCTTCTTCTTCTTCTTCTTCTTCTCTCTTCCTCTTCCTCTTCCTCTTCTTCTTCCTCTTCTTCTTCTTCTTCCTCTTCCCTTCCCCTTCCTCCTCCTCTTCCTCTCCCTCCTCCTCCTCCTCTTCTTCTTCTTCCCCTTCCCTTCCCCTTCCTCCTCCTCCTCCTCTTCCTCCTCCTCCTCCTCTTCCTCTTCTTTTTTGTTCCTTTTAGGGGAAAAACTTATAATACATGAATGAGTATAGCCATTGTGTATTTTTTGCATCAGACTCTCATTGTGTCAAGCATCATGAAGTAGTTACATGTTATATTATCCCACAAAGGGTTCTACTAATGTTCGTTTCTTCATTGTTGGTTACTGAGATGAACCAACTGCAACCATTAGGTTTTACTATCAATGATTTTACTATCAAGTGATTCCTGATTTGCCCTCAGGACTCTGCCACAAACTTAAGGTTAGAAGTGACCTTTTATAGAAGAAACTTCACAACAATCATAGCTTCTTTAACAATATACACTAGATACTTTGACACCTGAGTGTAGTAAATACTCTGATGCTTCAAGATGCTGTCTTCACCAATTTAGGCTCTCTTGAATAGACTAACAAAAGATATGGCTATTTTTTGTTTAGCTAGTTGGTGTGTTTTGAAACAGTAGGTGGGTGGAGAGGAAGGAGGTAGGGGGAGAAGAAGGAAAGGGGGGAGGAGAACAAGAGGCCTGAGAGAGGGGAGGGATAGAGTAGGACAAGAAAGGAGATGCCTTGATAGAGGGAGACAGTACAGGTATGTAGAGAGGTCTGGCACAGGGGAAATGTTAGGGGATCCACAGGGATGACCCCAACTAAGAATCCAAGCAGAGATTGGTAGAGAAAATGCTATTGATGCACTTCCCTATAATGAGATTAGTGTCTTCCTTGGTTACCATTCCTAAAGCCTTCATCCAGCAGCTGTTCGAAGCAGAGACAGGCACCCACAGCTGAGTACTGAACCATACCCCTGGAATCCAATTGTGGAGAGGGAGGAGGGATGAGCAAAGAAGCCAAGACTGTGCTGCAGAAACCCGAAGAAACAGTTGACCTGACCTAGTGAGAGCATGGAGACCCTAGTCATAAAGCTGCAGAAACAGCATTGGACTGAACCAAGCCCTCTGAATGCGGGTGCCAGCTAGGAGGCCAAGACAGTCTATGGGACCTCTAACAGTGGAGCCAGTCTTTATCTCTAGAGCACAAATAGATTTTGGGAGCCCATTCCCTATGAAGGGATACTATTGCGGCCCAGATATAGCAAGGAGAGCCTAGGCTCTCCCCCAAACCATATGACAGACTTTGAAGGTACCTGGTGGAGGGCTTCACTATCCCTGGGGAGGAGTTTGGGGATGGGTTGGGGGGGTTGGTGGGGAACATGGGAGGATGGAAGGGTGAGGGATTGGAGGGGATGGATATGTAAATATGAGTAGTAATTAAAGAATTTAAATAAAAATAAAGTAAAAAAAAAGAAAAAAAGAAACAGTGTCTCACCCTGTAGCAAAGGCTATTCTTGATGTTGGTGATCTTTCTATCTCATCCTCCTGCATACTGGGGTTACAGACATACCTGGTAGAGATACAAATTCTACTTTTCTCTGCTTTAGACTCAATGACCAGGAAACTTTCAGCCTCCAGATGTAGGTGACAAGTTGACACAAAGCTTCAAAGAGTAAGAAAGACAGTTTATTGGACAGCTTCTATCAAAGCATTCCCAGGTCACTTTTCCTGTTACTTTTATCCACCTTGCTTTAGTTTCTCTAATCTAATTAAAGAAATGTCTTGGGGCAGTTCTATCACACTTGTTTTTAGTGATCATAAAGGTCAGGAAGAGCTTTCAATAAGGGAAGAATTAGAACCTGCCTGGACTAACTATAAAACTGATCCTAGAAAGCATTTCCTTCCAACCAGGTGTGTGAACACTGTCCTGTCAGATATACATGTCCTGCTAGCTGATGGAATAGGCATAGAAATCAAGGGGAATCAAACTACTTAGGCAGAATGTCTGGTGGTGTTCTTTTGTTTAAGTTAGAAACACGCTAGATGGAACCAGTGCGATGGAACATGAACCAGGAGATACATTAATCATAGAATTTATTACAGGTGTGTGTGAGGGGAGTGAGAGGGGGAGAAGAGAGAGAGAGGAAGGGAGAGAGAGAGAGAGACAGAGACAGAGACAGAGATGAAGAGAGTAAGAGGAAGAGAGCAAAGGGGAAGGGACAAACGTGGAGCTGCTCACTTAAAAGGGGAAACATGCACATGCCTGCTGAGTCCTTATACAGCTCCATAACTAGTGATGTAGTCATGACATGGCCACACAACACAGGTCTCTTTGAGCTGCCTAAGAATCTGCCTGAATGTTGTGTGCATGTCCTACCCATTGTCAGGGTCTGGTGTCAGCATAAGGCCGAGGTTCCAACATCTGGGATGCTAGCTATAATCCTTACAATCCTTTGAAACAACTGTCACACTGTCATTAGCTTAAGCAGTGGTGACTTGAACACCCCCTCCCTAAGTGGAGCTCTTCATATCTTTCCATTTTACATCCTGACCTAATACTTCCTATCCTTATGATGATTTCTAAGGGAAACTAAATTGTTCTTTGATTTAGGAGGCTATCGATCTTCACAGAGGTGCAGTGTGAATGCCAACACATGAACACTCTATTCAGTGACTAGAAAAGGAAGCTGATTGCCCTTCTCAGACTCAGGAGAAATGGTGTTATGTGGAATCTGCAGTAAATGCAGAAAAACCCTGATACTGACCCCAGCCCTCAGATCACCTTGCCAGTGCTTTGTGTTCATGGCTCCCCAATTTTTAGGACCTGGCATCTCCCTGCTAGAGAGCTGCCTAAGCTGTCAGAATTACATGACTGTGGAACTGAAGAGCCTAGCTGATTATGTCCTTCCAATGGCAATTCTTCATTCCTGATTTCATCTGCAGCTACAAGGGCTCCCAATCCCCATCTGGGCAATTCTGAACAGTATCTTCCTTCATTTGGAACACTTCTTTGAAGGATTGAAGTAAGTCGAATCTGGACCTTAAGTTCATCTCCCTCACTTGCTTTCTCTCAGTCATTTCCAGGTCTCCCTTACTCATTATCCTGACTGCTTTTTCCAGGACTATTTAATCATGTCACATTAAGACAGTATCTCCCTATCCCTGCTTCAATTCTTATCACCCCAGCTTCCCTAGAATCTGACTTCATTATTCTTCCCTGTTCCATGGTCCAGTGTCAGCTCCTTCTTGAAAGAGGAGATGGTTCAGCTTTTCTGTCCTCTCCAGTATCCTCAGATATAATCATTTCATGTCCAAGGAAAGGCCAGGTTTTACTGATTTCAGATAATGAAAGATGGAATCTGGATCCAGGTTGGGAGAAGCAACTTCATCAAGTCTAATTCAGTCTTTCCACATAAAAATTGTATAGAGATTAAATTGCCCCCAAAGATGTCTAAAAACTAGCTCCTGTGAACAGAGAAAACCTCTCTTTTTTCTCTATTTTGAAACACCAAGAGAGAGCACAGCCTAGCTTTATATGGTGAAAAACCATGTTTATAAAGACGTGTTTAATCCTGGTCCTGGAGAGAAAACAAAACAAAAATATGGCATTATAAACTTACATGACTTTCACCAAACCTTGATTTGTAGCTGACAAATGCATAGAGTCCATTTTGATCCCTTTATGTCCATTATGAGTATGGACTGGAGGCATATGTGTTTCTTCATGGTGAAGTAAAGAGTTGTTTTTGTACCACCACTGGAATTCAAAACCTTAATGGAGAAACTGCTGAGTGATAGGGAAGAATTATGTACAGACACACTGAGGAGTGGAGTATCTTAAAAATAGCTTTTTTCCCCCTTCATGTTTTTGGTGCACTAACAAAGTGAAAGTCATTCTGACCACTAATCCTCAGGGTATAAAAGTTGTATTTTTACCAATATGAAAGATTGGGTTGAAACAGTGCCAACCCCTACCAGTTAATCTGAAAATTATAGAGATGCTAATAAATCTAATCCTGAAAACAATTTATTTTATTTTCAAAAGTCCCCTGCCAGCTCCCAATATTGTCCATAAATAGCTTTTACTAAGATAATCTGATTAAGATTTTACTATAGTTTCAGAAGAAATACATATCCCCTGTTCTTATCACCAGTAAGACAAGCATTTCAAACTGCGGGTCCCCCAACCCACACTCACAGTTTGGGAGAGGATTTCACTAATCAACCCAATTTTCAATAGGCTAATCTCTTGCCCTTCATGGAAGCTAGCCATGGCCAAGAGTTATTGTCCCCCACTCAAAAGAAGTAAGTAGAAAGCATCATGTGAAACTTCCAAGAAAACTTGCAAGAGAGAGACTAGTTGGTGGTGTCCCTTTCATTTTTACTTCCTTCCTTTGTGGTTGGATTATAGATGCTTGCACTGTATGGCCATGACTCTGCCCTATGGTGGCAATCGAAAGAGGACATATAGGATGTCAGAGATGTCACACTTAATAGACAGGAAATGTGAGCTGGTGCTTGATGATTTTGTGGAGAGAAAATGAACCCCTCGAATGTGCCACCATTTAATTTTGCTTTGCATTTGAATTTCTTTTTTCCCACAGCAGAACATATATTTCTTATCCATATAGCCAGATACTATTTGTTCAACCTTTGCTCTGCTGCTGTGGTTTGAACATGGCTTGTTCCCTAGGAAACATTATTGAAGCTTAGCCACACCAGTGTGGTAGTGGAGGGCTTAGTAGAAGGTGTTAGGCTCAGGGAGGCAGAATCCTTGTGAGTGAATAAATACCATTGTCCAGGGACTGGTTACAGTGAGAGCAGGTTGGTGTGAAGCAAGCTTACCCTGTAGGTTCTTCTCTACACATGCTCCATGTTTCTACTGATCTCTACCATAATTTCATGGGGCAGGAATCCATAATTAGAAGCTAAACATGTGTTTTAGGACCTCCTGAAACAATTATCCAAACAATTTTCTGTATATATTATGTAGTCCTAGGTATTCAATAAGATCAATAGAAAATAGGCTAGGAATCTAGAGTCTTAAAAAGTTATGCATTCTTTATCTACCTCTGCCCAATATAATACCCATCGGCATTTCCATGCTTCATGTCATATAATGAAAATAATGTACTGAGAAATAGTAGAGTCTTTAAATCTCTACAGTCCATAATTCTGACACCCACATCAGGTTGATTTCTATGTGTCAACACATTCTTTTGCATAATGGCATCATGGAAGGGAGGGATCAACAGAATTTATTTTAGGAAAATATTCTTTTATATAAACACAGTTTTTAAACTATATTTTAATGGTAAAAGAATGGTAGACCAGATAGCCACCTGGAGAACAAAGGTTAAGCTTTGCAACTGAAATAAGAGTGGCTTAAAATAAGAATTATGGTGCCTCCCTAAACACTATGCTTCTATGCAATATTTTCCCTTGTTTCTCACTTTCTTCAAAATCCCATGCATCTTTCAAACATTTTTATCTCACTAGTCCTGTTCATGTTTGCCTCTGTTTCTAGAATTAACTCCTTACAATAGCTGGTGTCTGTATTTAGGTGATATTGATATGGGAGGATTAGTCAGGAGTATTTCTTTCAACATTTGTGGATAATGGGACCAGGAAAAAGGCCAAGAGCTTAAAGTTCTGCAAGTGTTCACTCAAATGCAGAATCTGAGGAAATTATTCTGTGGCTGCTGTGCCATGCAGGAGAGCCCCGTGCTTCAACATAGGCAGTTTGATATGCCGTCTGTTCTGAGGAGCCTGGATTACTCCATCTGTTCCTGGCTTTCAGAAACCTGAAGTGAAGAAAATAACAGGAAAAAAAAAACTATGAAAAACGACCCTGGTTCTGGAATTGCAATAAGTCAGCATGAATTCCTGAATTGTCTCTGCTGTCCAGATGCAGAAACCCTGGGCTTTCCTGTTGAGAGAAAGAGAGAGGCAACATCCAGAGTTTGCTCTGAGGATTTTGATTTTATTCTATTTTTATATAATACTTTGTATTTATACTTTGGAAATTTTATACATGCATATAATATATTTTGATCATATCCATCCACACATCTCCCCTATAACTCTGCTGAATCTTCTATCATGGCCCCATTGCAAAGTCATGGCCTCCCTCCCTCCTTGCCTTCCTTCCTTCCTTCCTTCCTTCCTTCCTTCCTTCCTTCCTTCCTTCCTTCCTTTCTTCCTTCCTTCCTTCCTTCCTTTCTTTTTTCCTTCCTTTCTCACTCACTGTCTTCCTCCCTCCTTCCCTCTCCCTCCCTCTCTTCCCACTCCCTCCTTCCTTCTCTTCCACATTTCCTTCTTTCTTTTCTTTCTTACTCATTAGTCAGTTAGTGCAGTTAAAATATGGGTGTGGAGCTAGAGCATGGATAACCTACTGGTGGACATGCCCCAAAGAAAAGTTACTCTTCCTTCTCCGCCAGCCATCAACTGCTAATACTCTTCAGTTCTTAAGGCCTCATCTCTCGCACACCCCTGCTGGCCTTCTGGTTGGCTTGATCCTGTGCTGGTTACCACAGCTGCTGTGAGGTCATGAATACAATAGTAGTTGTCATGTCCAGAAGACATTTCACAGGACTCTTCTACACCCACCAACTCTTAATTTCTTCTGTCTCCCTTTTCATATGTTCTCCAAATCTTTGGCAAGTGATGAAGGGGATGGCCCAGATGCCCTATTTAGGACTGAGCACTCACAATCAGTTATTCTCAGGACAGGGACTTGTTATAAATCTCTGTGTTAACTGTTGTCTACAGCAAAAAAGCTCTGCTCAAGATTGACCACAACATGAATATATGGGTATAAATATTTACCCAAGATGTTTAACTATATGACCATTTAGCAAAGCAACAATAGCATGCTCCTTACTGAGGCCTATGACCTCTCCAGCCATGAACTTTTGATTAGATTAATAGTACTAGGCATGAATTCCCTTCTGTGGAAGTGGCCTTGAATATAATCAGAAAGCAGCTGCCCCCAATGATAGTCATGCCACTATTGCACCACTGGGCACATCTTGCCTGGGAAGTTTGGTATTATACAAGATGCAGATTTGAGTAAACCCACTGATAACTTTTCTCCTCCAGTGGGCCGCCATAGCACCCTTTAGCAATATGAAATCCAGAAAGATGACTGGTAGTTTCCAGGTCAATTTTACCTTGAGTTCTCCATACCCTGCAACCAAAATGTGTAGTGCCTTCTGCAATAATGTCTCACTATCTAGCTATCTATGATGGGCAATCAAGATCGACTGCATGACCTTTATGTTGTCCATTTACCTTGCAGAAAGATTTTTCCCTGCTCAGACTTGTCTAAACTAATACAGACTTAAGATTATGAATTATCATTAGAGATATTTCCCAGTCTTTCTGATGTGTTGCACATTTGTCAGAGAAAAGGTAGATTTTACCTTTGTTTGTTTCTCTCCTTTCTTACTGGCAGTAGAGATGATAGAAGCTCATTTTTATGTTCAGTGATAATCTCAGTTTTATACAGGAATGTCAGTTCTAGGCTCCTATCCAGTCTCCAGTCACCTGAATTTGAAGCTCTGAAGTCCTTGCAGGTGATGATCCATGGGTACCTGTTGCATAGTAAGCACTCTGTTAAAATCTCTGTCTCTGTCTCTGTCTCTCTCTTCCTCTCTGTCTGTCTCTCTCTGTCTCTGTCTCTCTTTGTGTATGTGTGCATGTGTGTGTATAGAATTTATAGAATGAGTTGGTAAATAACCATGGGTTCTATGCTTATTTTCTATTGTTGAAACAGATAACCAAAGACTTCATCATGTACATCTATAGAAATTTATTTTGGTTTAGATGGCAGACCTAATCCTCAGTGGGTTTGAATCCAGGCACAGACAGGACTTGATTCTTTCAGAATGCTTTAGGGAAGAGGCTATTTACCTATAATTTCCAAATTCTTGATGTTTGTGGTCCTCTTCCATAGTTTTAAAGCCAATGACTATTTAGAAGTTGGGAAAGAGAAAGGCAAATGTAATGCCTCATGTTCTTTTAGTGTCCTCTCCCCACCTCTCCTTTCCACCTCATCTCTTTTCCTGACGCCATACAAAATACACAGATTCCAAGATACAAGCTCTCAGAGAATTTAGGAGGACAAAGAAATATCATTTACAAGAGTCAAGCAGCTTCTTGAGTCAGTGAAAAAAGTCAGGGAATTAAATAGGTGATTTTCAGAAATTCTGAGTGCGAAAGATATGGTAGGAGTCAGAGGCTTAACAATTATATGGGTTGTAGAAACAAGATCCAGTTGAATTGGAGGTTTTATGCTAATCACAATTGTAGGGAAACTTACAGTATTTTAAACAAAGAGCTGTCCACATATTCAATACACTGACCTTACTTACTAGTAGAAATTACATAATATTTATTAGACCTTAAGCTATCTTAAGTTTATCTTTTTGTCTCAACTTTCCACCTCTGTATTTCCACCTACTAGATCACACAGACTGTTCCACATCATGGTGATTTTGAAATGTACACAGAAGAGGAAGAAGCCTTACAGGACGGAGTCACAAAATGAATTTAATTTGCCTTTCTGTTATCTAAGTGAGATGACCATCTTTAAGAGGAAAAAAATGCACCTGTAATGTACCTTGTTCTATACTTTACACTACGAAGTTTCCAGAACTTGATAATGCTAGCTGAGCATACCCAGAATTATTCCTGGCCAGTTTTTAACTTTTCAAATGTTTCATGGCCTTGAGCAAGAATGCCCAAAGTCCATATGCCACCTTCTTAATTTCTGACCTCAGATTGAACATGCTCAGGAATGAATCTACTACACACAAACCTTGCTATATGAAAGTGTATGGGTACTCCAAATGAAATCCTCACACTGTCTTTACTCAGGGAGGGCATCACTTTTGAAATAGCTATATGTCCTATGTCCTCCTTACCTGCTGTAGGCAATACATCTTTCCCCACCCTTCTGTGACTTGCAATTGCATTCAAATGCAAATCTGCCATATTTACTCATACTGCAGGGTCTTTTGCAGGTGGCATCTGAACATGTATGTACACTGGGCATATTTGTGATCCCCTTGGTTTTTCTGACTGAGTTTGCTCAGAAAGTACATTATATAGAATATACATCTTTACACCATAGTCAATGTTATAACTTCTAGGAATGAACCTGCCCATTCTCTTAGGGGATAAATAATTCACTCAATCCCTTTATCTTCATCTGGACCCTGTCCCAGGGATGAAAGCCAGGACTATGCTTTTGGGATTCCCCAGCAGCCATCATACATCACAGGCTGTAAACTCAAAGAGCTCTATGTAAACTAGGCTACAAGCTTTCTCTGTTGATTTGGTGAAAGAAAAGAACCTTCCTTTCTTTCTCCTCAAGGATAAAATGACACAAATAAGCTACCACCTATCCCCAGTCAGCCTCTTTTCCCTTTTTCATTTTGATTACCCTCATTCCCTTGCATGTTAGTAAGGAATTTCATAGTAAACTTAACCCTGCTCTCTACAATTATCTAGTTCCATGCAGTGGTCTCACAATTCATTTTGGTACCTGATATTCATAATCTCAAACTATGCATTAATTATTTTTGCTACTTCATTGTAGGAATATGAGGAAGCTTATAGGAAGTCTACTACAGTTGTACTTTGAGTCTATGAATTTAACTGGTTGCCCATGTTTAGAAATTCCTTAATGTTTTAAAGACAGTTCTTAACCAAACAGAATGTCTTTCTTTCATCTTACATTTCCCTCTGTTTGTTAGTGTCTGTGTACATCTGAATTTAATTTTGGCTTAGTGCTTTTGGTGATTCATCAAGCTTGGTCTGTTAAATTCCCAGTTTGGCTTGAAAGCAAGTAAACAAAATCCCCAAGTACCTGTTCCCAGGTAGAACGGAGACCCCATGAGCATGGGAGACACAGGCAGTGACTTTTGTGAACATCTTGGTGAGTTGGTGTGTGCTTCCTGTGAACTTACAACATGGAGACTTTCATAGTGGCAATAAAAAGCCTGAAACAGCCTCATTTTCCTCCTCTTCCTCAGACAAAATGTCCCCAAGCACTTCACCTAATTAACTTGGAACTTGCTGGCTGTGGAGATATTTTTCCTTTCCTTTAACTGCTAATGAAGTCTAGAATCTCAAAGTTTCTTTTTTCCTAGAGTCTTGTAATCATTAATTATGAGCCCTGTATTCTCCTTGTTATTTTGAACTTTATCAAGTGCACAGTAGAACTTACCCCCTTCCCATCTAGAACCAACTCCCAATTTCCTAATTTTTTCTGCCAGCTCATTCAGGACTAATAGGGACATCAATAAAACTAGAAATGATTATGAAAACAGATAAATGTATTTGGGGACATGAGGACAAATTTGAGAGCATAATATATCATTGCTTCAGAAAAATACAAGCCCACATATCCCTTACTGTTTGAGACATAGTAATCTGAATGTTGCAGAGCAGAAACATCATTCAAGTGTAAGACACAGAAAATAATTAATTCAGATGCATGACGGATACATGGTTCAGCATTCACATACTCATGTATTTAACTAGTATTATTGAGCCAGCTTTTATGGGTCAAGTACGTGCTTGACACCAAACAGGCAAAATGAGCAAGCGTATGATGAAGATTGTTTGCTTTTGAAAATATTCTTGCTATGTAGCCCTCATTGGCCTTGAAGTAGCCACCTTCTTGACTTAACTTACATAGTGATAGCACTATAGGAGTATGCTTCCACAGCTATTTGGGTATCTCTGGCTTCATCTCAGTGATCACATACTGCTTTTGAGGTAAGTTGGGTGTCCCTGAGTTGCTCAGGCAAAGAAATCAGTATTTTTATCTGTATTTGTGTCACATGGGCTTTTTCTGGTTTGAAAATGTGTTGTTGCCAAATTTTCTTACTAAAGAAAAGGGGTTGTACTAGTGGACATATTAATGCATGGTGAAATACAGTTATTTTGCAAATACATGAAGTAAAATTGAAGACAAACACAGCAAAAATCTCAATGACATGTAATAGATTAGTATTTCCTTTAGATATTCTTTAGTCCTTGTCATTAGAATTACTAAGAAACACAAAGCTGGGCTCTACTCACAGAGATTTTCAAGCTGTCTCTGTGTTATAAGGTTTAAATAATGCATTGCTCATCTTTAAATTTCATAAATACCCCTGATAGACTTTAGAGACAGGAAATATTAAACACCTCCAATCTGGATTTAGGGTAGCTTATGGTGTATTAAACAACCAGCACCCACTTCCTGTTAATTCTGTACTATTATTTCATAGGACATCTGGGAGGTCATAAATGAAGATATTTCAATGAAACTTGTTTAGTTAGACATTTAGTTTTTTTCCCTCTGTGTTGCTTCAGTACATACAACAGTTCTTTGTAATTTGAGAACTGGAACTTTCCCATGCCAGTCATGTGTGTGTGTGCACTTTCTCTCAAATGACCATCACATTATATCTGTGTTCTGAGATATGAAAATGATCTTCCCTTAAGGAGGAGCCTCTAAGGACATGCTGTCATGTGTAACCTGCAACATATTTTCTGACTGGCACATTTTACTTGCCATGTCCTTTGAAGTATGAACATGAAAGTAGAAAATAAGATATAAAAAGCAGCATTAGCAAATAATTCAAATATGTCATTAAAAAATTAGCTATGTTCTGGAATTCAGAGTATTACTTTTTTAGGTTGCTTATCCAGGATCCATCTCCTCTCTAAGTTGTGCCATTTTTAATGTT
Organism: Cricetulus griseus; assembly: GCF_003668045.3. Classification (NCBI taxonomy): domain Eukaryota; kingdom Metazoa; phylum Chordata; class Mammalia; order Rodentia; family Cricetidae; genus Cricetulus; species Cricetulus griseus. Next base: position 56,068,790 of record NW_023276807.1, on the reverse strand, counting down.
TGTTTTTGGTTCATTTTTGTTGATATCACAAGGTGAGACAAACAGCTACATTTCCCTTTATATATTACAGGAAATTAGTTCATTAAAATATAATTTATTTAAAGATGTGAGGAGGGAAAAAATACATCCAACAAGATCATAAGACATTTTAAACCCAGAAGTTGTAACTCTGAGAACAAGACTTTCCCTGAGTGAACTGGGAGGGCTTACTCAACTTGAGTCACATCTGATTAGTCAGATAAGAATAACAGCATCTTTGTGGGTCAGAATATGATTTTGAAAAGCTTACCAGTGAGATTCTCATGAAAATGTTATTTGGACCTATTTGAAGGATCTGTTGCATTATGAAGAATTGGTTTTTTTTAAACATCTTGAAAGTATAATGGAGCTAGAATGGTAGAACAGAAGCCAGCCTGGCCAGTATTTCACTGGCAAAGCTTCATAGGCACTGTACATCTTCCTGATAAAAACCGTATGTGTTTCTATTGAATTACATTTATGTTGTCAGGTACTATACTAAGTATTACTCAATAACCAGTAGTGAGTCAAAACCACCATATTACCCTGGAGTAAATGATCCTTGGGTGACCTGCTATACAGTACCTCAGTAGAACATTAAAAAGACATCCTACTTATCTTTGTACCTGACTCATATTTTGAACCACATTTTTCTTAGAAGTAAAGATAACAGTTTCAAAGTAGCATACCCTAGAAGCTTTGAAGACAGATTTCACGTGGCTTTGATGAGACCACAGTTGTTCTCATTGTATGGCTATAAAGATGAATAAATGTGCTGTTGAAACCAGGAATCTATCACAACTTTCCAATATGGAAACCTTCTGACTCTCCTTGGGCAAAGTAAGTTTGTGTCTCAGAAAATTTAAACTTCCAAGTTCCTTAAAACCAGCTTTAATTGCTTTTCTACTCTCTTGATCATGGTCCATGCTATTTCCTATTTTGGAGAAGTAGCAATAGCAATATTTGAGTCAAACTGGAATGCTTCTCTGTGGCCACTTGTGGGATTCCTTCCACATTCTTCTCTCATGAACCTCTCCTTGGGCATTCAGAAATCCAGGAAATAATGAACATTCCTTCCAGTTCTTTGACAAAGGAAGGGGTAATTTTTTTTCCAAATACTTCAGCAGCATTTATTTTTTAGGTAGGGGAAGTAAACCTTGTTTGCAAGTTGCCCAGCTCCTTGAAGATAGGGCTGACAAAGTGAATCCTGTTGTTGACATTGTGTTTCTGTACCGTCTCCTTGAGATTACTTAGAAGTCAGAGAAGTCCTTAAACATATGTTCCTCTCATACTGAGGGAATCACTTGATATTGGGGTCACCTCTACAGAATGCAGATATTGAATTTAGGGAATATTTTGAAGTGGGGTAACAAACTTGAAATCTATTTTCTAGTAAAAGATAAAGAAAATAGAGAATCAAACCTTTTGGAACAGAGTCAAAGCCGAGTCTTAATGTTGCCAGTCTGCAGGTGTGTTATTACATCTCATGGTGGCATTGTAATTTTCTCCAATTTGCTAACGAAGACTAATTATCCAAATAATTCAGTCTGACTATCTCCTCTTGACCACTGCAAAATCTCCCTGCTGTTCCTCAAAGCTCTGTTTGTTCCCCATTTCTTCCCCTGTTTTAAACCCCTCACTGTTTTGAGTGCCTTTTATTTAAAGAGAAATTGGATACCTACTGTGTAAATTTCTGCAGGGAGTCTTTTAATGTAGACTGTTGCAATTTTCTTCAGGAATATGCTAATAATTGCAATGGCTAGGGACTTGGACTTTGTTATCTACAGAGGAAGAATTATGTAGAAAAAAGAAAACCTCAACTTTCTATACCAATAAAGAGAAAAAGAGTAACAAGGTGGGGATGATGAAATTATTTGTAAAATACAGGCTAGAAATAGTCATGCACCAGCAGTTAGCAATTGTGGCCACTGGTCTTCATGCAGTCTCCTAGGAGAAGCCAACCAGAAGGGAAGAGAGTGAATTTTGTTCCCATGGGGCAACAAGGTAGAATTCAGCCATCTATAGCCATGGCAACTGTCATATTACAATTCCTGGGAGCAGAAATGTGATACAGTGTCCTTTGTTGTTGTGTTTGAATGGCAACTGCACCTTCCGAAAACACTGGTTGTAATTGGCATAAGGAGTTGTGTTTTATGCTTTTTCTTAGGTGAAAAGTTCAAAGGTAAATATCGTAGTCATTCCTCAGGGAAGAAATATCCTGGAAGTAAATGTATTTATCTAAGAATCAATTTGCAGTGAAATGATGTGTTCACATAAGGAAGAGCCCCATCCTCCAGTCACTTCATAAGTGAGGCTCTTAAATGAACCTAGCATTCTCTGTACTCCAAACTCATTTCTAAGCAGGAAGTCAATGGCCACAGGTTGCCCTTGGACTGACCTTTTGGCACAAAATTCTGAGCACACAGTCACATCAAAAACTTATTTCAACCAATATAAAAGGGAAAAAAGGTTCTTTTTCAGAATCTAACTGTGCAATGAGACAAAATGATTATTTGCAGATGCTGATGTAAAAATTGAGGTGTTGAAAGGGGAGGAGTACCCTGGCAGGACCTAGAAATTTTTCCATTCCAAGCTTATGGGTTTAGGTTGGTCTTTTGGAATTCTGGTTTTGATGTTGCTGCAAGATTTGTTTATTTTCCCCCTATGACCAACTAAAATGTAACATGACCTCTGTTGGGCTATGATTTTATTTAATTAGGGAAACTTTTCCTCTCTAATTTCTTAAATAACCCTGTGTTGATTAAGAAGTATGTTGATCAGGGCTGGGAAAATGATTGAGTCAATACAGTGATTGTATTGCAAGCCTGATGACCTCAATTCCAATACAAGGCACCCATGGGAAAGTCAATAATCCCAGTGCTGGGGTAGCAGAGACAGATCTTTAGAGCTTGCTGGTCAACCATCTAGATTCAAGGAGAAAATCTATCTTTCAAAACAAGGTGGAAGTTATTGAAAATGCTTGGTATCAACCACTGACTGCCACATACATAGTGCACAGTGCACATACACCTCTGCACAGGAACACATATGCATACAACACACACATGCACACACACACACACACACACACACACACACACACACACACACACACACAGTGTTCAGTTTCTAAGTCTTTGTGTAATTTCATTGGCTGTATATTTCTGCTTTTATTCTACCATCATTTGATAAGATATAAGAAATTTTTAACTTAAAAAACAAAAAAACAAAACTAAACAAAAAATCGGTTCCAGGAGTTATGTGTGTTAATTCCTCTTATTTTGTTGATTTTGTGGTATTTGTTATTCCTTTACTTCTCTTTTGCTTAGCTACTATTCTAATGTAGTTTATTCTTTCCCAGAGTCTCATAGATTTTTAGAAAACATTTTCTCACCAGTTTTATGACTCTTTCCTGAGTCTTATGTAGAGATGATTCAGTGATAATGAACTTCTTTAGTCTGTTTTTGTCATGGAAATTATTTTTGTCCTTAAATTGTGATGGGCTGTTTTGCCATCTATACTAGTTTGCCTTGCAATTGTTGATTTTCAGAGCTTGAAATACAAACCCTCTTGGCCTTTGAAATATCCATGGAGAAATATGCCCTTAAAATATGTACCCTTAGGAACATACCCTTTTCCTGGATTTACATTTCTTGCTTACAACTTTCAATGAATTTTATTCATTCCATGTGTTTAATATTTTGACTATAATTTGGTATGAAGAGGTGCATATTTTGGGCATGTCTTTTTGTTTCTAAATATCTCCTATAAGTTGTATGAGACTATCTTTCTCTCAATTATAGAAAATTACTTCTATGATTATATTAAAATATTTTATATGCCTTTATCTTGAATTTCTTCTATATCCATGATTTGTCAATTTGTTTCTTTCTATAGGTTACATACACTTTGAGTGTTCTAGTGATACCTTCATATTAATTTATTTTTGTCATTGTCTAACTGTTTCAATTCTTCTGTCTTATCTTCAGTCCCCAATATTATGTATCCCCCTGATCATTTCTATAGGTAAGGATTTCCATGAAACTTTGTCTTACTGAATTTTTTTTGTTTTAGTATTTCAATTACCATTTTTTAGTATTTCTAACTCTTTATGAATTTCATTCTCACATCGTATGTTGAGTTCATTTTAAATTCAGTGTTTGTAGGAATTATCTCAGTACTTTGTGCATTTTTTGATAACTTGGAACATATTTATAATCATTCTTTTGAATCCTTGTATTCTCCCTGCCAGTGGAAATGGTTGCAATGTTGAAGGGAATCTAGGTTTCAGTATAGATAAGAAATATTTCTCAGCAAGACCTTTTTATTGCTACTCTGTGTTCAGTTCCCAATATTTTCTAAATGTAAAATATTGTCCACAAAAAATAATCATTGTCGTAGGCCCACTAGTAACAGTCATATTACTCTTTCAGCTTGTTAGAGACTGAGATATTATTTTTCTAGATTGATAAATAGTTTATACTATGTATGGAATTGTTTTGCTTCCCTTAAGTTCTGATCATTACTTGATGTTGATTGACTTTATTTTTAATTTCTAGTAATATGACTGGTTTTAAGTGGTCTTTTGTAGCCTTTTTATTTGTCTCACTATTGATAAGTTTGGACATTCTTGTGAGAAATGCTTAGCAACATGCCCTGTCCTGTGAATCATTGTCCCAAGACTGTTTATTCTCAACCCATTTTTTCCTCAAGGTACTGCAACAATTGTTCTCTCTAAATCTATTGTCCATACATGTTATATGTCTCTAGGCTCACTGTTATGTTTTCATTTCATTTTGTGTTTTCCCATAACAGTATTGTATATATCTTAATATCCATTAGAGCAAATCTCATTCCTTTGCCCTTTTAATAGAGTTTCTCACCATTTTTGTAACATTAATCTTTTCAAATAAGATTGCTAAACTCTTCCCACCTCTGTTGTTATTTTGATTAGAATTGAATTACAATGCTGGAACAATTTGATGAGAATTCACATTCCTAAAACTATTTTTTCTTATTAATGTGCAGAACGTGCATGTACTATGGTTCCTATTTATTAAATGCTTTGAAAAAAGCATTCTCCAATATAATTTCCAAAATGCAAATTTTGTACATGAACTGCTTAGTTCCCTCCTAGTTTACCTTCTTTGTATTTGAAACCAATTTAAGAGACAAGTTTTAGTAATTACTTTCGTAAACGCACCCAATTGCAATTTTTTTCTTTGTAAGTAAATGGATTCTTCAGAATTGCTTCAGTTTCATAGAAAACGTGGATAGCACATAGTGTTCTCATAAATATTATACCCAATTTCCTCTATCATTCATTTCCTACATTATTATAATATGAAATTGTAATTAATGAACTTATACTGATAAATTACTATTAACTGGAAATCGGACTTTATTAAAATTCCCATAGATTTTACCCAACCTGATCTGTCAGTTTTAGGACTGCACTAGGGTGCCACATTGCATCTAGTCATTGCCTTTTTGACAGTCCAACTGGCCCTGAAATTTTCTAAGAGTTTGCTTTTTTGTTGACCTTGGCAGTTTTGAAGTTTATTGTTAGGGATTTTGTGAAGGAATCAATTAATATTTGTTTGGTATTTTTCTTGTTCCAGTGAGGAGTTTAGGGAAATGGGATCACAAAGTAAAGGACCATTTTTAACCCTTTGTATCAAAGCTGCATTGTTTGGAATTCAACTTGTGTCCCCTGTCTAAGGCAGTGCCCAGGAGAGTTCACTACTATAAAGTCACATTTCCCAGCCACATTCCCATGCCATACTTTCTGTAATAATATGCAGAGTATGATCCATAAATCCTCCACAGGAGGGAGTAACTATGCACACCCTAAGCCTGAGGCAATGAGAGATGTGCTCTGCCTTGAGGGTGAGGTAGATACATGAACTAGTTAGAATTCTGAACAAGTTCGTCTCCCTCCATTTATTTATTTGTTTAACCATTTTCTTACTGTAACCTTACTGACTGCTTGATTTCTGCTTTTAGTTAATCTAAAGCTTCTGTCTTCTATTGCAGTGTTTTTGGCTCTTGGAACTTGGTTGTCTACCATGTCCTTCTGACATACCCCATCAGTGCCACCTTTTAAAACCATTGTTTCTGCTTGAGTATGGTCTTGGCAATGGACTACTCAAAGATATTGATTGACAGTCAGCTACTGAGATAAAATCTTTTAGTAATTCAAATAATTTGTTTTTTCCCCCATAACCATGTTACCTACAAATAATGGCAGGTTATGTTTCTTTCAGATGATTAGAAATCTTCTACCCTTAACTTTTCTTGTTTGCTTGTTTTCACTTCAGTAGGACCTCCAGTGTGATTCTAAGCTGAAGTGATAATGAGCACAGTTGACTTTCTTGTTAGTGCAGGTAACAAATATATTGTTTTACTGTTGAGTATGTTGTTTTCCTGTTTCTTTCTAAATGCCCTTCACCTGGCTTAGAAGATTTCCTTCTAGCCTTAGTTTGCTGCCTATAAAACAGTGTGGCTGGGAAAAGTGTTGGAGTCAGTGTCAAACCAATGCCTCAAGGGACCTGGGAGTCCTTGGCTAAGAGATGCTGGTGCAGGCTCCTTCTTTGACATGTTGGTCTGTCTTTGGGGGCTACAAAGCAAGAGAAGGCCCACAGGCAAATTTGACAGGTCTAGCCGGAGTATGCAAAGGGGAACATGAGGGTATGTGATCATCAATTTTATCTGCTGCAATGCAGAGCTTCCATTTTGTTACTTTGCTATACATAAATACTGAGTTCATTTAGGAAAGGGTATCAGTTGATTGATGTCTTAGGTTTTCTGCTGCAATATGGTGCTTTTGGTGAGTAAATTGTTAATTGGTCTGTAGTTATTACATGATCTTATATTCTTTGGATGAACATGTTTAAACATTTTCTGATGGGGGAAGTCCTTCTGTGTATATGTTTGTCTTATTGGTTGATAAATAAAGCATTTTTGGCCAATAGGAAAGCAAGATAGGAGGGTCTAGGAGTCAAGGATGATTTTGGGAAAGGTAGTACAGAGGAGAGTCGCCATGTGATCCCAGCAAGATAGGACACTAATGCTGGTATCCTCGATAAGTCTTTATAAAATTATAGATTAATGGTTATGGTTGATAATTAAGACAGAGCTTGCATATAAATCCTAGTCATTGGCCATGAAGAGAGGGAGGAATGAAGAACGAAGGGGTCTGTACCAGGTTGGAGAAACCCACAGAAACAGTTGGCCTGAAAAAGGGAAAGCATGTCGACCCCAGATACTCTTTGGGAGGCCAGTACGGGACTAATCAGCCCCATCGGGGATGGCCCTGCACTCCTGGGAGCCTCCGGAGGTGGACTGGCTTTTTGCCCTGTTGTATGTGGGGGACTTCGAGAGCCCATCCCACTTGAAGGGATGCACTCTGTCTCTGAACACATGGGGAGGGTCCCAGGCCCAGCACAGGAAGATTTGGTGGACTTGGTGGAGCCCCGGTTGGGGGCCCTACCCTGCCTGGGGAGTGGTGGGTGGATAGGTGGGGGGTAGGTTGGAGGTGGGGGAGAAGGAATGGGGGTAAGGGGAGGGAGAAGGAGAGGGAGAGGGGAATTATATGTGAAACAAGCCTGTTCCCTAACTTGAATTAATAAAAAAAAAAAGAAGATTGTACTTAATATAAGACTCTGTGTGTTATTTTGGGGCCCTAATGTGGCAGTGGAAATCAGGTGGCTGGTGGAAAGACTTATTGTTACAATTTTCACATCTGTATTTATAGAATGAGGTCAGTTATTTGTGGTCGTTTTCATATCACATGTTTTAGGTTTTGTATCAAGCTTATAGCAAGTCCAACCTTACTGTTAGGACTGGTACATTTTAAGTTCATGACCATTGCAGCCATTTAGTGTTTTCCTTATGTCCTGAAGATAGTGACATGCATAATTGCATTGGGCTAAGATGTCTTATGGATATGGGTGATAGGATCTGAAGTCATCATATAGGCATTAGACCCAAAAGCATCAGTGTGAAAGAACATGTACCTGTGATGATGATTTTTTAAAAAAGAATGTGTGGTTAGTTAGATGTTGATATCTTTTTCTTTAGAGAATCTATTCTTATTTAAAATTTCTTTCTCATAAAGCTCTAAATTTTTGGAGCTAGGGACATTGGCTCAGCAGTTAAGAATGCTTTCTCTGCAATCAGGAAAACAAGACTTTAGATACCAGCACCCACGTAACCAGCTGGATGTATTAGGCAGGGTTCTCCAAAGGACCAAAATGGTAAAAGAGCAAACAGATACAAAGCCAATTTTCTTTCATCCATGTTCTCTTATCTGGTCTACTACCATAGGTGCTGCCCACAATTTAGGTGGATCTTCTTGTTTCAAATAATCTGTTCAAGGAAAGACCTCACAGGAATATCTAGCAATGTTTAGTAAACTAGATGCAGTCAAGTCAATGACCAAAGCCATCACATCTGGGATGCCTCAAAACATCTCTAACCCCAATTCAGGGGGTGAAGACAGGAAGACCACCAAGGCTTGTGGATTTCTTTCTAGCCTTGCTGAAGAAAGTTTTGGATTAATGGAGAGATCTTGTCTCAATGGAATAGATGGAGAATGATAGAAGAGGACAATGGGCATCCTTTTCTGGCTTCCTGGATTGTATACAGGTATGCACACCTGAAGACACATATCCATAAAAAATGGATTTTTAAAAAATTTAAATAATCTTCCAAATTGATGTGGGACCACTTATTTCCTTGCTTTTTCCAAACCCAAACCTACATCATCACTCACCCTTTTAAATTATTACTGTAATTTAAAATTGTCTGATGAACAAGTACATGTGACACACTGAGCCATGCCAAACACTTTCTGGGGACAGTGTGCGCCATGTGCTCTTTGGCCTTAAACCAGCTGCTGAGTGTCCATATGGGGTGCCACCATGCATAAAGCACACTCATCCCTACAGCTCTACTTAGGGCACACTCACAGTGACAGTACTGTTAGTTAGCACAAGGGCACACTTGCCTGCTGTTGTGTTCCATAATCTTACTTTGATTTGTACTCAAGAATCTGTCCTTCTAATAATTGACCAGACTCTAAGGTATCTGTCTCATCCTGCAGACACTTAGAAACCTCCATTGCCTTGAAAGATGTAATGCTCAGAAAACTGTGCTCAAAGGGATGCACCAAAGCATATCTCAAGAAGAAAAGGGGTGGGGTGTGTCTCAAAGCACTGGCTGGTGGTATATGACACAAATAGGATTTATTCTGGCATACTCAGTTTCTTCCTTCTCTAGGTTATATAAAAGAGAACACATGTGTGTAACCTTCTTGGCACTGGTCTCTAAGAATGCTGAGACAAAGCTCTACCATGGATACAGAGATAGGAGGGAACTCGAAGGCAAAGAGAGACAGAGTGTATTGTTACAGAGCTGACTGCAGTTGTCTAAGGGGTTGATAATTCATTTCCTGGCATGAAAAAAAAAAGAATTGAATAATTGGGAAAGACAGGGGACCAAGCCATGGGAAAATACAGCTTTATACATTTGGGAAGGGGAAGCCTAAGGCTTGAATTTCTCTAAACAGATTCTGGCTTGGATGTTTTATAGGGCCCCTGTGTCCTTCCCATTTCTCTATTTGTCCTCTTTAGGTACCCAACCCTATGTTCTTCCTCTGTTTCTTCTGGAAATGTTTGCTGGTGACTAAAAGCAACCATCTCAGGGATCCCCTTTCTCTCCTATAGGCTACCCATGTCCCTCTAATTTTCTGATGGCTACCTATATCACACCATTTCAACCCCAGGTTCAGACTGGCAATTCACTTCTGATGATAACCACTTGGATTCGGTATGGAAAGATTTGATCTTATGGTCAAGACTATATTACCTTCAGATTCTAGCCATATGTGGGGTCCCAAGACTATACTTCTGACAAACTGGAAAATAATTCAGGGATTTTAACTATGACTTCATATTTAATCACTTTCTAGAATGACCCACAATATGACAGTTTTATTAATTAAGTACACACATAGGCTGAGATGTAAGAGAAAGTGTAGCGCTTCCATGACCTATCCTGTGGTACTTACGCTTGTCATTCCCATTGGTAACAGTCTGACACCAAGCAGGATGTTCTATGGTGAAATGCCATTAAATAGCAAATGACTGATTAAATCATTAATTATGTAACTTGACTCATAGTTTAGTCTCCTTCCTTCTCTGGAGGTACAAAGGTCCCACTTTCCTAGCCTCCAATCATGATTTTTAACCTCATGGTGACAAGCCCCATCCTTCAGCAATCTAGGAGCTTACCATGAATGTGCATAAAAGTCATTTATATACTTGTGGAAATCTTAGGGCTTTTGGAACTCTGCCGTGGGCTGGAGGACAATGATCACATAGAGACTATGTTATACTATTCAGGGAACACAGAAGTGTGGGGAAGCAAGTATGTGTTATACCATCAAACAACTATGTATTATTGCTGCCTCTGAAGTCTTAAGTAATGGATGAAGCTAATAGTGGGGTCCAAAGAAGTCTCCTTGGGGTCAAGAACACACAGTGTGGTGTTTAAGAGCCTCTGACAATCATTCCAAGAAGAGCTTGCACAACCCTGAAAGCATCCCATTTCTGATTCCCAATTTGCATTTACTTTTCTCTTTCTTAGAAATTTCCTGCTTCTGGCTTTTGCTTTAATGCTATAATTGGTTGAAACAGATTGAAAAACTGTATGAGCCCATTAGACCCTTAATCACCTGTTAAAGATGAGAGCCACCAGTGAGGGACAACGGTGTTTAATTCCTTGAGGGGAACTAATTGAAAATCTCTTTTAAATCTATGCCCTAGTAGACTCAGTGAAGATGCTGAACACAGAAAGCTCAAGCCTAGACATGAGAAATAGTAACATACTCATAGATGAGTTAGGAGGAAGAAAGAAGCCACCTGCTGAAGGGACTAAGGGGTTCAAGTCCAGATCAGTGGATTTCTTTCCTTGTAGAGACCTGTATATGTAGTGAATGTTCAGAACAAGAAGAACTGTGCAAATGTAGGGAAACATTATCATAATTGCTTCTGGCATAGAAATATTTTAGCTAATGTTATTTTAATAAGAGTTTCTGTCAAGGTGGTGAAAGGCAAATCATATAAAGCAAAATTTTCCTCTAATATTCTCTGATTTAATGCTTCTTGGATTATTTCGCCAGACACTTGGAAGCCCCCTGAGCAATCTGTCAGGTCACTGTGACCATTGTTCCGCCCTAGATATAATAGTGGTTTACTCTCTCTGCCAGATATTGCACTAAACATTATAGGCTACAGGAGGATGTAAAGTGGCACTCTCTGGCCTCGAACGGGTTACAGTTTGAATGGGGTCATCCGAATCCAAAAAGCTGACAACAAATTCAAGGCAGCATGGTATCTGAGTTGAAAGTATGTAAGTGCGAAAGTCAGAACTCCAGACTCTAAAGAGATAAGAAATATCAGTTCCTGGAGCAGTAGCACTAGGACAGACATTTACAAATGTCTGGCAGAGTACAGAAGACCCTTATTGAATGGAACTGTCTATGATGGAAGTACTATCCTTAACTACACTGTTACACTGTTTACAAAAAGCATAGAATTATTTGTGACAGAGCCAAGAGTCAGAGCAGAGGAGGAGAGTACCAAAAAGTTACGAAATAAAATATGTAAATATCATGAAGTTTTACTGATAAGAATACTATGAGAAAAGTAATCATTTGAAGAACAATAGAAATTATCAGCTTTGGGAATACTTTCTATTCTTCCTCCCAAACTAGCATCAGTTTTTAAATGGGATCCCTAGAGCAACAGCATAAGTAATAGCTGGGAAAAACTAGAAATATAACCTTCCATATTGCCTTCTGTACCTATCATGCTACTTCTCTGGGGAAGGGTCCAACACAGTGTATTCTGACAAGCTTGGGCAGATGATTGTGGTGAATGATAAAGTTTGAACATGGTAGCATTGTTTAGTCATCGTGGTCTTGCTTTCTTGTTTTTCTTCCTTCTTTGGTCCTATCCAATCCCTTATTCTCGAGTTTTCTGTCTTTGCCAACCTTGCTTTCAACTAAAAACTTATTATAAAGAAGGTAACAGTGTAGTTAAGGATAGTACTTCCATCATAGACAGTTCCATTCAATAAGGGTCTTCTGTACCCTGCCAGCCCACTCTGTCTCACAGGGAAGAATGGGTCTCCTCTTCAGATACTTATCCCTATTTATTCCTGGGTCCATTCCACCATAAAGCCCCCCACCATGCTGTGGTGCTCTCTTCTCTCCCAGGTGTCTATTTGTCTATTCTTCCCTATTGTAGTTTCTCCTTAGGAACATGGTGGTCTTTTCTTAGTGGAGGTTGAAGATTTGGTATATTTGGTATTTAATACAGTATGGTCAAGGACTGAGCCATATAAGCAAATAACAGAACAAATCAAACCCAACAGAAATCTTGCTTATATGTTTTCCCCTGAAAATAGTTGCTTTCTCTTTTTTTTTTGTTTTTGATATAAAAAAAACCATATGATCTCAGGAAAATAAATCTTCTGCCAAAGTTCACTGTTAAACATTTACCATATCTAAACCTACTTGAACTTTTCATGTTCATAATTATTTTTAATGCTTTCTGTATTTAAGTTAGGCCTGTTATTGATTTCTAGAATGCTACTGAATCTTGGATTACTTATGTATCTTTCTTGTCTTAGTCATGTTTCTTTAAAGAAACAGAATTGGTGTGTGTGTGTGTGTGTGTGTGTGTGTGTAGGAAATTTATTAGGCTAGTTTACAGGATGCCACTTGAGTAGTCCAACAATGGTTGTCTCATACTGGAAAGACTGAGTCAGGTGGTGGCTCAGGCTACCGGGCTGGAGTCTTGGAGGCTTTCTGGGGAGATGCCAATCTGAATCACAAAGAAGTTTCCTGACTCCTCAGCAGGCACAAGGGAATGCTTCCTTCTTCCACTTAATTACCTGGTCAGTCTGCAGAATTTCTGGCTAGATCTGGGGTAGACCTTTCTGCTCTAAATAATCTGATTAAGAAAATCCCTCATATATTTTTGGTTGTGAGCCTAGCCTTTAATGACTGAGCCATCTCTCCAGCCATTATAAGTTTCAAGAGAAATCTTGCACTAGGGAAATGTCCGGAGATCTACAAGGATGACCCCAACTAACAATCTAAGCAATAGTCTAGAGGCTACCTTAATGCCCTTCTCCTATAATGAGATTGATGACTACCTTAAATGTCACCCTAGAGCCTTCTTCCAGTAGCTGATGGAAGTAGAAGCAGGCACCCACAGCTAAACACTGAGCTGAACTCTGAAATCCAGTTGCAGAGAGGGAGGAGTGATGAGCAAAGTGGTCAAGACCAGGTTGGAGAAACCCACAGAAACAGCTGACCTGAACAATGGGGACCTCATTGACCCCAGACTGATAGCTCGGAAACCAGCATAGGACCAACCCAGGCCCCTTGAACATGGGTGTCAGTTAGGAGTCATGGACAATCTATGGGACCTCTGGTAGTGGATAAGTATTTATCCCTAGTGTATGAATGGGCTTTGGGAGCCCATTCCACATAGAGGGGATGCTGTCTCAGCCTAGACACATGGGGAAGGGCCTAGGCCCTGCGCCAAATGATGTGACAGACATTGATGATCCCCCATGGAAGGCCTCACCTTCCCTGGGAAGCAGCTAGGGGTTGGGATGGAGGTAGGTGGGGGCATGGAGAATGGGAGGGATAGGAAACAGGGATTGATATGTAAAACAAGATTGTTTCTAATCTAAATTTTTAAAAAAGAAAAACATAAAAATCCCTCATGGGGGTGCCAGCAGCTTGGGTTTTAGTTGACTCCAGATGTAGTCAAGTTGACAAACAAGATTAATCATCACAGGTCTTGCTTATCTGTCCATTAAGAAGCTATAATTGTAATGGGTCACTGATTGACACAGGTACCTTGGATGGGCTCAGTCAGTGACCATACTGTATTAAATGCCCAATACATAAAATCTTCAACTTCCATTAAAAAACCCAAATTTTGTTGTTGTTACTTGGACATTTGTGTACCCCCACAATGGAGCCTCTATCCTCAAATAATTTTTTACATTTTGATTGATAGCATCTGCTTTAATACAGTGTGTCAAAAATTTGAAAATCATTTCTATGCCATTCATTCTCCCAAATCTCCATATTAATCTTATAATTATGCTCCATAAATTTAAAGTCATAATTTTTGTAAATCATGGTTTATTCAGTTGCACATATGAAAACAGCATGGTAGATTATATTGACTCATGAGAACACATGTACACACGAACTCACAAGTACTCATAACCAGAAATCAATAAAAACCAAAGACCAGTTACTGAACTTACTAAATTCGAAGTATACATGTATTTAGTGGGTTTATAGACACAAAAAGGATTAAAAATATGATTACAAAGCAATCAATAATTCAACTATGTTGTTAAATATCTGTAATCCTGGCTATATGGGATGCTGAAGTAGGAAGATAGCAACTACAAGGCTGTGGTGATGACAGAGTGAACTTAATGTCTGGGCAACTTAGTGAGCTCCTCTGTCAAAATAAAAGGTAAAATGAGTATTTGATTAGAGGTACAGCTCTTACTTTGCATTGATACTCTACATTCAACTTCTAGCACCATAAATATATAGAAACTGCAAAACTACTAAGATTGCCAAGTAGTTATTGAAATTAAATAAATAAAACTTCTATAAATTAAACATATAGTTAAACCCAAAACTTCAAGAGAAGAGTGACAGAATAGTAGGCATTTCCAAAGAGATTATTTAAGAATTGGGGCTGGAGAGATGGCTCAGAGGTTAAGAGCACTAGCTTTTCTTCCAGAGGTCCTGAGTTCAATTCTCAGCAACCACATGATGGCTCACAACCATCTATAATGAGACCTGGTGCTCTCTTCTGGCCTGCAGGTATACATGCAATAAATACATCTTAGGAAGTGGAATACATTTTTGAGTACATTCCCAAGACTGAAGATGGATAATAAGAAAAACATTCAAACGATTTAAAGAATGACTAACTTATATGCCATCCTATAGCCTTCATCCAGCAGCTGGTGGAAGTAGAAGCAGACACCCACAAATAATCACAGAACTGAACTGGAACCCAGATTCAGAGAAGGATGAGTGAAGAGCACAGGGGTCCAGACCAGAACTTTTGCTCCCCAGACTGATAGCTGGAATACCAGCATGGGACTGATACAGACCCCAGGAACATGGGTTTCTGTGCAGAAACCTCGTAAATCTACAGGACCTCCTGTAGTAGCTCAGTATTTATCCCTAGCATAGGTGTGGACTTTGGGAGCCCATTCCATATAGAGGAGTACTCCCTGAGCCAAGACACTTGGGGGGTGGGCCTAGGCCCTATCTCCAAAGATAAGATAGACTCTGATGACACCCTATGGAAGGCCTCACCATCCAGGGGGAGCAGAAAGGATATGTGATAGATAGGGTTTTAGTTGCAGGGGCAGGAGTGGGGTGGGGAGGGTGGAGGTAGGGGAGGACAGGAGGGAGAAGGGAACTGGGATTGTCATGTAAAACAATCCTGTTTCTAATTCAAATAAAAAAAAGCTTAAAAAATGAAACATACAGAAAGGCCTATTACATTTTTGATTGAACTCTACATGGACATGGAGAGATGAAGTGGAATGGGGATCAGGCAGTATTTTAACACACCATTGAAAAGGCTAACTTTTAAGAACTAGAATTTTTAGATTCAATGACTTTAAAAATAGAGTAGAAGTTAAATATCATAGTTTCATAGTACCAAAAAAAATCTAATTTTCACAGTGATTAGACACAAAGATGAATTGCCTCCCTAGGAGGAATTAGAGTCACATGATTCTTAGTGAAAACATGCCTAAGTTCAACATCTAAGATTCAGTGTACTTTGGTGTTTTTCCTTCAGCTGTCTAGCTTTATCCCCCCTTGTCAACTGTCACCTGGCTTAGGTTCCCTCTTACACTTCTGTCCAGTTCTCTGCCTGTATTAGTTACTTTTGCTCCAAATCAGTATCACAACTGAACTTTAAGCACCACTTAATCAATAAAAAATTAGCTAAGCCCAGATAATGCAGGCAGACATACAAATACCCATTCACGGCAGGCATGCCAAAAATTTTTATCAAAATACTCAACCAAAAGACAAATTATAAATATTCAAATCAATACATAAGAACAGAAACAACAAGAAAACCTAGTACTGTGTGTGTCCCCCAAATTACTAACCACATAGGAATTGTCCCCAGTGAGACCCATTTAGTTAGATTTCCAGACAAAATATTCAAAAGAAAATGATAAATATGTTCAATAATTCAAATACTACACAGATAAATGTCAGAATGAACTTAAAGTGGACAAGAATAAACACTTGAATGATTTCCAAGAGAACATAACTAAAATAAATTAAAGGCAGAAAAACAAAATTCAATAGAAATGAAAATTTTGTAGAAAAGCCAAACTAGAATGAAGCTAGAAATGAAAAATTCAGTGAGTCAATAAAATATATCATATGGAGGAAAGAATTCTTGAAGACAAGATAGAGGAATTGGAGATAATTAGTTCAAGAAAATATTATTGTAAAAACCTCATAAATAGAATATGTGAGATGTTTGAGGTACCATGAGAAAACCAAACCTATGAATTATGGACAAAGGGGAAGAATTATATGACAAAGGCATAGAAAAAATTTTCAGTAAGACCACAGAAGAAAATTCTCAAATCTAGAGGATTTTTGCATCTATATTCATCAGGGAGATTGGACTTTTATACTGTTGGTTTGTATTTGTAATGTCTTTATCTGGTTTTGATATCAGGGTAATACTGGTCATAAAGAGTTTGGAAGCTTTCCTTCTGTCCTATTTTAATTTACTGTTGCTGTGATAAATATTGACCAAAACTAGTTGTGGGGAGAAAAGAGTTTAGTTTATAGACTATTATGAGGGATACCATTGATGGTAGATATCCTTCTGTATGCTGTGAATATATGTGTCTCTTATTGGTTGACAAATAAAGCTATTTTGGCTAATGGGCAGGCAGGATTTATCCAGGTGGGAAATCTAAACAGAGATAGAGAAATATATTAGGCAGAGTCAAGGAGAAGCCATGTAGCTATCAAGGAAGTAAGAGGCCTGGGTATCACTGGTAAGTCAAGACTATGTGGAAACACACAGATTAATAAAAATGGGTTAGAGAGATAGCCAATATGAAGCCTGAGCCATCAGCCAAACAGTTTATAATAAATATAGGCCTCTGTGTGTTTATTTGGGACTAAATGGCTTTGGGACCAGCCAGGACAGAAACTTTGTCTACATACCATGGCAGGAACTCAAACCAATAATCTGTAGACATGAATTAAAAAAGGCTATGGAGAAATGCTGCTTACTGGCTTGTACCTCATGGTTTGCTCAACTACATTTATTATACAACTCAGAACCACTTGCCCAGGGGTGGTACTACCCACAATGGGCTGGTCCCTCCCTCTCCCATCCTATATGGACCTTTAAGCAAGAAAATGCCCTACAGACTTGCATATAGTCCAATTTGATGGAAACAATCCCTCATTTTATATTTCCTCTTCCCAGATGATTCTACTTGGTATCAAGTTGACAAAAAATTTCACCCCCAGACCTTCCCTTTTAGTTTATGACATGCTTTAAATAGTGTTGGTATTAGCTATTCTTTGACATTCTGGTAAAATTACATAGTGAATCCATCTAGTCAAGGATATTTTTAACGCAGAACATGTTTTGTTACTGCGTCAATCTCATTGCTGTTTATAAATATATTCAGAATTTGAAATTTAATCCTGCTTTAATTTTAATTTGTTATTTCATGTATATCTAGAAATTTATTTATTTCTTTTAAGTTTCCAATCTATTAAATATAGGCTTGTAAGGAATGTTGCCATGATTAAAAAAAAATATTGGCGTCCACTGTGATATCTTGATTTTCATCTCTAGTTCTATTAATTTGGGTCTTTTATCTCTTGTTTTGATTAAATTGTGTTTGATTAAATTTTGTTTATCTTTTTTAAAAGAATCAGCTTTTGTTTTTATTAATTGTTGGTTTTGTTTTTATTTTGTGAATTTCTGCCCTGATTTTGATTAATTTTTCCAATTATTTGAAGTTTGTTTAGTTTTTCCAAGGCCTCGAGGAATTATCATTAATTAATTTAAAATGTCTCTATCTCTTTCTCTCTCTTGCCTAGTCATTTATCAATATAAATTTCTTAGGATTACCTTATTGTGCCCCATACATTCTGATATGTTGCATCTTCATTTACTTTTTAAATTTCTTACTGATTTCTTCCCAGACATAGTTCACATTCAGTAGTGTATTGCATAGTCTTCATGAGTTTGTGTATTTTGTCTAGTTTCTATGCTGTTGCTATCCACCTTTATTCCAGATAGAATGCAGGATATCATTTCAATTTTCTTATATATGATTATACTTGCTTTGTGTCACATTATATGACTGAATTTTAGATAAAGTTTAGGGGCTGTTGATTAGAATGAGTATTCTTAGGGTCTGTCTGAAATGCTCTGTGAATATTTGTTAGGTCCATTTGATTTATGATGTTATTTAACTTTAGGGTTTTTTTTTCTGGCATAGGAAGAAATTGGTGAGAGTGGGGTTAAAGCCATTTGCAATCACTGGGTTGGGATTAATCTGTGGCTTTACATTTAGCAGTATTTTATGAAATTTAGTATATATATATATATATATATATATATATATATATATATATATATATTGTAATCTCCTCTTAAGGGGGAGTTCCAATGATTAGTATGAATTAATCTTTTTTCTTCTGACTATTTTTGATTTGGAATCTATTATATCAGACATTAGAATAGCTACATCTACTTGTTTCTTAGTTTCGTTTGCTTGGAATATCTTTATCCTTTTACTCAGTGGTGGTGTCTGTATTGATGGTGAGGTGTATTTTGGAGACAGTGAAAAGATGGGTTCTGTTTTCTAATCCAATCTACTTGTCTGTATCTCTTCATTAAGGAATCTAGAATTTTACTATTGAATAACATATATTAATTCTTGTTTCATTTTGTTTGTGTGTGTTTTTCTTAAACCTCTTTTAATTAGATGTTCTAGGATTATATATTTAGTATCTTTGACTTCCTAGACATGTTTATTCTTGTCTTTAAACTGAAGTAATCCATACAATAATTGCTTTAGAGCTGGCCTATTGGTAATAAGTTCCATTAGTCTATTTTTCCATGGGTACTTTTTATCTCTCCAATTTAATGGATTTTGTGGCTTAGGTAATAGTTTGGGTTTGAAGTTATGTTTTTTTTTTCTTTTCTTTCTTTCTTTTGCTTGGAATATATATATATATTTTATATATAAATTATATATATATAATTAAAATATATATATATATATAATATATTTAATATATAATATATTAAAATTAAAATATATATAAAATATATAATATATATAATATATATATACATATATATATATATATTTTTTTTTTTGGCCCAATGACTTTAAGTATTTCTGCAGAATATCTGGGTGACACTCTGATGGACTTGCATTTGTAGGTGAGTTGGCCCTTTTCTCTTGACGTTTTCAATACTTTTTCTTTTTCCTGTGTTTACAATGTTTTAAATATAATATTTTGTGGGTATTTCTTTTTTTAACAATCTACTTGTATTTTATAGGATTTTTGTACCTAGCTGGGCATCTTTCTTTATTTGGAAAGTTTTGTTATATGATTTATTTTATAAATATAAATATCTATGTCTTTGGTATGGAGTATTAGTTCTTCTATGTCTATAATTTGAACATTTTGTTTTTTATGACTGTATAGTCATATTATTTAAGAAAAAGGTAATTGTTCTTTACTGAATGGTCTAATTTCTCTATGTTGTCTTCCAGCCTCAGCCTCGGTTTTCCATTTTCTATAGGTTCTTTTTTTATTTCTATATTTTAGTTTTTGGTGAGGTCTCCATTGAGCTTTTAACTGGGCTTATTGGGTTTTACATTTGTAGCATCATTTCACTTTAGTTTTACTTCAGCAATTCTCTTTATTGAATTCTATTTCCACGTCTTGGATTGACTTCCTTATTTCATTCTACTATAAGTTTTTATTCTCTTAGAGTGCATTCCTATTATCTTGAAGTTGTTTGGGCATAATTATAATTATTCTTTAAAGTTTTTTGGCTGGAATGTCTTCAAATTGTTCCCATTAGTAGCCATTACTATGGGTTAGTAGTTTTTTTTTGAAAACAAGTTCCCTTCGACTTTCATAATATTTTTGTTTTTATGCCCATCTAGAGTTAGTTTATTAGTTGAGATTTTCTTTTATATTTTTTTATATTTGAGTTCCCCCTTTTTCTTTCAGTGGACCACGTCACCCTGCTTTTTTTTTTTTGCTGTCGTGTCTGGATCGGCATCTCCCCTATGATGTGCCTTTGGTGCCCCAACAAGCAACTATTCATCTAATTCTGCACACTCATTGCTGTCAAGAAAACACATTGTTCACCCTGCCTTGCATGTGCTGCTTTGAATTATCTTTCCGTTTTACCACTTGCTGGAAAAACTGCATCTCAGCAGTGCTTCAGGTCCCATGGGAAAGACATCCATCAACACAGACCTGGTTTTCCCCTCAGGTGTCTGTCCATTCTGGTGCCAGTTATTAAGCCTCATAGGTTCCTATTCATCAAAATCATGCCCCTTTCTGCAGTGCATATTCAGCAGAACGCCAGGGAAGGGCAGCTGCATGAGAAATGTGCAAATTAGCCAGGTTATTCTTATTCAAAAGAGCCCCAAATGCAAAGGCATGTTTTGGAGTTTTAAATAAAACCTATTCTTGACTTACTAGAAGCTCCATGCTAATCCTCCATGTTATTAATTGTCTAGAGAAGTAGAAAGGTTAATGGTGAGGAGAGAAGGCTAGATGTGGCCTAATGGAGAGGACTCAGCAGAGAAGGATGTGTAAGCCTTTGTTTATCTGTGTATCCTTCTCCATAGTATGACTAACTCATTCAAAATAAATGTAAATGCTAAAATGTCTACACAATTTCTAGACTCACGTGCCTTTTGTCATTATTATTACTTTTGTATTCATATGCACATGTTTGCAATGGAAGTTAAACAGAAGTGGGCAGTTTAACAGAAGATTAGATTTGGCTTTTGATTCCTAATAGAATTGGATAGTTTTCCATAGGAAAATGTTCTCAGCAAGAATACAAGATGGAAGAACCTTTGCACGTATTGCTCTGTCACATTAGAACTACACAGCTAGGGCTGGTAACTCTCAATTAGCAGGTCATCATGTGCAAAGTTAAAAATTACTGGTTTTAGCATTCAGAAGAAAGTGCAATTTTTTTTTTTTTTTTTTTTTTTTTTTTTGTAAACCTAACATGAACTAGTTTTAAGGGACTCAGGGCAGGACTAGGACTTTCTAGAAAACTGAGGAACTGAAAGTTGCTTCTTTTTCTGGGAAATGGTGACTGTTGCTTTTTAAAGCTAAAGCCTTTTTGGTCCAAAGAAAATTACCTTAATAAATAAGCAGATAAGCACTGGCCACAGTTCCTGGCTTCCCTTTGATTGACAAGGTGAAGGAGCATAGACAATACACAGGGGGTTTTCAGTGCTTGTAGGAGTTTCCCTGGGAGATGGGCAAGTACAACAAAGACAGATGTGTGTATTATTCCCATCTTCATGTAGCCTGATATTCTGCCATTGGAATCGAGGTGCATGATTTGGAGATTATATTGTCTTTATTACGTTCCTATAAAGGCCCAGATACTGACAACACATGAAAGTGTTTCCTGAGAGATTCACTGATGGTCATATGTAGCTGAATCTCCATGACTATTCTCAATTTGGGTATAGATATAATTTGCAGTGGAACGTGTGTGTGTGTGTGTGTGTGTGTGTGTGTGTGTGTGTGTGTGTGTGTGTGTGCCTGTGTCTGTACATGTGCTGTAATTCTGTGATGACTCAGAAATAAACATAATATTTACAAACAAAGGCTGTGAGAGATTTAAATTTGATAATTTTAATCTGGATTACATCCATAAAGGTTAAATGAGTATTTCTTGAATGTGATCTTGTATCCTTTCTCCTAGAACATAGTCTCTGTTAGGACAGACACCATGCTGGCCCCGCCCCCTGATGATGGGCAGGGCATGCACAGGGGCTGCTAGGCCATCACTTCACTCATCACACATTACAGACCTGTGTGAGGACTATTTGCATGCGTAGAACCTCAGTGCATATTCACTGTCTTCCCTTTAAAAGTTCCAACTACCCCCTACACTTCTGTCTTTTCTTGGGTTGACTGACAATCCATCCCCATCTCTCCCCACTTTTTCAATAAAACTCGGCGTGAGTTGTTGGTCCGCAGTTTCGTATTTCATCACCAATAGCTGCAGCAGAAATCTAACAGTCTCTGCCCTGAGATTATTTTCTTCTCTGCATTCTGTTGCTTGAAAATAAACAATGGATGAGATAAAGCTGTTGACTTTTCAGACCTTGAAAGCTGAGGGCATAGAATTAGGACAATCTTTTTCCTTATTCCTTGATTTTAGTGAGAAATATGTAGGAAGGCAGCATATCAAAGCTGAAGGTCGTGGAGTGTATTAAAGGATCCCTGGCTCTATTTGTGTATTTGATTTCCCTGTTATCTATCTCTTCCTTAATACAGTAGAACACTCACTAAACATTATTGCTCATGCTTGTGCAAACAATGCAGATATGAACGTAATCTTGGTGTTCTCTTTGGGCAGTGTTGGCAGATGACCTTTATACTAAGGGCCTCTTGTAGACTATCACTTGTTAAATTACACTGTACTCCATGGAGAAGGAGACAGCTTACTGTCTGAAAAGTGAAGATTTCTCTGATCTCTAGCATTTTCCTGATTCAAAGGAATGGTCCTTGAGTACTCACAGTTTGCTGGACTCTTAGCCCTGTGGGGGCCAGGGGGTCAGGAGCTCCTGCTTCTACTCAATGACAACCAGCACCTGTGAAGCTCCTTTCTCAGCCCACTGCTTCTTGTCTTTTTCATATTCTCGGCAGGTTTTTCTGGCCCCGGTACTTCAACTCAGCAAGAAAATTATAACCCACATTTCTGTGGATTCTAACTGCAGAGGTGTTTCAGGTCGGAGGTTTCCAGAGGGAAGAAGTTCCAGAAATTAAGGAGTAAATCCAGGGCACTTTGCTTTTAGAAGGAAAGCTTTCATGGTAATGGTCACATTTAGAATGTACATGGTACAACATGTTGGTGTGCAGGCAGACATGGTGCTGAAGAAGAAACTGAGAGTCCTCCAGGAAGTGGTCTGAGACACTGGGTATGGATTGAGCGTATATGAGACATTAAAGCCCGCCTCCATAGCAGCATACTTCCTCCAATAAGGCCACACCACTCTAACAAAGCCACACCTCCTAATAGTGCTGCTCCCTTTTGGGGCCATTTTCTTTCAAACCACCACAGTAGGATATTAGTAGCAGATATTTTCCCCCTAGGGCCCATGTTCTATATAATACCTGCCATTTGACTTTATCATCAGTGTTAGATATTTGTTCCATCTCATGGAGCAGGCCTTAAATACAAAAATAATAAAAAAAAACAACAACAAAAAACTGCTGGATATTCCTATGACATATGTGACATCTTTGCACCAGTGTGTATATCTTATAGGCAGGTCACTATTGTAGTAACACAGGAATTGTAGCTGAATGACATTGATGATTACTTTTCTCTTGCAGTAGCATGGCACGTATAGCACCTTCCAGTGCTATGAACACGATTCAGTAGGGGTGAAGCTTATAGTTGAACACTAGCTTGGTTTCTCCATGTTCTATGACATAAGTATGTGGTATCTTCAATAATAGGGATTTACCTATTGTCAGGTTGCAGAGGGTAACCGATAGTTTTGGGAATAGTTTAGGAGATTTGTGGGACCACTTTGGCTAGTGACTCAAAAAGATGCAATACATTCCTGGTACTGGAGGATTTATTGGTAGCATATGAGGTCTAGCTGGGTATTACCTCACCTATTATGAAATGACTGCATTTAAATTCCTTTTATATATTTTGTGAAACATTACAATAGTAGTTTTCCATATGACTTTTTAGTGTTACTTATTTCTTCCCACCTGCTCTCTACTAATTATAGACATGTTCATACAGACATAGACAAACATAGGTTTGATATAAACCATGCCTGTTTTCTTCAAGCAAGCTATCATGGATGGACACACACACACACACACACACACACACACACACACACACACACACACACACACACACAGAGATCTTTCCATAAATCATCTAAATTAATTTTGGAAATGCTGGTTTTTAATTTTTTGCTCAGTATGAAACCCTACTATCTAATGGATATCTGAATAGGAGCAAGGCTGCACACTACATTCCTGGCTACTCCTGGATAGCAACATGTTAAAAACAAAAATAAAAACTAATCCAAAACCAGAAGTAGAGGAGCAGCAGGCATCTGGGTTTCTAAATGTGCTTGGATTCCAAGATGCCTTGTTTTGATGTAGCCTCAGGAGACTCAGAGATGATGTATTTTTCAGCCTGATGCTTGAGATGGGTTGTTTGCTTTGGTTTTGTTCAGGGTTTTGGTTTTACATGGTAGGCATTTTTTTGCTCTTGTCTGAGGAAACAAAAGTATAAAAGTTGCAGAAAGTCAACACTGAGGCTTGGAATCAAGAGAAAGGCTATAAGTTTCCTAGGCAACCCACAGGTCTGAAGATGCAATTTTGACAGAAAACCACAAAATGGCTTTGTGTCTTTTCTCCTGAACACAATATATCACCTTCTGAGTTATAATCTTCCTACTAAAAATGGAATCTTTATTATATTTAAGCCAGTGTTTGCTTAAATAAAAAACTACATATGCATGATATTTAGTTCAGGAATTCATGTAGTCCTTTTTGTAATGCTTGTTGGAAAAACAACATTCTGACTTCTCCCCTTTTCCAGTTCCCTAAAGGCAGCAAGATTCAACTCTTCTTGCAGATGGTCTTGAAATTATCTTTTATTTCTGAAGAAAATTCTAGTTTTTTATTTTAATTGACTCATTATTGTGAAAAATTAGCTTTTGTTTCCCACCCTTACTTATCTCAACTACTGGCACAGCCTCCACTCTCTAGGTGCTTTCACACCCTGGCTGCCACATTATGGTGTGGGACTAGATCAATATTGGGACAGACGTACCACAACTAATTGTAATTTTCATACAATATGTTTTCCTTCTCTGGACCTAATAATCAATTTGCTTTTCTTCCTATGTTCCTTGGTTTCCTCCTTTTCCAGTCAATGATTGAAACTGAACCTCTCATCTGGGGGTATAACTCTCTTTACAGTATGCCCAACCCATTAGCCATTCCACCACGGTCTCAGTTGGAAGATCTCTCTCCTGGAGTATCTCTATGGATTCTCACACGATAGTCTCCAGTTGTTATCTTGAACACAGCTTCATTATCATCTTGGTAATTTCTTATCTTTCTCATTGTCCTGCATTTTTCCTTTGTTGGTCCCCCTCCTACCTTTTAGGCTTATTTTTTTAATCGTTCATATTATTTGAATGCATCTTGTGGTCCCTTCTTGTCAGAATGCTTTGGCAGTCAATTGTTGAAGCAGGGTGCCTAAAGCTGGTTTTATTCCACCTTCACATTTACTTGCTAGCTCCTCTGTATAAATTGGCCACAACTCCTATGATATAATCCATAGTCAAAACCCAAAATGGGGAGAGGAATCATGTTTCTTCCACAAGAAATATTTAGAAGCCTTATGATCTCAAGAGATTTATTTTCCTCAAATAGAAAGGGGGGTATTCTGGCTGTGGTAAACATTATGGCCAAGAGCAACTTGGGAAGGAAAGGTTTTATTTGGCTTGCAGGTTAGAGTCTATCATTCATTATAAGAAGTCTAGGTAGAAACTCAACTAAGGATCCAGAGGAACTGGAGAGAGCCTGGAGGAAGCCTGCTTACTGATTTGCTTAGTCATCTTATACAGCCCAGACCATTTTGCCTATGGATGGCACTGGGCACAGTGCATTAGGCAATATGCATACATACATACATACATACATACATACATACATACATACATACATAAATTATAAATTAACAAATGCCTCACACATCTATTGGATATGGGCATTTCCTTAGCTGATGTTCTTTCTTCACAGGTGACTGTAGATTTGTGCCAAATCAACAGTGGAAGCTGAATATGACAGGGCTAAATAATTGGAAAGAAATATTACTTCTGAACCGATGGAGTTAAAAGAAAGGTTTGCATACACTTATGTAGACACACACACACACACACACACACACACACACACACACACACACACACACACACACACACACACACACGAAATAGATTTTTCTTTCATACAGTACATCTTGACCACAGTTTCTTCTCCCTCACTCCTCTACCTAGCAGGGGAGATACCATGATCAGGTATACTTTACTTGAAAATCTATTTTTCTTTCTTTTTTAAATTCTTTACCCATGTAGAACCGAGATTAAATGTAGGCCATGCTAGACAAGCATTCTATCACTAAGATATATCCCCAGTCATCTTTATATTTTATTTTGAGACAAGATCTCACTAAGGTATCCAGCCCAGATGTAAATACACTCTGTAGCCTTGATGAATATTGAATTTGCAATCCTCCTGTCTCAGCTCCCGAGTAGCTTGCATCATGGAGCCTGGTTCTTTAGCTTGTTTTCTGAGAGCTCTTCCAAAAATAATGAAATGAATACAAAGCACCACATATTTACATCTGTATTCACTTGGATTTTTACTGTGGCTGCCCTATTTGCTATCACAGTGTCATAGGGATATGTCTGCAGAGTAGAAACAGACTCTCTGAACATTTGGCATAAATAATCAAGGACAAAAACTACTAGCAGAGACCTTAAGATCAATTATAACCCCTAAATCACGCATTGAAGTTCAGAGTATTCATATTTTAAATAGGAATACTGATGATTAATTTACAAAAATGTTCTGAGAATACAAGAGCATAATATATTCAAAGAAACATAGCCAAGTTTCTGATTTACTGCATTACCTTCCTCATAAAAATTAAATATAAGCTTCCATAGATAATTCATCAATGGGGTTCAACTTTATAGACTAATAACTAAGTGCTACATGTACTATCCCCAAACATCACTTATTAGCGACACTGTTACCTGTAAGCTAAATGCATGCATTCTTATTTATAATGTGCATGCTTGTTGTTAATTCATATAAGCACATATTAGTAGCAAAGCTAAATAAAATGTTGACCTAAGGATTTTTGGTTAAGACATGGTCTCCTAAAACTGTCATGAACATTGAGCTCATACTTATTTTCAGTTGGATCATCACTGGGAGTGAGTGGGGCAGCCCCACTGTCTTGTGACACAGCACTTAGTCTATTATGTGCTGCTGATCTAATGGGGGACTTGCAGAGGTGCTAGAAATTATAGAGTAGTGGTTCTCTATGGTACAAACTAATACTGTATGATTTTTGAACAGATCCCATCATAGAATGCAGTTAGATTTAATTGTTGGAATCTATAGAAGTCAACTTTGGTGAGATTATCATCTCCTAAAATTTTGAGTTTAGAAAACTTAAGTTTTGACCTCTGAAGATATGTGGACAGACAGCAAAAGAAGCCCCTCCCACAGTAGTCTGGTAATAGTGCAGGTAAATAATGCCTGATAGTGCACTCATGGTTCTTGTTACTCCTTGTACTTTCCCCCAAGAGAGCTGTATTTCTTGGGTGGGAATGAGGAAGCCTGTTATTTACAGCTCATAATCTCCATGAAACACCTTCAATAGATCTAAACTCTATTCCTTGATGCAGAGATACTCTCTTTCCATCTCTCAGTTATTTTTTCTCTAAAGTAATTCATATTGTTTCCTATTTTGTGACATTTATCTCTAACCTTGAAATGATTGTAAATAATACAAAACTGAGCTGCATAAAATCCACATTCAAGTCAGGATCAAAAATCCCTTACCCTTAACATTTTTCTTCCTAATAGAAACCAATGCTTGCAGTTCTTGGGGGAAAAATTATGTCAGTGAAACCTTAAAATATATTAGCTTTTGATAAATGAATCTCCAAAGCTTCCAATGTTTATTATTATTTAATCTAGCCCATTGAAGATGAATATTTGTTTCTCTTGGTGTGCATAGAAAGGCATTAAATAGCCCTCAAGGACTGTGGGTTTGAGTTCTGTGCTTGTTTTACTTTCCTGGGGCTACTGTAACAAATGACCCCAAGTCAGAAGGCTTAAAACAACAAAAAATTAATTTCTCTCACCGTAGAGGCCGAAAGTCTGAAGTCAAGTGGATATTCATCCCTTTCCAGAACCCTGAGGTCCATGTAAGTTCTGGTGGCTACCAGAATTTCTTGGCTTTCTCTACTCTGCGTCTCCCTTTTCTCCATTTTCCTGTCTCTTTTCCTGTTTCTTCTTTTTCTTTTTCCTTTCTACCCTTTCTTCACTCCCATATAATTTTTACTCTCCATGTTTCTCTTGTCTTCTCTACTTTCTCGTATCTCCTATCTTGCAATGCCCTATGCCCCAGGTCTTCTCTTTCTCTGTGCCACCTTTATGCCATTTCAGTTTTTCTCAAAATTCCCCCTCTTCCTCTCTCACAAGGATGCATATGATCACATTAGGTCAACCTGAAAAATCCGGGTTAATTTCTTTTGCTCAACCCTGTCTGTACACATTTCCTCCTGACATGAAAAACAGGAATATGATTTTTTAAGGTGGCATTTGTTCTTCTATGGACTTAAATTTTTGTAATGTGAACATAGTTTGATAGGCCATTAATTCTACCATTATTAGTCTATAGGCAACAACTTACTCAAACCCTATTTTATTACTTCCAACTTGTATGGAAATATTTTTTCAACACTATAAATCAGTCTGTTGGCTAGTTTGCCTATTAGGTAATATTTCAGTTCCTTTTAAGTGCTGGCTATCCATCCTTCATCCAGTAACTGATGGAAGCAGATGCAGAGATACACAGCCAAGCCCTGTGCTGAGCTCTGGGAGTCCAGTTGAAGAGAGGAAGAAGAGATTATATGGGCAAGATTATGGGGGAGTGTCAAGATCATGAGGGGGAAACCCACAGAAACAGCTTGTGGGAGCTTGTGGACTCTGGACCAACAGCTGGGGAGTTGGTATGGGACTGACCTAGGCCTCTGTATGTGGGTGACAGTTGTATAGGTTGGTTTTTTGTGGGGTTCATAGTAGTGGGACAAGAACCTGTCCCTGAAGCATGAAATGGCACCTTGGAAGCTATTCCTTATGGTGGGATGCCTTGCCCAGCCTTGATGCAAGGGAGAGGAGCTTGGTCCTGTCTCAACCTGATATGCAGTGCTTTGTTGACTCCTATGAGAGGCCTTACCCCTTCTGAATGGAGACAGAGAAGTTTATGGGAATAGGTAGAAGGGGGCATGGGGAGGGGGGAACAGGAAGAGAGGAGGGAAGGAAACTATGGTTGGTATGTAAAATAAATGAATAAATAAAACACCTGCCTCACTTTAGCTCCAGAAGAGACAGTAGTGTAGAAAAAAGTACTTGATATCCTCCATTTTTTCTTTGCATAATGTTATATTTTGTTTTAAAAGATAACACTTTTATTATAATCTCTGTGAGAGAGTATAGGTGTTGGATTCAAAATCAACTCAGTTACACAAAGACTTGGGATGCTGATGAAGGAAACCTGAGGGTGTATTAAACTATATAGTGATACTGTGTGTTCATGCATGCACATGCACACACATGTGGGATGATGATGTCAATGGGAAGCACCAACTTAGTGAAATTTGTTGGTTACAAATATATATATTGATGTTGCCTGTTGCCTTTCTCCCCAGTGGAGCATCAGCTCTTCCTTCCCCATGGAGGTTGGAAAGCACCCAAATTCAGAGTGATTATTTCCTTAATGTCTGCCCTATTCTGGTTTGTACTGGTCACTCCACTGACCTGCCCTTCCTGCCCTTCTGCTTTCCCTGCCCTTGAAAAATTTCTTGCCCCTTTTCTGTAGGTGCATGCCATTTAGAAGTACTACACAATTTTGCCTGCATTTAAATCAGAGGAACTGCTCATTTGTGCCTTTTTTTAGAAAATAATAATTTTAAAAAGGTCATCATACATGTGAACTTTCAGAGCAGAAACCTGATCACAGGCTTTGTTATATATATGTATCATGTGAAGATGTTTAAAATGTGAATTCTTGGCCCTACTCCAAATATTTAGATTCCTTTGGCCCAGTGCCAGAATGTTTATAGATTTCCCTGATATGATAAATATTGTCTCGTTTAACATTCTAATTTGATAATTTAAAAAATTTTCTTTATTTTTCCTCTGTTCTCTTACTTTCAAGTAGAAGCTCTTTCCTTTCAGAAGCTTTAAGAAGGTATAAAGCAAGATGAAGGTAGGAATAAAATGATTTCTCTCACTAGCTTTTGTTTCTATACAACTTACTTGGTAGGCTACAGGAACTTGAAATAATCATTCCCTTTTTAAAGATGAGGTAGGAAACCCAAGAGGGAAATATCTACAAGGACTTTATAGATTGATGATCACATAACATAGATAGCTTTGCCAAGATTGCTCAAGTCCTCTAATGTGGGGAGAAATCAAGAAAGAGTCATAAGACTTTTGGGTTCAAGGTATGCTTGAATGGCCCATGTGTTCACACAATGTAAGTAAGTGGACAGGAGCCAGATATCAGCTGTCCCTCTGTCCTGATACAGAGGTGACTCACAAGCTCCCAGTTTTCTGTGCCACAAGAGGTCAAGAAAAATGTCTTGTACCAACCGTAGGGAGGATTCTTCCCTTACAAAGAGACAATGTAAGGTCACACACAGTGAGTGGCCAGGCTTAGATTCAAGGAATGGGGGGAAGGGGCCTACCTCCATGTGTCTGTGCTCCTCTTTATAGCCAGGGGAAGTGTTTTAAATGGATGACATTTGTGATTCACCATCTTCAAGGTTGAGAACTCTGAGATCAAAGTGCTTGGCAATTCAGTCCCTGGTGAGGCTTCTCTTTCTGCTTTGTCTTCAAATGTGGCAGAGGAAGGGAGAGAAGGGAGAGGAAGAAGGAGAGAGTAGAAAGGGAAAAGGGGAGAGATGACAGGGGAGAGGGAGGGAAAGTGCCCAGTTCAGTTTCTTTGTTTCTTAAAAGGGTGCTAATACATTCTGTTAAGAGTTCTATTCTCCTGACTTTATATCAAACCTAATTACCTCACAATGGTCTTCTCTTCTAATGTTAACGTGATAGATTGGGGTTTCAACATGTGAATGTGGGGAATGTACAAACATTTGGTGCTTCACAAAGTTAGACCCTGTAATCTGCACTGAAAAATGAAATTTAAAGCAATCATATGCATAATAATCACTTAGATGTAATCTGACTCAGCTAAGATGGTCCACTGAGATGTGTGCATCCCCCACTAGAAAGTCTCACAGACCAGTGTTATGTGATTCCAACACAATTTGCTACAGATAAGCTACATGCACAGGTCAGTGGCTGCCATCAGGAGCCAAGCAGTAATCATGTCCTGAAAGTTTCTTTTCCTTTGGAGATTCTGACCCGGACTTCATTCCATCCACCATCAGTGTCAAATTAATTTCTATGGGGGTAGAAGGCAAGGGAAGATGCAAGGAGCCTGCCTGGAAGCTATTTGTTCTACAGCTAAAAAATCAAACAGGTGGGGACAAGATAAAGAAGGAAGATGGAAAAGGAAGAGAATGTCTCTGAACTCTAGAACCAACTGCAAAGAGGGAGCCTGTGTGGAGGGTTCCCTGATGCTGCCAGCAAGTGTATTGTAGTGAGGCAGTTTTGAGTCAAATGAAGCTCAATGTGCCTATTTAATCTCAGGTGCTGCTTATTAAAAAGCATTCTTCTTGCCTTTGTATCACAGCAAGGGCTTCTCCCTGCATCTAATCTCCCACCAGTGTGCAGAGCCATTTCACAGAGCAGAGTAGAGATTAAAACTGGACTCAGAGGAAAGAAATGAAACCTAGAAGCTCAAAGTCAGGCTGGGCACATAGAAATACAGCAGGTGAGGTCCTGGCAGCGTGCCTTACTTCACCGTGAGCTCTGTGCTCCAGGCATGGCATGGAATAGCAATTAAGTCCTTGAAATCAATGGATTGCTATGCTTCAACTGACTTACTTTAAACACAGAAGTGAATTTCAGCACAATTAAGGTAATATCCATAAGATGATGGCGTCTCACTTATCTGAGTTCCTCCCAAGCAGAGGCAAAACCTGTATCCCATCCTGGTACTAAGGCTTAGTCTTTGACTTCATCTCTGTCCAGAGGATGTTGTCTGTGGCTCCTTCTCTCCCTATACAACAGGAGAAAGATTGTCTCTAAGTTCACTGATGAATGAAAGTATAGTACCAGTAGGAAAAAGCTGACTATAGGAAAGTAACAAAGTGGCTACTTGAGTTTATGATGGAAAGAACAGAGTATTGGAGGTGAGAAAAATGCTTGCCCAAGTCAGGAGAAGAAAAGAGAGGAAGACTGATAAAATCCTATCTAGACCAGATTGTCAGGCTGGATTTCAGTATTTTAGAGCTAGAACAGACCTATGAAGCTTGTAACTTGTATGATGAGCTAAGCAGGGAAACATTCTTCTGAGTGAGTTGCAGAGAACACTCCTTTAGAGCTGTAGCAAAGACTCCACTCTAGATTAAATTTGCTTTTCTATTAATTTCTGTAGCTCAGATGGTCTGGATTTCACCCTGTGAAAAGCTACATTAAAGTATTAGGGACTTCTTCCAGATTACAACTGAATATGAGAAACAAACAAATAAACAAAAACCAAAATTAACCCAATAAGGTCTGACATTGTATGTTTTTCATGTACTGTTTTCTCCAGGCAATGGTTCAGAACAGAACCTGAGACCCCATGGATGACTACTTCCAGAAGTCATTTTCTATCAGTGTGTCATGGCTGATAGATGGTATAGAGCCACTCTTAAAGGTCATAATGCCTTTTGGACAAGGGAGGGGGAAAGAGATGGAAGTCTTGATTTTTTCAATAGATCTCTTTCCTTCCTGCCTTTTATCCAATTCCCCTTGGTAGATTTGAGATAGGATTTGTCCACTGGAGCCAGCATTCCCTTAACTTCTTGAGAAATATGAACTGCCTTGATCCTGGGGCTGTGTAGAGAGGACTGTTGTTTGCAAAACCAACCTGGATAGCTTGGTTTTGTTTTAATGGCATCTTTTTCATCCTCAATCTAGAAGTCTGTCATAAAAAGCTCCTATAAATTACTGACAGCTCTTCCATTTTACCACCTCCAGCCTTCCTGCTGTGATATAGGGCCCATAAATCTTGTCAGGATACATCTCACCACACTCAGGGCTTGTACAGCCTCTTGCATGCTCTTCTGCATTGTGCATTCCCTCCACCTATTTGGCGGTAGGTGGCTCAGCCACAATAGAAGTTGGACTGCAGCAGAGTTTAATCAAACCTGGTGGGGACCATGAAGATGGATGGGATTTGAGACCTAGGGTTAAGGGAGGGGAGGCAGAAAAACAAGGTCAGCAGCAATTAAATCTCCAAGGAGCTAAGTATTTCAGAACCTGGGATTGGTTAGGAATGTGTGTGTGTGTGTGTGTGTGTGTGTGTGTGTGTGTGTGTGTGTGTGTGTGTGTGTGTGTGTGTATACACTTTGTGCTGACACACAGAAGCTCAAAGGAGAAGACTTGCTCAGCATTTATATTCCTCCATGTCTAATTTGAAATAGAAACAGAAGGAGGAGGAGGAGAGAATAATCTAAGTCCTGGGCCAAACTCTGTGGTGTGGAATGAATCAAGATTTTAACTGTTGTTTAAGAAGCAGTACACATCAGATGAGTCCATTCCATATAAATTCACAGTGCAACATTCCTGTTTTCTCACTATGAAAATGACCATCATGTGCGAGAATTTGCGAACTCTCACCCAATTCAAAACACAATGAAGAAGCACACTAAAAAATGATACGTCATAATAAAAATAAATAAATGCAGCTGTTTCCTAGGGAGGGTGCATATGTTCATGGCTGCACTCTGCAGTTGCAGCTGTCTGGCTTCTCAACTCTGGACCAGCCAAGATGACCTCACACATTTCTTTCCTGTCTTGCTCTTGTTTTTCAGACAGAACATGATCTGGTGCCATACAACACATTTTTTTTTTTTTCCCGAGTGAGAGGACAGAGACTAGAGGTGTCATGGCACCGAATTCCTTGACTAGCTTGAGCCTTTGCTCTATTTTTCTGTTGAATTGAAGAACAATAGATGAAGGGCCTACAAGTGTGGTGGGTAGTCAGGAGGTGGTCTCAGTACAACTCTCACCTCAAAGAGATAGGAGAGAGTTTATTCTGGAGACAACTAAGAGTGGCCATGGCTTGTGAACATAGGTTTGGGTTGCTTGAAATTCCATATCTGACACTGTAAAAATTTCATGAAGTTTTTATAGTTACAGAACAACAAGAACAAAAGCCCCACAAGTCCAGATATTTCTCAAATGCATTGTTGGACATATAAGGGTTACAGTAAAGGGGGGAATTTTGTCTATTGTCCTCAGATGGTTTGTGATGTTATTCTTAGCTTTGGGAATGGTGGAAGCTGAGGGTCACTTTATACATTCCTAAAAAGATTTTCTAATTGCCACAAAGATGCTGAGTTACACACTGAGTTAAACAATTAATGGCCACTTCATGGGCTAAAATAGCCCATGATAATTTGGCTTTGGACCTACAAAATTCTAGTTCTCCTCAATCATCCAGGTTTGAAATAGCTGTGGATATTTTTTATGTGAAACTTGCTTTACAGTGCTTGCTGTTGATGAAATATCACATTTTGTGTGTACCGAGACAAAATAGTGTCCTACACCCCATGATGTCAGGCAGGTCTTTCTTAGGATCTGATAGAGAAGAGTGAGCAAGAAAGCAGTCAATCTCCATGAGAGAGAGAGGTAGTGTGTGAAGTCACTAAGGAATAAGTCTTTGTATCATATAAAATTAATTTGCCATCATCATCCAGGTCTGACTTTTATTCACTGTGTCCTCTATCTGACATAAAAGTTACATGCGACATATGCCGTAATTATTATAACAAGTTAAGATAAACAAGACCACAGTATGGCCTAAAGATGTAAAGGTAGAAAATAAGGTTAGCAGACATTTTAACCAACAACTAAAAATCCTATTTTAAACAAGTTGAGCAGATGTTTATTTTTGTAGCTACAGATATTTATACTTTGAGATGTGTTTTATTTAATGTTTAGCATTTAAATCATTTATCTTTTAACTTAAAATTTTAATTTTAATCTTCAAGCTTTACATTCGGTTTTCTGTTTAGTCAGTTTGATTTTATATCTATCACTCATGAGGAAAGGCTAGTTCTAATTTTAAGAAGTTTTCATCTTCCATATTTCAATTACTTTAGCTTTGTAGAAAATATGATCTATTGTGTTATCTTGGTATTGTTTTTGAGTTTGGGGAAGTAAATTGAAAGTCATATTGTACAACAAATTGAAAATACCTTAGTACTACTTTAACTTTTAACTTTTTTTCTCTTAAAACAAATATTATTAGTAACAAGGAGTAAATGAGAGGCCAGACATGTTGGAGATTAGGATTTATAGGTTTGTGGATATAACAATATATTTGTTATTTTATAATTACAAAGGGAAATGGGACCCCAATAGGAGTCACTTTGTAATACCGTGTGTATTCTGTGTGTGTGCATGTGTGTGGTCTGTGTGTGTGTGCACTCTGCATATGCATGTGTATATTTGCTCTCTCTTCCTCCCTCCCTCCCTCCCTCCATTCCTCCCTCCCTCCCTCCCTCCCTCCCTTCCTCCCTCTCTTCTCTGTCTCTGTCTCTCTGTCTCTCTGTCTCTCTCTCTCAGTGTGTGTGTGTGTGTGTGTGTGTGTGTGTGTGTGTGTTTGCCTGCTGAGACCAGAACAGGGTCTTAGATTACCTGGGTGAAAGGCAATTATGAGTCTTCTGAAATGGCTGCTGGAAACCATATTCTGAGTCATCTCTCCTGTTCCTGTAATTACTTCTTATTGGCAAAATATTAATGCTGTTTAATTATCTTTTTAAATACTGGCTAAGTTTACTATAGGACACTGGCTTGTATATGATTTTTAACATTGGAGAGTAACTTTTAACACATAACTGAGATCATTCAAATCTTTAGGCATCTTTTTAAGGAACTTTTATTCTTCTCTCATACATTACATCTCAAATATAGTTTCCCCTACCTCCACTCCTTTAAGTCCTTCCCCACAGCTCCCCTTTCCCCCAGATAAACTCCTCCTCTGCTATTCTAGCACTGGGCTACATCTCCAGGCCTCTCAAAATATCCATGTTGTATCTTCCCTGATCTTTTCTGCTAATCTTCTCTTCTGCCATAGTCCTCTCTGCCTGTTTGTTTTCTTTGACTAACCATTGATATGTATCTAATAACTATAGCTTTAATCTTTCATTTCAAACACACAGCATAATTTTTTCATGTTTGAAAAAAAATTAGAGCGCAAAGGCTAAATCCTGATTGATACTTGGTTATCTCAATGAATCTTTACAGGTTGGAAACTATTCCCAGGCACTAATACATTACTAGCACCTACTAGCATGGTACAATGACCAGGGATACATAGCCTTACAGAGTAACTGGCTCACAAAGGCTAAAATCTATCTGGCCCTTAATAGAAAAAAAAAAGCTGTTAACTACTGATACAAAATTGGGTTGCTCTCTTTGCTTAACAAGTTCAAATTTAGGTAGATTTGGCTATGTTCAGATTTATACATCTGACCCACAATGAAGTGGTCATTATGGTGTGTCATCACTGAGTTTAAAGAGAAGGAAAACACCTCTAAAAAATAAGAAGAAAATGAAAAGGGCATTGATCGTCACCTTCTCATTCGGAATAAACTCCTCTCTTTTATCTTTACTGTGTTCTTTGGGAACTTATGATAGTTCACTGATTTCTGTTAAAATAAAAACTAGGTATCATTGCACAGCTTCTAAAGTTTTCCTCATATCTATATAATGTGATGAGGATGTACAGGTTCCTTTGCTTCTTGTTCATTATAAACCAGACACAGATGACAGACTTCTGTGGCTCAGTAACTGGAAATACAGGGAGAAGAGAAAGATGGGCAGATGAAGTTATAGCCTGTGGGATAGTCACTCCCACAGGGCAGTCACACAGTTGAGTGCTCAGGGCTTTTAGGAGCATGCTGACTGATGACTGAGCAGGAGATAGTAACTGGGAAAACCCCTGAAATATCTATATAAGCAATGGAAGAGAAAGCCCAAGATTGCCTTCCCTGTCTCCTAAATAATCCACTTCACTTAGCTCACAAGGACTGAAACTCAAGTATGAAGTAGTCTTCTCTCTGTGCAGAGTAAGCAAAAGCCCTGAGATGTGCCAGCTATGCAGGAGTCATGCTCAGATTCATGGGGATTCTTTATGGTGCTAGAGTCTTACAGAGAATGTGGCTGTTCCCAAAGGATTCTATAGTTTGTTCCTCCCCTCTGTTTCTTTCTGATTATCATTTCTTTCTGGAAATGCACCCATCAAACCCTTATTTCTACAACTCACTCCTTCAGTTACTGTTTTAAACCTCACATCCTACCCTGGGACTTCCTGCACTATGTTACTTTCTTCTTCCTCCTGTTTTCTTCTCAATTTTCCCAAGGAAGTTAGGCTCATCATGAAGGTGCTAAGTGCATAATTATGTAGACAAAGGGAAACACATTCTTGTTTCATGGAATGCAGAAATTTGTTGCTGGGTAAACTAGTCTACCTTCAGAAGCTAGAAATATCATCAGTATCCCAAGCATAAATGACATCCAGCTTACATCCACTCATCCTTAGACAGTGCATGGGGGTGAAATAGCTTAAGCTCATGCCTGGCATGGAAGGAATAGCTTTAGTTACTTTATGCCTTTTGGTGGTGGTCAGGGATGACTGTAAGGAGGATGGGTTACTTATTTGTTGTAATATATGCCACTCTTGAAAACGCTTCATATTCACTAATCACCTAAAATCCTACTTGGCATTATAAACTATTAAAGATGTCTATAGAGGCACCTTGATCTCTACAGACATAGCCTGCTCACCCCCAAATTCAGTGAATAGCATAAAACTGGATATTGGGTAACTGACATGAGTGACCAATTGTGTCTAGTAAGGAATCCAGAATGGACATTGACAGGCCTCTGCAAGTACATTCTGGATACTATGTAACCAAATAATAATAATGAGTATTGATATTTCTTTATCTTTAAAGGGGGAGGGGAACAAATGCCACAGGAGGCATAGTTTATGAGGACTAAATTATGAAGTAACATATAGAAGCAGTTACTGCAATGAATTTTTTCTGAGCACGGTACCTGGCTTTGAGAGGGTGCTTAATAAGTGTTAGCTAATATTGTTCAGTTTCCATGTTGACATGATCTGGAAGTGCTTTATTTTGGCACATTTTTAATGTATGAACATATATGACAAATGTATAGGGAAAGTTGCAGATCCAAATTATCCCAAATCAATATCTCCACATGGCATTTATTTCATAGGTGTCTGGCTTGTGATTTGTGGGAATCTGGGCAGTGGGAAGGCAGTTTGCATTGTGAGGTTTTCTTTACCCCACGGAAAGTGATCCCGACTATCCATTCTTTGCCCTTTCTTTGTGTTATGTTTCTTGTGGTGTTTGCAGTGTCTCTGTGAAGGGATTGTTTCCTGTGGATTCACCTGGATGTCCAGTTCCTTCTTTTGCAAAGCAACATTACTGCAGAAGCAGCAACACTTTATTTGTTCCTTTGTGAATGTGCTTCCGTCCTATGTCTTGAAGTCCATTTGCATAATTAAGAGCCAGTCAACATAAGGAGACTACTTGGCTAACAGTCTCCATCATGCTGCAGAGGTGCTCTGCCTCCTTATGGATGGGGCATTGAACTAGCTGCATCCATGATGCCACTGCTCCCTAGCAATCTATCTGAAATAGTTCATATTACTGAGCCATTTACCCAGTATGCAAAGCATTATGAATCAAGGTTATTTCCCATTGACTTTTACATTTTAATGGTATTCACAGCTATGACTTAAAAATGACTGATTTATTCTTACTCTTTCTCTACATTCCCTTTGGAGTACATTTAATATGGAAAGGGAGAGCACAGGTCTGAAGATTCCTCATAGCTAAACTCATCAGAGCATGCCTCCATTTCTGGTGTCAGTTGCTCTAAGTGTGAGCTTCTGATTGATGTGATCTTTGTTTGAGATCAGGCAGACTATGGGCTCAGCCAATCAAATGTGCTTAGCGTGACTAGAGTGACTCAGGTCAAACATCATATTGCTAGGAACAAAAGCTCTGCCAACTTGTCCCAGGGACCTTATTTCTAACTGGTGTCCTTCTTTGCTGTGCAATCATTGGATACTTTTACAGGTTTACAAAAAAATATTGTCACTCAAGGCTTCCTACAAGAATGCTTCCTATTTCTGCAGTCATGTGCATGCCTACTGTTGTCCCTCCACTTATTTCCCAAGCTTTCTCCTAGCAGAACACAGTGTCTCTGGCCTTTATTAGACAGAACCCATTTGTCACTGGGAGAGATTCCTTAATATTTTTTCATTAGTCAAGCACATAGTAATGATATTACCAAGATCAGATGTTTGGATAGTGTTTCCTCTTCAAATATATGAATTAAGATGACTGAAAACACCATTTAGCAGCTATTTTCTGGAATTTCAGTAACCTCTGGGGTTATTTCTAAAGCCATGTCTTTGGCTCATTAGCCTTCCCAAGAGAGCGGCACACACAAAATCAACCAATAACAGTTGCACTTGAATTAGTCTACTGTGTCATGTTCATTTGTTCAGAGATATTCGTATTTTAACATCAATATTCTGCCACATGATTTATGGTTAGGTAATTTCTAGAACTAATATACTTTTGATATGATTCCAGGGAGTCAGAGACCCAGAAAGGAGGAGATATATCTGGAAATACTGTTACAACCTATGAGAGATATGTGTGATTTCTATTAGGTCATCCTGTTATACTCCTTCCTACTTAGATACATGTACCAAAGAAGGCATCCAAAGCTGCTTAACTTTTCATTTATATCCTGGCATGGATTCATATGGCCTGTGACAAACATATTCCATGAGTTAGTTGACCAATTATGTTCTCACTAACCCAGTATGGAAGGATGTGGTTAGAAGTATAATCTTTGTTTGTATAATGAGAGGAAGGAAAACCAATAGTCATTCAATTATGCCCAAAAATAACCTTGTAGAGGGAATTGAAATCATGACATTGTGATTTTTAGCCCAAGGGAATCTGGTACCTGAGAAGATTCCTCTAGAATAGTGGTTCTCTATCGGTGGGTTGCCTAAAACAACCAGAAAACACAGATATTTACATTGCTTTGGCTATGATCTTAATTATAGTGGTTTGCTGGCCACTGATGTGGATCAGTCACACATGTGATGGACACTTTCCTTTCTGGTTCTCCTATGGATCCCTTATGTCCTCAGGTGTCATGATCCCTGTCTCCATGGCTCAGGCTTATCCCGACTCATGGTCCTCAAGTAACCACTGCTTCTATAGGTACAGGCTTATTTCTAGAACCCTTTTCCATTCACCCAGAATTGAATGTTGATTTTGTTCACAGGTTTATCTTTATACCTCTCTCCCCTCAGTATACGCTCTCTCTGGATGACTTCACAGGACTTTGAACTCCAGTGATTTCCAAAGCTACAATCTGATCCCAGCTTCACTCTCATGTATCAGGCCCATTATCTATCCTTTCCCTTCATGGAGGTGGCAAGGCAGGTAGTCTATTCCAGAGGATACCTTCTTTATTGCACAAAAAATTCAGAGAGTCAAAAGGGACTTACAGATTGGTTCCAATGGTTCTGTTCTGTGTCATTGAGAGGCTTTCCTGGTAATACAGAAGCAGCTCAGCTCTGTACTTGAAAAGCATTCTGTATTGGATCTCCTCATTATTTCCATGTTATGTCTCTGCCCTTTCTTAAATCTCATCTCCAACCAATCTCATCTTCAAACTGAACCAGAGAAGAAAACCCAGTTACAATTGTCCTCTGGAGGCTCCGTAGATCTAAGTTCCTCAAAA
Source organism: Cricetulus griseus (assembly GCF_003668045.3). Lineage (NCBI taxonomy): Eukaryota > Metazoa > Chordata > Mammalia > Rodentia > Cricetidae > Cricetulus > Cricetulus griseus. The sequence goes on along the minus strand of NW_023276807.1, from coordinate 56,027,563 downwards.
TAGAACATGAACATCACAATGCATAGCTCACTTGGCAATGTGTGTCACTCCTCAATCTCACTTTAATGCCTTTTTTGTTGTTTTGTTTTTGTTTTTTTGAGACAGGGTTTCTCTTTGTAGCTTTGGAGCCTATCCTGGCACTCACTCTGTAGACCAGGCTGGCCTTGAACTCACAGAGATCTGCCTGCCTCTGCCTCCCAAGTGCTGGGATTAAAGGCATGTGCTACCAATGTCCAGCCTACTTCAATGACTTTGTAGGTTCAAAAGCCTAGTCTAGGTGGAGACAATTAAATAAATGAAATAACTTATAGTTCTTGGCATTCTAATGTATAATTTCCTATGATTCTTCCCATGACTCAGAAAGTATTTAAGAATAACCCACCATTTTAATTAGCTCTGGATTCTGACATTTTTGGAGCTATTTAAACTTGACAGTTATTAGTGCCTTTTCATTGAATGAGCATTGCAGTAGAAAGATCAATTCGGTATTTATTAGTAATTATTGGAAAGAGGAGATGACATCCAGTCCTATCACATGTATCTCCAGTAGCTAGCAGTGCTGCTTAAAAGGGGAATGCTAGTGGATCTCACTCTCAGCATATGCAAATGATTTCACTCCTTTCTCCACTATGGTCCTCCTGTGTAATTCACTCACAGCTATTGCCCAAGTAGAAGCATCTTTGTTTCATTTGCTGTGTCTATTTTTTTCCTATACAGTGTTTCTCCCTTTGCCTTTGCTTTAACTCTGCCCCATACAAAGTAGCTGATGATTGTTGTTTAAGAGCAACCAGAATCCAACAAATGATGGTTTAGTGCTAAGTGCTTTGTATGTACTATTTCATTTCATGTTCATGGTCCAGCTGTGGATGGAGTAGGCATTATCATGCTCATCTTAAAAATTTATGAACTAGTGCTAAGAGAACTGGAATTTCTGCTCAGACCAGGTAGGTAGGAGGGGACAACTCTTAGATGAAATCTGTCTAACCCTGTTTTATTTCAGTATTTGATGTCTAATTGTTCTGTAATGCTTTGTCAGTGGCCTCTATGCTTGCTGCTTTTTCTTTTCACCATCTTTTCTCCATGTGGTTGCCAAATGAATTTTTCAAGGGTAGAGTAAAATAGCTACTACATACAAGACCCTCCTTGCCACCATCTTTTGTCTGTTTCCAGAAGAGCTGTTTGTTTTCTTACAGCATTGCTCTCTCCATTTGTTAAATTATTTATCATGCTATTCTAATATTTGTAGATGATATTTTCAGATACTAGTTCCCCCCCCACACAAGCTTTGTTTTCCATTACATCATTTGTCTCTTTCCTATTCACTAAGGTGAGTGGCCTTCATTCACCACTCCCCATACATGATGAGTAACAGAGAACATAGGAACAAAAGGTTCCATTTCTAGGCTTTGATTTTGAAAATACCAGACTGCTGTAGAGAAGCGAAGAGCACAGGAATTGCACAGAAAAGCTGTAGAGCCATCTGAAGAGCAATGTCTGGCTCTTCTTTCTCTAACTAGATAAGCATGTGAGGTGCTCTTCAGAACTGGTAAGCTGGCAAAAACAATGGATAAGGGAAGTCGACAGTAGGTCTTTCTTATTCATTTCCCCAGACCTCTCAGAGTTGCCCAAGGAACCCTTTATGTAGCAAATGAGTGTAACTTAGTCTACTCCTTCTTCTCTTATGTTGAGGCCACCAGTCACAGGTACTATTCCAAGTGCTATGAATAAAGCAATGAACTAAATAGGAAATCTATTTGTGACAGGGGTTACAAATTCTCTAGCAGCCCCCTGAGTAATTTTTGCTGGTATGACATTTTCAGAGACCTATATGCCTCTAGCCTACATCTCAGAGAATAACTTTGTTACACAAAAGGCTTTTGCCTTCCATTTTGAATTTTGCATAGGGTTAGTCACATATCTGTATCTTCAGGTGTAGGAAGCTGCATATGTGGCTTTCTTTCTGGAGCACATATTCTTGACATTGAAACTTCTAATCTTAGTGCTTTTGGTGAACTAAGCCAGTGGTTCTCAATCTTCCTAATGCTATGACTCTTTAATACTATCTCCTGTGTTCTGGTGACCTCTAACCATAAAATTATTTTGTTATTACTTCATAACTATAATTTTGCTACTGATGTGCAGGATATCAGATATATGATCACCAAATAGGTCATGACCCACAGGTTGAGAACCACTGAACTAAACAGATTTGAGATTTCTTAGATCACCAAAATTAACTTACAATTTTACCTTTAATATATCTGTTTCCTCTTTTATGGTCCACTGATATTTGAGGGGAAAATATCCTGGCTACGTCTTCAGCATTTTGCTTATAAATCTCCTTAACTGATTAGTGTTCTTATGTTTTAAGCTGTTGAACTTTTTCTACTATAAACATTGATTTTCTTTCCTCTAGCTGCCAAAGCCAAGATTCTTTTGTATCTTCTGATCCTCACCTACAGAGCTTCCAACACCTATATTTCTATGAATAGAACTTTGGAAGCAATCTAGGATTTTATAATGATGTTTTTAATGTGCACACAGTTTCAGTCTATCACCCACTTTTAAAGTTTTAGAAACCTGTTATAGCTGAGCTCCATTTCTGATATTACAGTTTTTGTTAGATTAGTCTTGGGATTTAAATATGAAATATCCCATTTAGGCTCTTTTATTGGGATCTTGGTTTCCATATGGTAGACTGTTGACAGGTTATTGGATCCTGGTATCACTGACCTAAGCATCTATTGATGGCCTGTTAGGATCATGTTACTATTTGGAGATAATACAAACTAGGATTGGAGGCCTGGTTGGATGAAGTAGGTCACCAGGAGCTTGTAGTTGGAGACTGTATCTTGCCTTGGCCATTTCCTCTATTTCTTGTTGCTTACTGTCTGGTATGAGATGAGCAGCCTCCCCCAAATGCACTATTCACAATGATGTGCTGCTACTCCACAGGCTTAGAAGTAATGGAGCCATAAGCAATGAGATGAGACCTCTGTAGCTGTAGTTAAAAGAAAAAATACCCCCTTCAATTGTTTATTGCAGGCACATTGTCAGAACAGAACAAATCTTTTAGGAAGTTACTATAACAAATCACCAAAATGCAGTGACACATTATAAGGAATACACACAATTCTTTGGGGGCTAAAAGTAAATATCAATAATGTTACATTCCTTTATGGAAACTCAAAGAGATACAATATTTTCTTCTATTATAATTCCTCAAGTCTACCTACATTTGTTAATTCATGACCTACTCCCACTATCAAAACCACCAACAGTCAAGTATTTCTTACATTCCATCACTATGACAGTTATTTCCCTATTTGTATTATTCATTTTTGTCATTGCAACAAAATATTAGAGAAATAAACTTAAGGGAGGAAAGATTTATTTTGAGTTGCATATTCAGATGTTATAATTACCATTCAATTGGCTCCACTATTTTCTTTTTGACCATGTTAAGATAGACTATAATAGCAAAAGGGTATGGAAGGAAAAAATGCCTACCTCATGGGATCCAGAATGCAGAAAGAGACAAGGGGGAAGGGGCTGTGGAGAAGACACACTCATGAATGGCATGGCCCTAGCAACACGCTTCCTCCAATAGGCTTCCACAATTTACCATTACTTTTAATGTTTTAGTCAATTATGAATCTATCAGTGGATTGATCCATCAATTAAGTCAGAGCCCTGATGATACAGTCACTTTTCAACTTCCCAATCTAGTAATTAGGTTCTAAGCCTTTGGCATGATCATTCAAGGGACCATTGTGATACATTAAATTCATCTGGATAATGTAACATAATTTCTCTGTTTTGATTAAGTGAATAGTAATTTAATTCCTGATTCCTTATATTCATGTGTTCTAGGAATTAGGAGGGTTCAGAATTCTGCTTACCACAAACCATCTCATTGATGACTCCAATTTGCAACCATGATTTATGCATTTTATTAGGAGAATTCCTACTGATTTTGAATCCAGAATGGCCATTTCGTTTCTCTTTGAATAAACACAACTTTGTTTTAAGATGGTAAGTTTACATAAAGACTAGACCAGTTTTGTTGTAGAATATCCTGTGCTCTGCCCATGAGTGACGATTTTCTCATTATTAGATTCAGGTTAAATATTTGTGGAAGAGCATGTCTCATCTCAGCAGTTGTATTTTAGTTCAGCATATCACCATCATCAGTGCTGGGTTAGATTACTTTGTTGTGGTGGACTTCCTTCATTTTGCTACAGAGTCATACTTGCCCTTGAATGAATAAATAATTGGGAAAATAAAACTTTACACTCTTGTAAACATCCCCTTTTCTCTATAAAATATTCACATCATGATTGTAACGTATAGGGTGACCATTTCACAAATCAATGTGTCATGCTAAAAGTTTTAAAATTGGTGACAATCACTTAATTTCTAGAGAATTCCAGATAATTTTGTTTTATGGAATTCTTCTGTGAAAGACACCATATTATAGCCTCACATTTTTTGAAAATTACTATGGCCTTGTGCTACAATATAAATTACAACACACACACACACACACACACACACGTATACATATAATACATAAGTTATTATTAACTTAAACCTCGAGTAGATGATGATGGTATGAAGGCTAGAAGGAAGCACATATGTATACGTGTGTGTGTGTGTGTGTGTGTGTGTGTGTGTGTGTGTGTGTGTGTGTGGCTGTTCCCTAATTATGTCCTATGTGCTCAAAATCACTCTTGCAACAAATGTTCTAAAGATTTCTTTTCAATGTTATCTGTAATTTTTCTCTAAGAAGTCCTATATGAGCATAGATGCAATTGCTGTTTTGAAATAGAGATATACTTCTGTGAGCATTCAAATGTTTGGAAGTTTTCTGTTTTCATTCTATCAGCTCTAATCTGACCTCACTGATCAACCAAATCAATGACTTCAATAAAACCTGTCAATTATTATTAGCATTTCCATTAAAGAAATTTCATCACCACAGGACCTCAGTTTAGTTCAAAGATCCCACATTAAATGAAAACAAAGATTCCAAGTTTGGTGGTGCATGCTTGTGATCTCATACTGAGGAGGCAGAGGTGGGAGTATGCCTATAGCTCATTGGTGATCTAGATTAGCCTACTCATCAAATTTCAGGAAGAAAGAGATACTGTTTGAAGCAAGCAAACAAGTAAAATGATGGCTACTATTTGAGGCACAACACTTCCTTTGACTCACTCCTAAACAAATAAGAAATCACATGCATATGAAGCTAACATTCTGTGAAAATATGGATACACACACACACACACACACACACACACACACACACACACACACATATATATATAAACCCATATATATGAATATATGTAGATAATATAAATGAATGTGTAAGATAGATTATTTTATAAAGACAAATAGTAAGTGTATTTACAAATAATCTTCATCTAACTCTCATACATTAATTTGATAAGTTGAAGGAGAGGAAGAATAATAATAAAGGACCAGTGAAGATGATGTAGCCAAAAAATGTTGATCAAATTATGAGACTGGACCTGGCTATGGAAGAATTAGAATTATTCCTGCAGATGTATATGGTGTTAATGTTTTCACAAAGCACCATAGCACTTGGCCAAGCAAGTTATTATTAACTTAAACCTCGAGTAGATGATGATGGTATGAAGGATAGAAGGAAGCACAATTGAATCCTGGATGGAACGTGAGCCCTCTGGCTTAGGCAAGGGGCAGAGTTTATAACCAGACCAGGAACATACATACTTCAAACCCCCACATGGAGATGTTGTGTACATTTCCCTCTGGGAACTGGGGTTTTCTTGTTGTGTTCATATCCGAACAATTATACCTTGCCCAAATCAAAATGAGAAATAGTTTAACTTCCCATGAAGTTACCACTGCTTTCACCCTCAGTATATAAGGTGACACTACCATAATTAGAATGCCCAAGCTGAAAATCAACTCTCAGAAACTGAAAGAACTCTAGATCCTCATTGGCTTCAGAGTTCTGAACTCAGGAACACCAGTTTTTTCTGCATTCCTGAGAGAATGCTATTAACATTTACTCTCAAGAGCTAGTTTTTTTTTCCATGTTGATAGAAATAAAGTACAACTACCAAATAAACAAAAACAATAGCATTTAAGATGGCTCTAGGATAAATTGAATAAATAAATAAATTGAATAAATAAATGTTCATTGTAGTGTTTTAGATTCCAAAAGAAGATTTCAGTTAAGTAAAAATTAAACTTATAAAGGGAATTTGGATTGTGCCCAGAACAAAATAGAGACTGTATTGGCATATGCTTCTCAGAGAAAAGTTAGAATTTTGAAAAAAACTTCATAGCTCATTTAACACCCTTTGGACTTCCAGGGTCTGGGGATTCCATAGTTCTGTTCAATAACAAGCTTTCAAATGACAGGGACTATGTTTTATTTATGCTTATATTTCTATTTTTCATGGTAGGAGTTGATAACCTGAAGACACTCAATTAATTAATAGTTTTGAGTAAATAAACCAATGAATGTATAACTATGTTAAATGAAAGAATAGATAATATAAAATAATTTTCTAAACTCAACTAATTATTTTAGAATACATATTGCACATTAGCTGTAATAGAAAACTATTCTTAATTATTCAGGCTTTTATCTTCCCATTAAAGCAGAACAAAGCATGTCTTCATTTCAATAATTAATTCCACCAACATAATAACTCAACTGCTTCAGTGAGTTTGATGACACAGGAACAACCCAGCTTTGACTTTGTGGAGTAAGAAAGTACACAACTTCTCATTGAAAAGAAACTTCAAACACATTGACAGTGGCCCTAAGAGGAAAGAAAATCTTTGCAATAGTAAACACTAAGAACAACTATGTTTAAATATTGAATAGCTGGGTACTTGGCTTTGATTGCTAAATCTATACCTAAGTTGTGTGACTGTCTGATATCCTCCTCCAGGGATCTAAAGACCTGGGTTTCATAGGAATTAAGCAGTAATCTCAAGAGACTAAGTTTTCATTAATCAAAAGAACTGGAAGGCTCTCAATACATTCAGGGACAGTAGACATGGGTAGGCTTCTGCTGTTATGGTGACATCTCCTTTTGATGCTGTTTGTATATTGTAAAAACTGAACGGATGCAATTAAACTCTAGAGAGACTAATTTGGGCCATATCTGTTTCAATAAGGACCTATAGCACATGATTTATGTTTATTTTTAATGCCTAGATTTCTGCTCAGTGTAAAATGCCAAGTCAGCTAGACACATATCTTCCCTTTCTCCCTCCAGCAAGCTTTGCACGTTGGTGACTTGGCTATAAATCCAAAGACTTTCACGTTATATTGGGCATTGTATTTACACTGCACTGTTAATTCTAGAATTATGACTTCATCTGGATGAAGAGAACTCTGACAGTGAGTAGAGGTAATGCTTCTATGATGGATGTCAGTTCTGCTATGAGAGCTCAGCAGGACATGGGCATGGACTATTGTCTAGCTGAAAAACACGAAGATCACTATGTGGACCACATTAGTATTTCTATACATGACTGGCCTTTTCAATTTCCATTTCCTACAAATGGGAAACAATATACTAAGGACAGGCTGACTGATGCTTCTAGGAGTGCTCCAGACAGCATTCACTTCTATCCAGAGTGCAGTATTAGAATCTGCCAAGCACTGGTGTCAGTTTTAATCCAACAGAGAAAAAATGTTTTTGTTTATTATGAAGCCTGAAGCACAGCCAGCAAGGGTGGTGATTCAATTACAAAACATTTCTAAGCAAAGAGAAATAGCATTTGTCTTGTGGAGGAATGGATTATGGATTCCTCTCTGAATGTAATGGAGAGGACATGGAGGGAAGCATGAAATTAAATCTGTTCAGACCTTGACTTCTAAGTGTGGTAGAGTCATGACTGGGCTCTTAAGTTTGTCTTTCAGGGAACCTTGTCCTTCTGTTGGCTTCTTCTGAGATCCTGGCTCTGTATCTGAGGGACACATAGACACAGTTACAAAAAACAGGGAAACAGCCCAATAACTTATACTTAAGGTTTAACTTGTTTCAAGATGATGCCAGCATTTTTTAGGTTCTACACAACACAGTTCTGTGCAGATTCAGCCAGGTTAGACTGTCACATGCCTTTAAGTATTTAGCTAGGCTTCAAATTCCATTAAAAAATGTCAACACTTTAACCTCATATCCATTTCATATCCTTCTCATAAAAGCAACTGAATGGAAAGAGAAGAGATTAAATGTGTAGAGTTCACAGTCTGTCCTCTACTCTCAAACCATCCTAGTTTCTTTTGATGTGACCATGATAAAATACTCCTGACAAAAGCCAGTTGTGGAAGATAGGATTTATTCTGGCTCACAGTTCAAGAGGACAGCTCAAGAGCAAGGATGTTAAGGCACCAGGGGCTTGAGACAGCTAGTTACATCAGACACAGACAGTCAGGAAGTAGAAACTAGTAAATATATGCTACTCACCACTTCCCTCTCGCCATGTTTGTGGTCCAGAATCCTGGCCTGTGTAGAGTATGCCCAAAGTATACAGGTTGTCCTATCCTGATTAACATAGTGAAGATGATCCCCCACAGGCATGGCCAGATGCATCTCTCAGGTGATTATGGAGTCTGTCCATTGAGAATTAACACTGACCATCATAAAAACTCACTGTTTGTTTTGTAAGCATTGGGCACTGTGTGTTTATATTTTTTGTGGTCTGTAACTACAACCATAATGTGAACACTATGAGGTAAATTGATAATAGACCTGCAGATGATGCCTGATGATCCCTGCTTCTTGGTATTCCCATAGAAGACAGTCCAGTCACACACTGTACCAGACTACTCCATACCTAATAGGATGAAAGAGGAATGACCCATCACCTCCAAGAGTAGGTTATGAAAGATGATGGCTTCTGACTTGATTTTTTTCTCATGCCCTCTGCAGCCTTAGTTGTATTTGGCACCAGTGGATACCAGCTAGCAAGAACTAAGTAGCCATATTGGAGAGGATCAAATGCAAAGACCTAATGCTTCCCACTGCTAGTCACATGAGTGAACTTGGTAGCCAGTCCTCTTGCCCTTCAAATTGTCTATAGTTCATCACATCATCCTGGGCTGGGTCTAGGCCCTTCCCCATGTGTCCAGGGCAAGAGTGCATCCCTTCACGTGGGATGGGCTCTCAAAATCCCTTCTTACACCAGGGAAAAATACTAATCCACTACCAGGGGCTCCCTGCAGAGGCCTCCTCATTGACATCCATGTACAGGGGTCTGGATCAGTTCTGTACTGGCCTCCCAGACAGCATCTGAGGTCAATCTGTTCTTCCTTTGTTCAGGCCAGCTGTTTCTGTGGTTTTCACCAGCCTGGTACCAACCCCTTCGATATTCATTCCTCCCTCTCTGCAACTAAGTTCCAGAGTTCAGTTCAGTGTATATCTGTGGATGTCTGCTTCTGCTTCCATCAGCCACTGGATGAGGGCTCTAGGATGGCATAAAGAGAAGTCATCAATCTCATTTTAGGGGAAGGGCATTTAGGTTATCCTTTCCACCATTGCCTGTATTGTCAGTTCGTATCATCCCTGTAGATCTCGGGAAATATGGGGTGGGGGGTAGGTTGGGTGTTGGGGAGGAGTTGTGGGGGTAAGGGGAGAGAGAGGGAGAAGGGATTGACATGTGAAACAAGCTTGTTCCTAATTTGAACTAATAAAAAATTTTAAAAAGTACAAAAAAAAAACAACAAAAAATGTGAGGAAAAATTACATTTGATTTTAAATATTCACTAAACATCTCAATAAGTATAAATACAAAAAATTATCTATAGTTATCACCAGACACTTGACTTGAATCTTGTAAAGGACTCAAGTGATATAATTTACCAGAGCTGTCTCTGGATTCTTACTTTCAGTCAGTTAGAAAAGCAATGAGTTTAATTATTAGGTATACTTTAGTGGGTACAGTGGTAGGTCAACAGGAGTTGATTTAATATTATGTCCACTTAGCAGCCCTAGTTATGGCTATTTTTTCAGTTCTGAGGATTGGAAGCAGGGTGTCATGCATGTAGGCAAGTTCTGTGACACTGAGCTCAAGTTATGTAATTTATCACAAAGTTATCAATTATCTACATCTAATATCTTAAGTTAGGAAAAGAGAGCTAGAGGAAAGGAAAAATCCCCTATTAATAAAATCCGTAGTTGTTGGCAGCCATAAAAATACTTGGTGTTACCAACATCAGTGCAGTTTGCTGCCTGTTAGTACCTGAGTATCAGCCTCATCTTTGCATCTTTATGGGCTCCATTTCTTAAGACAGAGATTGACTCCAACTCACTATTCTTTCTCTCCTTACAAAGCGAATGTTGGGGAAACTATTTTTAAAATATGTTGTAAGTATATCATACAGGCAATTTTATCTCTAATCTTTAAAAACACACTGATCAAGGAAGACAATTACAGACCAGTGTCTTTAAAGGGATAATTTCAGTAACTTCATAATTTTCTCCTGGTTTCTCAGCTTCAACAGCATCAGGAAGCCAGGCACCTTATACTTTTAAGGGGAAGTATACCACACCTCTCTCATTCCAGCCTCTATTGAGATATCTAAAGGCATTCATCCTCTAGCTATTAATCATCTTTCTACACAGGCTCCCTATCCTACTGGACAATATGAAAGCAGATATTCTGTACTTCCTAATATGTCCCCACCGAGTAGTGTGCAGCTGTGATGGTATCCTAATGGGCAGACTTTGACTTCAGTCAATGTCCTTATTGCAAGGATTAATGATGGTTTTGTTGTGCATGGCTATTGAGTAGTCATAACCCTTGCCCCAGATCTGTCACTACCCAGCCAAAGGTCATTTGTCTCTGGATCATATGACATATTATTTCAATCCCTATTTTCACAAGCATGATCAAATTCACACTTCTTTATACTTTCATTGCATTTGCCCAATCATTCTCTCTTGGATCATCCCATCAATCTATTTTCTCTACTCCCTCATATGAGCTATGAAGTAAGAAATAACATAGTTGTGACTGAACCAATTGCAGTCCCATAGGCTGTGATCTAAAAAGCTGGTTCAGCACCTGGCTCCATCTTCAGCATTCTTAGGAACTCCAGTATGTGTCCCTAGCCATCTTTCTCCCTTGTAGACAGAGTTGTTTTTTTTTTTTAATTAGGACTTCATGCTCCACAAATAACCTCGCAAATACTTATTATTAATTATAAATGTTCAGCTGATAGCTTAGGCTTGTTACTAATTAGCTCTTACAACTTAAATTAACTGATATTTCTTATCTATGCTCTACCACATGGAGGTACCTTTCTTCAGCATGGCGTGTTCATCTTCTGCTTCCTCTGCATAATGCTGGTAACTCTATCTTCCTTCTTCTCAGCATTCTCTCAGTTCAGTTTCACTTTCCTGCTGAAACTCTTCCTGCCTAGGTATTTGCCATTCAGCACCACATCTTCACAGTGTACAAAAGAGTTTTTCCACAGCACTCCCTTTTTTATGGTGGTTACTCAGAAACCTCTAAAACATTTTGCCTGGTTTATCTTTTTTCTCTTTCCTTAAACCTATGTTTCTTATAGTTCAAGTATGATTTTGTAAAGGATAAACACAAGCTACAACACAAAGAACTTTGTATACCATTTAAGTAGATAGAGCAAGTATTTCTACAAGTGAGTAATCATGAGAAAATATGAGATGAAATCACATAAATAATATGTCATAGAGATCACTGTTCAATTTACTTTTAAGAAACAGCATTTAGGTGAAAATTATTTTACCTGAGTATTAAACTGTGATTTATTTTCCTGAAATGAATTGGATAATTTACTAAGACATTAAGAGGCATTATTAATATTTTAATAATGTAATTCGTAATAAGCTAAGTTTTAAACCTATTGATATAATAATAAAATATCACAAAAACCAAGAAATGAAAAAGATAAAACATCTAAGTCCTAAGTACTAAAAATGTAAACATGCAGAAGTTAAAAGAATATGACAAGAAACATGACATACTAAGCATGTCTATTTAAATATTAAGGTTTTGGCTTCTATAGCTAGCTTGCATCTGTATTTGCTGAACATTTTGCATAAAATATATATGAATATTTCAACATTGTACTGGTCAGGGTTCTCAAGGGAATGGTAACAACAAAGTGCACGTATGAAAAGAGAATGTATTATATTGGCTTAGATAATACAGTTGGGTAATCCAATAAATTCTGTCTTATACTAGAAAGAACAGTAACCTCATTATTGCTGTGTCTACATGGCTGGATGCTTCAACTTTCCTAATCTGTCACTCAAGGCTTACTTAAAGGATTCCTGGATGGCTGTTGATCACTCAAAATCCAAATAATCTGGATTCTGATATAAGCAATAGAATACAGCACCAGAAGTGTAGAATAGATCAGTGGTTTTCAACCTGTGTGTGGCAATCCCTTAGGGGTCAAATGACCCTTTCACAGGAGTCACCTAGGACCCTCCTATATAACAGATGTTTTCATTACAATTCATAACAGTAGAAAAATTACAGTCATGAAGTAACAGTGGAAATAATTTTTGTGGTTGAGGGTCACACAAGGAACTGTGATAAAGGGTTGCAGCATTAGGAAGGTTGAGAAACACGGGAATAGATGAACTTGTCAACAAGAATGAAGAGAAGCAAACAAAACCTCCAAAATTAGTCTTCTAACTCCTTTTATCTGGGCTGCTACCAAAAGATACCAACCACATTTATAGTAGTTCTTCTCACTTCTAGTAAGGAGATCAAGAAAATCCCTCACAGGAGTCCTCAGGAGCTTACCTTTTACTTGATTGTGATCCAGTTGACTTTACACCCATTATTAACTGCCACCTGTATCTCCTAAAATAAGTACACATTCAGGCAGAATCAGGGTTTCTTTGTCACACCAAAGAAAATGAAGGATGTTCTGACAGCAACTAATATTCGATCCTCATTTAATTTTCCCAACATGTTTTCCAAGGCTATTACCATTGCTGCTTTATTCGAACAAGAGCCTTTGAAGCCACATTTTATTTCCATATGTATTTTATTTATTCAGTTACTTCTGATATGAAATTGTTCCTACCTTTTTTGTTTCTATACATTGACTTCTTATAAATGGCACAGAGTTGACTTAGAGAGTTCATCACAGTCCTTTGCAATGTAGTTGTTTTCTTGCAGTGGCCCTTACATTGCTTGTCTGACTCTTTGTGTAATGTGTTAAAAGCAAGAGCTAAAAGGGTAGATGCAGTATAATGTTTTGGAGGTGTGAGAAGACTTCATAGGTGATTCTGTGTCATTGTACTGATACAGAGGTTTCCTACTAAAAACTTGCTTAAAAGTTAGGCATGATGTCTATACCTATAGTCCTAGCACTTGGGAGACTGAGGCAGGATGATCAAAACTTTGAGCCTGGGCTATACAGTGAGACTCTTTCAAAAACTATCTGATTAACCAACTTAATGATAAAATAAACTTGCTTTCTTGAGTAAATAAAAGCAGGTATCTTCACAGCAAGGCAGATTTTTGTTATGTTGGCTCAGAACTCACCTCTGAGATCATACCTTTTCCAGGGCAGCATATAACACATTTTCTGAGAACATTTACATAGGAAGTTTGACCATTCTTTCTTGATTCTATAAAGCCATTGGAAATTTCAGGGTAGTGGTTTTCTAAGCCAAAATTCTTTTACTTTTTATACACTGTTCTATTGAGAAGAACTTTCTTTCTGTAACCCCCGCCCCCACACACACACACGCACGCACGCACGCACGCACACACACACAGGAGTGTTTGCCTATAGGTGTGTACTACATGTATGACTGTTGCCTCCAGACACCAGAAGAGGGCATGAGATCCCCTACAAGCTGAGTTATAGCTGGTTGTGAGCTGCCAGGTGCTAAACTAAACCCAGATTCTCTGCAAGGTCATCAAGTTATCTTAACTTCTGAATTATCTCCCATTCTTTTATTTAATCTTATTTGGTGGTTTCTAGGTACTTGCAGCAGCTTCAGACTACTTCAGATTGTCCTACAGTTGGTGATTATTAATTTCTCCAAGTTAGAACCTGTGATTTTGGGGACATGTCTCCCTATTCCTTTGAAAATTTCTTTAGTTTTTGATCATTACAATTTGTATCTTGATTGATGATTGATGTAGGAGAGCCCAGCACAGGAGGCAGGTAGACCTGGGTTATTGTATAAGAAAGCAAGATAAGCATGATCAGGAGAGCAAGCCAGAAAACAGAGTACCTCCATGGTTTCCATTTTGACTTCCTGCTTTGACTTTCCTCAGTGATGGACTGTGTCTGGGAAATGCAAGCCAAATAAATTACTTCTTCCTAAAGTTGCTTTTAGCCATTGTATTTGTCACAGCCACAGCATGAAATCAGAAAATTATTAATTCTTCTTGAAAAATTGGTTAACTCAATCATTAAAGCCATCTGGATCTAAGCTTCTCTTTTTTTTTACTATATTTCAATTGCTTCTCTCTATCTAGTATAACTATTACTTGTATTTTGAGCATGTAAATAATAAGCCAAGCATAGGCCTTCTTCAATATACTTCAAGCTACATTTTTTCTCTACTATATTACCTTTAAAGTCATGATTAAATATAGAGATATTGGAATAAGCCTAATCACTAAACAACTATGGTTTTGTCAAAAATAATCTATCAAACATTGTAGTTATGTACTATCCACAGGAGAGTGGGGTAGACCAACTCGTATCCCAAGAAAGATGACTCTAATACCATAACATGAGAACTGTAAAACTAAATCAGGAAGGGTATGAGAGTCTCAGTTAAGCTTATCTTCTAGGGAAAGAGTTAAGGTGCCATCATCCTGTGTCAGGGTAATTAAAAAACAAACAAACACAAAACAAACAAAAAACATAAGAGATGAGGCCAAAGCCATGAATTCCAGTATAATTACAATCTGATACAATGATTTGTTGCTGTTCCTCCCAAAGTGGGCTCTCCGGAAGATGGCATCTGTACACAGTATTCAAAGTCTAGAAATTCAAGAGTTTGGAGGAGCCTCTGTGGTGAGCATGACTGGTAACTGAATCAGATTCTCAAGGATAGAGTCAATGAATGAGCACAAGTAAGAGAAAAATATAAAGATGAGCTAATATAACATACCTGGAGAAGTAGTACAGTATTTAGTTTCTTAAAAGATCATAGTATATAAAACATACCACCACTACTATATAGCTAATTCCTGAATGCATATGCTACCCATGTCAGAAATGATATGCTCTGAAAAGAAAATATTAAAAGTTTATAAGAGGTATCATTAATACGGGGTTGGTGGCACACGCCTTTAATCCCAGCACTCGGGAGGCAGAGGCAGGTGGATCTCTGTGAGTTCGAGGCCAGCCTGGTCTCCAGAGCGAGTGCCAGGATAGGCTCCAAAGCTACACAGAGAAACAACCCTGTCTTGAAAAAACAAAAAAGAGGTATCATTAATGAAACAAGAGTTGGGAAGATGATTACATTTTCTGGGTGCAGTCAGTAAGCAGGGAATTCACCTGTCATGTTTTTATGGATAACAACAATAGATGAAGGCTGGTGTGGAAAGACACAAATGGTATGGTGAACATGCCAGTGACATCAAGTTGAAGACTTAAGTGTTGTGGCAGGACAAGAATATCAGGCTTTCTGTGACACTGTGATAGTGTTACTTGGGGTACCTGGGGCTTTGGTTATGAATCTCCATAAGAATCATTTTAGGAATCAATTTTTAATTTATTGTTATTCCATCTTTAATACGACTTTTAAGTTGTTATCTCTATTAAACACATTTATCCAGGAAAACAAAATCAATGGGGGAGGGCTCATGAAAGGACCAGGAATTAGCTTGCAAAACCTTAGAATTCCCATTAGCTACTTACACAGATTGAAGTCAGCGGAAAGCCAGTGGGTTTAGTTTCTATCTTTGGACCTTGAAGCCTGAGAAATCAAAGGCTTCCCAGTACACTTTACCAGTGAGAGGGTATAAGAAAACTAACATGGCAGTTTGAATAAAACCAGACATAGTGAATTGCTTCTTCCCCTGTCGTTTTTTTTTTTTTTTTTTTTTTTTTTTTTTTTTTTTGACCGCATTTTGGATCTCCAAGTCTTATGTGATATCCACCTACACAGAAAAGGGAAAATTGCTTTACTCAATTCATCAATTCAAATGCTAATCTCACCTCAAAATACCCTCATAGACACATTCAGCAATAATGTTTAATATAGAGCTTGGCACCCAATGAGTCAGGCAATTTGACACACAAATTTGGCATCAAGCTGTCAGTTCTTCATCTACAAATATTTATCTCAGAGAAACAGAAAATCAAGTAGTACAACAAATGGATTTTGTTTTCAAATTCAGGAAAAAGGCTTTACCTGAAGACATCAAAATACCCTAAATCATGGAAATTTTTGATTTATTAGGACCTGGTAATGTTGGATCACACAATTCTGGCAAGAAACTGTAGTGTTCACAGCAAAATAAAAGGAAGGAGAGAGGTGATTTCTTTGCAAACCAACAGGGACAGGTAGTTACCATAGCTACCCCATCATTCTTGTTGTCAATGCCTTATCTTCCAGAACTTCCTTCAGAGAGAGACTATCTGGTGGCTTCTCACATTAACATCATTTAACTCATATTCAATGTACAGTCTTCCTTTTCTTAAGTGCCTAAACTTGCCACAGATCTTGTTTGGATTGGTCCCTTCTCCAGGTTGGGTTATAGGAAAGGGAGGGTCGTTAAAAACTTAAGATATAGGTAAGCAGAAGCAAGGGGGATATAAGATCTGAACATGCTGGCTGTTGTGGTATAGGCAAAAATAGATCAGTGTTTGTCATCTGTAGAAAAGTACTTGTAGATAGACAATTCCATCTGTGTACAGGAGTGATAAAAGCGTGAGGTTGAAGCACTGCGGAGATAGGAGCACTGTCAGAAACAAGTTCTCCTTTCACTGTCCAAAACTACTAGAAAGAAAACAGAGTGAAATTGTCAAAAAAGGAAGACCTACAGAGATGGCAGGGACCCATCTTTAGGCAAGAGAGAGGAAGATTTCAAATCAAGACCAAGCAATCTGGGCTTGTTGGACTCAGGTCATTATACAGATACAGAAGCAATGAGCCGATGTTGCTTCAAGACAGGGAAATGGTCATTAAAGCAGGGAGCAGTTACCAATAGGAAAACAAATTTTACTATAGAAGAGGACCTATAAGAAAGAGAGTTGGCATAATCCTGTTTGACTTATCAGCATTTATCATGTACCATTGTGCTTTATGAATTTAGGATGGATCAAATCCACAATTTGTAGTCTAGTCAAAATGGTGGATGAAGGATATATGAAACCAGAAAACAAATGCGCCATACAGTTGAAACATACCAAACCTAATGCACCAGACATGATAGTCAAGAGGTTTGACCCAAGTTAAAGGACACACAGTGCTTCTAAAATAGAAGCAGTGATCCTAGTACCAAGAACTTTGTAAATTGTTGCAAAGCATGTGTCCAATCTGGATCAATCATGTCTGATCATCTGAAAGACCACATAATACTTTTATCCCTTAAGTGATTCTTCCTGAGAAAACTTAACTGGAGTGAAACTTTAAAAAGTTCCCAAACAAATATTGAGCTAAGAACCATGTTGATGTTTTGCTTTAAACCTACTTTGACCTCCTTCTAAAGTCTGTTTCCTTCCTTTAAGCCTCAATGGCTTTCAGAGTACACAACTTTGTGGCCATTCTGTTTGCCACCCCTGTGATATGTAATCATCATATTGATAGGAGGTCAGGGCATGTGACTTGCATAGAGTAGATCTTAAATGCTATGTCATTGAGCAGGAAGACAATTGGCATGGAGATCGGAAGGTTTTGGCTAACTTATCGACATACTGTTATTCCCAACTATGTCCTTGGATGAGCCTTTAAAAAACATTCTGCATCTCTGTTTCATTTATATTAGATGGTGCAAATACTTTCTACTTTTGGATCTCATTGGAATTCTATTAGAGTTAATGAAGTAATATGGTCTTGCATTACCCACAGGCTTCTCTAGTCAGACACTATGGGAAAGAAAACTCACTTTAAATCATTTTACTTTCCCTCTTTTTCCATAGGGAGGAATAGTGGGGATAAATGTTCAAGCTGATATTTTAAGCATATTTTAAAATGGCTACATTAATAGAAGTAAAACAACTTAAGCATCTGGAAAGAAAAGAGCTCTGCATACTTGGGGGTGATAATGATGCTGATAATGATAATGAGGAATTTTAATAACAATAAATTGGAGTGAATTCTATTCAACTTAGTTGTGGGAAGTAACAGCTCAAGGACATTAAGTTCTCTCAAAGGTTAGCTTCAATATGTAAATTGTTTATGGTTTTATTGATCTCATACACCAGAAACATGTAGATGTATCAATACTGTATCTTGATGTCCACATAGGAAAATGTGCCTTCTAATGGGGAGGATCAGAAGGTCTTTAAGCTAGCTGTTGGCATTGCATGTTTTGTTTCTTGTACTCTATTGTCCTGGGATACATATGTACACTTTCTTAGATGAATGTGAAAACCATAACTTTAACTATAAAAACAAATCACCAGGATTTATTTATTTACTTTTTACAGTCACAGTTGATTGCATTCTACCTAAGAAAGTACTATCTAGGCAGGGGCTATAAAACCCAAAACCCACAGTGCTGTAAATTGTATTCCTAAACATAGACACAACTGTCAGAACTAAAGTCTTTGCATATTTAATAATGAAGACACGAAGCAAAACTAAAGTTGGTCAAAATCAGAGTTGTGGAAACTGAGCTTATGGAAACTCGGGCCGGGGCGGGCGGGAGCCATCAGTGCCCGGATGCAAAGCTATGGGCAGTGGAAGAGGTAAACAGAAACAGGGTCCCCAAGAAAGACAGTTTATGTGAGCCTTGCCAGCCACTTCCAAAACACCTGCCCTAGCTCAGCATGTTATCCATAGACGCTGATGTCATCACAGGGACGCTGCACCATGAAATGTCCCACCGAACTTCTGGGGAAATAGTTTGTGCTCCTACGAAGGATAGGAGCTTTGGGTAGCATTCTTCCTGAATTGGGCGTTGTTCTGATGTACAGGCAATTGTATGCTTACATGCAGAAATTTCCACTGATCTTTTCCTGGAGTCAGGTAAAGAATAATCTGTAATTGTTTTAGATTTAGAGAATTTTTCAATACAATACTTTAAATTTTTCTGAGAATTTAATGCATGTATGCAATGTATTTTCATGATATCCATGCTCCATCTCACTCTCCAAGTTCTCCCAATGTCCCTCAGTGTTCTTGAACTTTTTTAGGGGGGCATTATTCATTGCTGCTTTATTCACCATAACTGAGAAACTGAATCATCTAGATGCCCACCCACTGAGCAATGGATAATTAAAATGTAGGATATATGTACACATAAACAGCTGTATAGAAAAAATATTAAAAAAATGCAGGCAAATAGATGGAAATGGAAATAACTATCCCGAATGAGGTGATCCATACCTACAAGCGCAAATGGCAAGTGTTCTCTGTCATATTTGGATCTTAGCTTTGAATATACAGATTTGTTTGTCCAACTTGGAGGACGTTTAGACTCCAGGAAACTAGAAACAATGTGGGGGAAAGCAGGGAGAAATATCCTAAAGCAAATGGGGTAATAGAGCAGAACTCACATGAATGTGGGAAGGTACTGGTAATGGCAAGGAGGTTTGAGCAGGGAGAAAGATCGGAGGGTGATTTTACTTTCTCTTTTTGACAGGTCTCAAAGTAAGTAGCCCAGGCCATCCTTGAACTTGCTATTCTGCTGCTTCAGGTTCTAGTGTTGGTAGGATTAATTCCTGTACCACAGGGCCTGGCTTTTGAAACTTCTTTGAAGTACTTTTTCAACAGGACACTTAGGAAATGTAGCACACACTCTTCTTTTTCTCTTTGTGGTTGGTTGACCACCCACCCCCTCTTTATTCTCTCCTCTCTGCTCTGTTCTTGCTTCTTCCTGTGTCCTCTCCTCCAACCTGTAATAAACTTTATGTTTAGTGTAAAAAAAGAAAGAAAATGTAGCTCTCAATGTATGATTATTTTATTTGTAGTTGTATTACAAACACTCATTACCACAGTATTGTAACACATACTAGAAAATGTACTACGATATGACACTTCAAAATGTGAAGTAGAAAAAAATGAAAAAAATTAAAATATATTTTTTGCTAATTTTAACTTCTAGGAAAGAAATTCCTATTTTTCCAAGAAGATAATATTGATGACTTATTTTAAACTTGGTGTAATCTAATTGAACATGGTAGATATTATTATCTATCTTTATTTTATTGGATTTTTGTGAAAGACAGGGATTTCAACAGGGTCTAACTATGTACTTCAATCTGACCTACAATGCTGACAAGGCTTGCTTTGAAGTCAACATTCTCCTGCCTCAGCCACCTGTGCAATAGGTTTATGGATGTGCTCTACAGTGTCTATTTCTGTCTTTAATTTTTATTATAGACAATAGAGCTTTATTTTAAGGATAAAAATGCTACTCCTCTGTTTGCTGACATTTTTCACTATTGCATTTTTGTTTTCTTTTTTTCTCTTTCTCCCTCTGCATGATTTATAGAGATTTGAACCTCCCTTTTATGGTTGTTAGTTCAGATAATCTAGATAATATAGCCAATAAATCATTAACCTGTCTTTGTGTGCATTGCAATAACTACAACAAATAAAAGCACACATGGCAAATGGTATTGTTTTCCATCCTATCACCTTCTCTTACCAACTTCTGGGGACTCCTGACCTTACTTATTCAAGTCATGGCAGGGAGTATGGTTATAAATTAAAAACGTACTTGTTTGGGTAAGTGGAGGGAAGACTGTGAGACTAGGCTTAGCGTGGACTGCCTAGCCAGAAATATGTTCTCAAAAGCTTATGCAGATATGGAGAAAGTGACTTTATCATACTCCAGACTCACTTCTTTCTCATGTTGAACTTGATAAATGAAGTTTAAAGTAGTTTCTTCCTGTACCAGGCAAGAGCATCTTCAGCGCTTCACCTTCTCCACTTCAGAGGCAGGCATAAACTTATTTAACAGGAGATATAATACCATCTCTACAAGAATTGTTTGTGAAAAGTGGTGCTAATTCTCTTTCTGTCAATAAGAGCAATTAGAATTCAGTAAGGAAGCTTATTAGCTAAAGTGGCTCCATGGTCAACTCTTTACAAAGCTAAAGATCCAATTTTTCCTGCTTAGCAAATACAGAGTTTCTCAGTTGATGCCTATTTGTTAGACTCTCAGCTAAGCCTCATGGGGTCCTTAAGAGCAGCTGGGACATCTTTTGCTTTCTCCATTCTTGACTCTACTGGTCCAATCTGAAAGTCCTATATTGACCTCTGCTTGTAGAATCAGGGAAGTCTAAAGAACTTGGGGTGATGTAGTGAGGGGAAGAGCAAGCTTTAGAAACCTCCTCAAAGGAGAACAAAAGGATAAGCCATTGCCTGAAGCCCCATGCTACCACAGACTCGTCTCTCAACACCACTGTGTTTAAAGGAAACAACTGAGCCATCTGGTGCCTTTTATGTTTCCGTCCTTAAAAAGAAAAGCGACTTTGAATGATCCCAGTCAGTAAAGAAAGGTCAAGTGGAACCACCATGGTGCATTTGTTCCGGGGAGTCTTTTCCCTTCCATACAGAACAAGGTAAAGGAGCCAGTTGTGACTGCCACACAGTGGTTCCTTAATTGAGTCTTCCATCTTCACAGAACCAGATGAGAGAGTCACTTAAAAGGAATACATTCAAAACGATGTGCAGTTTCAGAACAAATTTTCCATACCACCTAAAAGTGGACTCCTTGGAATGCTGTCTCTGTCTCAGCCACACTGGGTCCTTTCTAATTCTGGCCAAAGAATGTTGTTTGGAGTGGAGATCCTGTGTTGAAGTGACCTTTGCCAATGCACTGTGAATGATAAGGTCTCTCACATGAGCATGGTGTCCATAGTTGCATTTTTTGCATTTCCTTGTCTCTGTTAAGTAAGAGCACAGTGTAGTCAGGGGCTGGAAATGTTATGTACAGGTTTCTGGGAATTCCACAGCATGGTCAGATTCTGGAAGTGTTATATACAGATATCTGGGCATTCCTAGGTGACATGGGACTGAAACAGAAGCAGCAATTGTGATGCCAGGTGATAAATGAAGGTTGTCCAAACAAAATGAACAAAGATCCAGAAGATCTAGAGTTGCCAGAGCACCCTCAATAAGAAGTTTGTACAGAATGGTGATGGGGAATGTACTGTGTATGTTTATCTTATTGATTGTTAAATAAAATACTATTTGGCCAATGAGACAGCAAGTTAGACGGGAGTAGGAGTCAAAGAGGATTCTGGGAAATGTAGTAGAGAAGTGTTGATCCAGGCAGGAAGTGACATAGCAAGGAGACTCATATTTAAAGAAGGAGAAACAGGAAGTGTCCCTCTTTTCCCCTCTGTTCCTGCTCCAGCAGCACAATGTGATCCACTGGCAAGGAGGGATGCCAATAAGGCATCCAATAAGACAAGTCTTATAAAATATATAGATGTAGATAGTTAAGACTGAGCGAACAGATGAGAATCCTAGTCATTGGCCAAGCAGCATTGTACCTAATACAAGTTTCTGTGTATTCATTTGGGCCCTAACTCAGGCGGGCGGCTGGCATAAAGCTCACACGTGGCAGTGAGGCTCAGGCGGCTTTTGGTGGAAAGATTTATCATAACAGAATGGTGAAGAACAGAATGACCTATTATACAGTGAGTGTCCTACTTAGATTCCCATTGCTGTGATAAGCACCATGACCAAAAGCAACTCAGGGAGGAAAGGATTTATTTAGCTTATGTATCCAGAGAAACAGTCCATTTAGGGAAGCCAGTACAGTAAAGCTCCCCTAAAACAATATGAAACAAAACAAAAAGGATAATGTGAATTTTAGCAAATTGGTACTGAAGTCTAGTTCTTTTTAAGAATGACATAAAGGGGCAGGGTCCACAGCTCAGTGGTAGGGTGGCAATAGGGTAGGATGTTTAGTAGCAATCCTTAAGCCAAGATGTAACTACCAAAGGTGTCCATGGATATGACCTAACCTCTGGAAGTCAAAGTAACCCTTTTGGCATGGGGAAATGGTTCAGTGAGTAAGAACATTGTCTGTGCAAGCATGAGGACCTAAACTGAATCCACAAAAAATCTGGCCATAACTGTGCTCAAGTCTACACCCCAGAGTCAAAGGGAAGAGGAGAGAGAATGGCTGGAGCTTGCTTGCTGCAAGATTAATTTCAGGTACAGTGAGAGACTCTAACTCAAGGGAATAAGGTGGAGAATGATAGCACAGGCACTTGATGTCTTCACACATGGTCACAGGGACCTTCAAACACATGCACATACATTATTGAGAAATAACACACAGGCACACTCAAACACAGCCTCTCTCTCACATGCACACACAAAGCATCCCTCCTGAGATTCACTGATATATAGAAATTAGTGAAGACTGCAATTGTAAATTATGAGGAAAAACATAAAACACTATTTTTGTTTGCATTTAAGCATTTGATTAAAAACTAATTAGCTCTACAATGTAAAAATTACTAGGAATGTATCATAGGATTTTCAGCATATGCAAAAGCAAAATATTTGAGAATAGTACAAAGTAGACTATGTTGTATTAAGTATCTTTTTTGTAATACACAGAAGCATCAAAAATATTGAAACAAATATAAATAGCATTAAGTATTTACATTATGTGAACAACCAGGCAGTAAGGCAAAGTAGACAATAGGAAAAAGCCCATGAGTGCTGGCAGTACTATAGTTAGTAGACACGAATTTAAGAGTAAATTTTACAGGGAATGTGGAAATAGCACCACCAGTGAAGTTTTTGGCTTGCATGTACAGGATTTGAGTTTGAGTCCCCAAACCCACTTAAATAATCGGGCATGGTGGCAAGTTTGTAATCCCAGCTCTGGAGAGGCAGAAACAAGCAGCAGGCTTATGCTCATTAGCCAGTCAGCCCAGCCTAATGGGGTAGCTCGAGGTCAATAAGAGGTTGCCCCCAAAATAAGGTCAATGGCTTCCTTATGAAATGACACCTAAGGTGGTTCTCTGTCTCCCATAGCACTAAGCCAGTGTATACATGTGCATATACATCCTCTCAAACATGTGTGAATCTACACACACACACACACACACACACACACACACACACACACACACACACAAACACACACAAATATAGTCTATGAACATGTTAATGAGACCTAAAAACCTATTCCAAGTTGATATACTGGTGAAAGTAAAGATGATATGTAAGGTTAAATGAAATGAAGGCCAAAGTAAAATGCTCAGACTTAAAGTATGAAGTGAAACTATGGAAAACATAGAAAGAACTTAAAATCTTGAGGAAGCCTATAGATTTTATGTCAGTATATTCTGGAGGGGAGGCAAAGGAGAATAGTACTACATATGCAGCACCCGATCAAATAGTGATCCAGTAAAAAAAAAAAAAATGCACCCTGCCTCAAGAATAAGAACTGTAATAAATATCAGTAAGTGAATTTAGAAAATTTCCAATGAAAGAATAGAAATACTAGAGAATAATAAAGAAAATTGAAATTATCCAAACCATATGCAAAAAAAACCATTACAATTGTCCAAATGAAAAAACTTTAGGCCTAGCCTGAATGTTTTAGTGAGTTCTTTTCTAAGAACTATTTTTATTTGTATTGTTTTTATGTATGTGTCTGTGTAATGTATACCATGTGTGCATGGAGTTCTGATGAGAGTCAGAATTGAGTATCAGATCCTTGGAGCTGGAGTTATAGGAAGTGTACAAAAATCCAAATTAATTCATTGATAGTCATACTTGTGATATAACATAAAATTATGGAGCAGAAATGAAGAGAAGTATAAAAACATTCTATAAAATTTTTCTAAACTACATAAAAGAGAATCTGAAAGAACAATATTTCACAATAGAAAAGGGTGATTGTTTTCAAACACAGCTACAAGAGTAGCTAAGCAGTATAGAAAAAAACAGAGGTCAGCGTAACACATCCTTTTCGTGAATGGGTCATTTGTTTGAAACATGCAAGGGAGTGGATTGTCACAGTCAGGTTATAAAACCTAAGTACCACAAAGGTGAAATGACAAAAATGCGAACATGAAAATCAACATTGCTACATTATCACAAATCAGTAAACATCAAAAAAATATACTGCAACTTTTATACTGAATTAATCTAGATTTATTTTATGCTTGTGATTTTAAGGAAGATACAATTCTATGTTTTCCTTTAAATGGGTGACTGTAAGATTGCTGTTTTTGTAGGGAAAATTTCATGAGGAGTAAATTTAATTGTATTCAAAATTTAGTTGCCTTACTAAAACAAGTTAGTTTTGAAACCTCCCCCAATACATATTGTCATTTCTCTGTTAATGATCTGTTTAAGAGGACTCCTGACTTGTGAAAAGCTGCTTCATGTTCAGGTACATGGAGACAGATATGAGAAATGATTTGTGTCATAATCATACGCAGTAGCCATGCACCAAAATCTCTCTAACGGGCAAAGTGAGGCATGGGGTAGGGGCTGTTTTCCACTTCACTTTGAGGAAAAACTTACAACAAACCATTCAGTGAGGCTCACCTGACCTTCCTATTGAATCACGGAACGAAGAAACATAAATCAAGGCTGACAAGGCTCAGTCTCTCTCCTCAGAGCTTTGAAAATAATAATATATCATCCTCTAACTGCATAACGTGCGTCCTCTGCATGTTGTTCCTCATCATGTTGGCAAAAGGTCCCTCTATTTAAAAAAAACCTTTATTATTCCAGTTGGATGTAATTCTCATGCCAGGAAAACAGTATCAGATTCATATTAAAGAGGAGATTATTTTGTACAGGGACTTGCCAGAAAAAGAGTTGGAGATGAATGATGCTCCAGCTCCCTGTGCTCTGCTAATGAAAATTCTAGTATGTAGCCAGATGTTTTATTGGGGAAGAGAATCAAGAGAAGCATAAATTGTCCTGCCACTCAACTGAATACTGAAGCTGAAATTAGAGTGATTCACAATGAACATAATTGGATGGAACATTTATCTTTAAGGGAAAAACAAGGAGAGAGATGTCTACTGTCCCCGTATCTTCATTTTTTTTCCCTCTGAAAAAGCAAAAGCTGTATTTGTGAGAATCTGAGACATCCTGTCCTTGTGACAGAAATATCTAATGCTACAAAGTTTTCCATTATAGGGTCTACTCCTCTTCACTAATGATGGGATTTTAATCTCAGGTGGGCAATATGGTGGCTTAAAAATATGAACACACAGGTGGAAAGCTAAGTCTACTTTGAAGCAAGATGTTCATGTGACTATCATGGCATGTGTGATATAGGTGGTATCCTGCCTCCTCTTTCTCTATAGTACTTTCTCTCCCATCCACCCTCCCTGCTTATCTAGGAAGGAAATGTAATGTTATAGGTGGGTCATCATCCCCTGAGACTGTAACAACTTAAACCTTCAGATAGCTGCACAGAAAGAGAAGATTTTGCAAAAGCAAACTTAACTTCTGCTATAATGAGCTACTTTGTGTCAGACTTTTGTACACTTAGAACAATGTAAAAATAATTGTTTTTCATTTTTAATTAATTCTTTGAGATTTGAAAATCGTGTATTTTGATCATATTCACCACCAACTCCTGCCATTAGCTCCTCTCAGAGACATTCCTACCTCCCTATTCCCCTTCCAATCTTCATGTACTTATATATTTTTTAAAAGAAATAACTAAATCCAATTTGTGATCCCCACATGCTTCTAGATATGGTCCCACGCATTGGGAAGGGGTCAACCAAGCATGGGAAATATTCTTATTGAAAATGGATTCTCCCATCTCCAGAAACAATCGATTATCTAGAGCTCATAAAACTCTCCTCATTCCAGGCTAAAATGTTTACTAGTTTCATCTTATACATATCTTGTGCGGGGAACTAGAACTGTGAGTTCATGCACAAAATGGTTTTGGAATGTCCAGAAGCTACTCTCGAACTCTGGTACCCCCAGATCTCTGGCTCTTGCATCCCCATGATATTACCCAAGCCTTGCAAAAAGATATTGTGATACAGATTTCCCATTGTGGTTGAGGTTTTCCTCTGCACTTTGTCCTATTGTGCTTTCCTGCATTAGTCACTATGCACTACACAAAGACAATTTCCCTGGTGAGGTAAAAGAACTGCACTAATCGGTATGTATAGAGATACAAATTTAGAGGGCAGTTTGATACTATCTCCACTCAGCAGAGTTGTAGATTCAACCCTTAGGCCTCTGAATACCCCAAGCATGGGTTATTGGCCAGATTTACTTGGCTCGCCATGTGTTTCCTCATGTTGAGACTCAAGTCCAATCAGAAAGGAACTGATTACCTCTATAACATTTGTACCAATATTGAAGCTATAGGGATATATTACAATGCTGGTCATTAATGAAGTTCATGAGATATGTAGATAGGTAAGACTGTTAATGACTTCTTTTTATCTCAGTAACCTTCATAAGCACCTTCCAGTTCTATAGAAGCTAGCCAGCGGGGAATAAACTTTTTGGTCAATACCAAATTGATTTTCCCATGGATTGTGACCAAAGAGTGTGGTGTCTTCAGTAATAGGATGATACCATCAGGTTCTAGTGGGAAATCAAGAGCAATGTCAATAGCCTGTATGGTTTTGAGAGTCTCCAAGACCTTTCTAACCAACAATGAGAGGGTAGGTATCTCATACCAAGTACCACTCTTTTTCATTTGGTGCCTTATGCATTTTGGGATGAGCATAATCCTAAAATAATTATTTTAAAAGGGGGAAAACGTATGGCTTTAGTAAAATTGCCAGAACTGACTCCACCATATGGCAGATTCATTTTATTTTTCCCGAATTAACCAGTATTTATATTTTTAATGTTTAATGTGTTTATTCAACTTGTAGACTGGAAAGGTTGGAGAGCAAACATGTCTCTAAGATTTTGAACATGAGTAAGCTATAGAGGAAGAATTCTACTAGACTTCTATCATTGCCCTAACCATGGAAGTTTTCTTGGTGCTTCTCCGTTTCTGACATATTGTGCTATGTGAAGATAGGTGATTTGGATATGACAAAGTGATGCATCTGAGGCATTCTTAATCATAACAGCTTTTGATCTTTCTGTAGAGTGCCTGTATGGCACATCTTGCATTGTAAAGATCTCTGGGGCATGCAGGGTTTCCCAATTGAGCTAACTTTTACTGGGCTGCTTTTCCTAAATACTTATATTTAACTATTATTTTCACATGCCTGTTCCTTATGTCTAACTGCATAGATTAGGATCCTGCTCAAATACTTTTCATGTTTTAAATGGGTTGTTTGCTCTCTCATTGTTGTGTTTTGAAGTTCTTTATGTATGTTGGCAAAGATTCTGTCATCAGATATCCTTCACTGATATTTTTCTTCTAACTGGTGACTCCTCTTTCTTTATACAGTATGTTTAACAGAACAGACATTTGTAACTTTAGTGAAGTCAAGATTAAAATCATCAATCATGCCTTTAGTATTATATGTGATGAGTCATTTCCATATCCCAGCTCTTTTAGCATTTGGCTTATCTTGTCTTATATGGGTTTTATAGCTTTGTGTTATAAACTTAGAAACATGATAAATTTTCATTTGATTTCTGTGAAGGGCATAGATCTGTGTTTAGGACCCTATTTTTCACATGTGGATGTATAACTGTTTAAGCACTATTTATTAGGAAAGACTATCTTTTCTCCATGATACCTTTGTCAAGATCACTTGTCTTTGCCTCAGGGTTCCTATTCTGTTCTACTGACCCGGTTCTCTACTCCTTTACAAATAATATAGTACTTTGATTACTGTTGCTTTACAAAAAAACCTGTAAGTTGAGTTATTTCAGCTCTTTCAACATTGTACTGGATATTTTGTTCAATTATATCTCCCTAAAACTACTAGAATTGGCTCTCTGAGTTTTCATTGAGTTTATCTTGAATCTATAGATCAAGTTGGAAAGATTTGACATCATAATAATGCTGAATCTTTCTAGCTATGAACATGAGATGCTCTTCATGCATTTAGCTCTTTCTTGTTTTACCTCATCATGATTTAACTTTCTTCATCTAAATGTTCTACATGTTCTTAACTTTATGCTTACTCACATTTTTCATGTGGTAATGTAAATGATACTGAGTTTTATTTAAAACTACCCTAGTTGTTGCTGACATCGAAGAAAGAAATTATTTGTATTTTAACTTTGTATCCTACATACTTTCTATAATTGTTTATTGGTTCCAGAAGTTGGCTTGTAGATTCTTTCAAATTTTCTACACTAATAATTATGCAACTATAGATAATGAAAGTTACAGTTTTCTGGCCACCCTGTAGTAACTTTGTATGTAATCAGAGAAGAGAACTAGATATTGAGGACTGAGGTAAGTTTGTTTCATAATTAGGGAAATCATTTTATTATTCTTCAAATGTGAAATTAAGACATTGGACTACACAGATACTAAGCTACCTTCAACTTTACTATGACACATTTATATGTGACTATACTCTCCTAACATTCATTTTTCTTTTGAAGAATGCATGGGCCTTGGACAGAGTTTCTAGGAACTTATACTTTTCTATTGCTGGAAAGAGTCACTACCATTTGTGTTCCTCAGGTTATCTGACAGCTTCCCAGAGAAGGCTAACATAGTGAATGAATAACAGACCATCACAATGATAAGAATGTATCCATAAGCTTTTACTTCCCATGTTTCATGGATTATGAACACCTTAGTTTGAGTATACAAAGAATGTAATGGGTAATATTCATCTAAGAATGTTTCAGAGTGTAACAATTTAGGTGTAAGTTCCAGTGAAGACCTTTACACAAACAGACTTTAAGAAAGAGACAACCAGGCATATTTATTAAAGCTGTGATTTGATTGTTAATCCAAATTTGACTGAGCTGATGGCTAATTCCCGGTCTATAACATGGACACTTGTAGTCATAGGACACTTTCTAATTTCCCAAGTACTAGAAGAATTAGCTAGATATACACACCCAATCCCATTACAGGGAACTTCAATCTGAGTTGTAACAATGTCTTAAAAGTACTTAGTTCTAGTCTGGCTTGAAGTCTCAAAAGTTCAACAGTGTAAAACTTCCCATGAAGAATCTACACAGTCCAATCTCCCCACTAATATATTGTTTTTCTGAGATGATAATGGTATAAATCATACTCAGTTGAGCTACTTATTATTTATTTTTAAAAACTATATTTATTTTACACCCACATCACATTCTCTCCCTTCTCTCCTCCCAGTCTCCCCCTGCATGTCCCCACCCTCTCCTCCCCCGTTTATATTCTGAAAAGGGCAAGCATCTCATAGATATCAACAAAACATGGCATATAAAATTTCAGTATGACTAAGCACATCCCCTCTTATTAAGGCTGGGCAAGGTAAGGAAGTATGAGGAACAAGGTCCCAAGAGCAGAAAAAAGAGTCAAAGATACCCTTTCTCCCACTGTTAGGAGTCACAGGAGAAGATCAAGATACTATAACATATATGCCGAGTGCCTAAGTCAGTACCATGGTTGTCAGTTCAGCCCAGGTTAGTTGGTTCTGTGGGTTTTCTTGTGGTGCCCTTGATCACCCTGGTTCCCACAATCCTTCCTCCCTCTCTTCCACAGAAGCTCTTCATAATTTGTGGCTGTGGGTCTCTGTATCTGTTGCATCAGTTACTGGATGAAGCTACTCTGATGACAATTAAGCTAGGAAGCAATTACGTTTCTCTTTATAGGTCTGGGTTACCTCACTCAGAATGATTTTTTTTCTAGTTCCATTAATTTGCTTGCAAATTTCTTGATGTTACTGTGTTTAACAGCTAAGTAATACTCCATTGTGTAATGGACCACATTTTCTTGATTTATTCTTCAGTTGAGGGACATCTAGGTTGTCTCTAGTTTCAGAAAATTCTCAACAGAAGAATCTCAAATGGCTGAAAAATACTTAAAGAAATGTGCAGCATCCTTAGCCATCAAATGGCTTAGCAAATCAAAATGACTCTGAGATTCCATCTTATACCTGTCAGAATGGCTAAGATAAAACACACAAATGACAGCTCATGATGGTGAGGATGTGGAGCAAGGGGAACACTCCTCCATTGCTGGTGGGAGTACAAACTTGTATAGCTACTTTGAAAATCAATATGGTGGTTTCTCAGAAGTCTCCATCCCAGGCAGTTGTTAGCTGACTTCTATTGCTGAACCAGTTTGCATTCTTGACTTCTAAGAAAGCAGAGCTTTCCCTTTGCTTTTTAGCTTTCTTGATCCAGCAACTGGCAAGAATTTCAACTTGCCTACCCCACTATTTTCTCCCCCAAACACCAATAAATTTACCTTCTAGTTTCCTTCTGAGTCTGCTCTTAAATTCTTTTTGGTGAACCAAAAACCTGCAAAAAGGACCCTTTTTGTGTTTGAGTTACAGTTGGAGCTGGAAAATGTTCTAATTCCTTGAGCAGTAAATGGCAGGACTCTTAAATTACCATATCTATTATTCCTGTCAATTTTATTTAGCATAAATTGGTTTTGTAATAATTTCTCTCTCTCAGGCAGATTTATCAGTTTTAAGATCTCAGAATTTTCTTATTTCTCAATCTACATTTTGTGAACTGAATTTCCTTCAGGTTAACGAGGTTTGAGATCATGTATAGCTCGCTGTTTGAAGGATACTCTGAATGGACAGAAGGTAGTATAACAAGTCCTACTTTCACTGAGCTGCTTGGGTCCTTTGGCACCTAGTAAGTAGTCTTTGATTTGTGTGTCTAGTTTAGTGTGTGTGTGTGTGTGTGTGTGTGTGTGTGTGTGTGTGAGAGAGAGAGAGAGAGAGAGAGAGAGAGAGAGAGAGAGAGAGAGAGAGGAGACTGGGGTTGCTATCTTTAATTTGTGCTATTATCTGTAGACCTCTGTCTCTAATTAAACCCTGAAACTGGAAAGAAGCTTGCATATATATCTTTAGAGTATTTAGAACTGTATTTATGCAACCATTTCTAGGAGACATTATTTCAGAGGATAGCCTGCTAATCTATCTCTTCCTCCTCTTATGCCATGTTCTCTGAGCCACAGATTCAGGACTTCTGATGTAGGTGTGAAAGACTCAAGACCTCAGGAAGGGAGAAGTGCTTTGAAGGAAACTACTTTCGATTCTGTGTTTGATAATAATGCCAATTGAACTTGCAAGTATTTGAAATCAGTTGATTTTTTTTCTAGGTGATTTTCCTCCACAAATGTTCATGGAGAGGAAACCTAATGTTGTAGAAACGAAGGTTGTCATTAAGATCCAATCAGGAAACTTTGATATTAACATCTCAGAAAAGAACCTTGGAGGAATTAAATATTACTTCACAAATATAGAGGAATTTTGTAAACCATCCTCAGCAGATACTGGAAGAATAAGATTTGTCACCCTAAATGAAGAACTGTGATGACACAAGGATAGACTAAAATCCCTTATATTTTCTCAAACCTTAAAAGCTGACTTTCAAGATCTACAATTTTCTTAAGTCTGCTTTAATTCAATATGTGGACAATTTTCTTCTGTGGACTTATGATGCTTGTTTCAAAGACCCAACCTTATTAAAGTGCTGTGTTAGAAAAGGCTATCAAGTATCAGAAGAGAAAATGTAACTTTTTAGGGCCAAGGAGCTATACAATCCCTGGGAGGCAGACAGATAGGGAAAGGGACCATAGACAGATAATCAAGATAACAAACTCTAGCCTCTTCCTTGTTCTCCTGATATGAGACAAAGGCCTGACAGATGTTTTCTTCTACTAGCATGGCCACCATATACCTGACAGTCTAGGCTGGTCTAATATGTTTAAGGTCAGATCTGAACATGTTTACCTAAAGCTTTGGGCCTATCAGCATCAGTTTCTTTGTTTAAATTGACCAGTTCTAAATTAGGGGATGAAGTCTAATCCCAGGCCACCAAAACCACTTGAAACTCCTAGCTTTCCAGGGCAAACATGAACTTGTCCCATCTGTGCCTTGAAGGGAATATTTCTGTTGGTGTACTTTGTGTTCTCTCTCTCTCTCTCTCTCTCTCTCTCTCTCTCTCTCTCTCTCTCTCTGTAGCTCATATATGCTCATGTGCTTCTTTAATGATGCTTGTAACCTTTCGCTATCTGATATGTATGAGATGCTTTTCCTGACTTTTAATTCTTTAATTAGCAGAGGACATTAACATGAACAAGACCCCTAGACACTAACACTTTATTGTTAGGAAGTTAAATAGATCATACAGTGCTCTGATGGATTATTTATAAATCCTGGCTAAACTATTGTTATTAGAAAACTTCTTACTGATTCCAAATCATTGATTAACTGCCAAACCATTAAGACAAGAACAGAAAGACACAATGAGTTAAAACATTAGGAAACCATGTTAAATGGACTGGAGAGTTGGCTCAGCAGTTAAGAGTGACTTCTCTACACTGACCAGTGCTAGAGTTTATACCCCAGTAGCCCTATAAAAAACAATGTCCTTGAAAGCACCAGTAACCCCACTCCCAAGGGCAGTGGAACCATGAGGATCTTTAGAGATTTCTAGTTTCCAATCTAGCTGAGATATTGTAGCCCCAAGTTCAGGAAGACTCTCCTTTAAAGGAAAGACAATCACATGATGTCCTCTTCTGGACTCCAAGTTCCCCTCAAAGGCATGCTCACTCCCACACACAAATACCCATCGCTCTCACAAACACACATACACATGAATAAATAATGGTATATTGAAGCAACCCTCTCCTTAAGAACACTCAAATCACTTCCTTTTGTGATGGTTTTTGTTGTTCATATGAAAAAGGAAATGTATTGAAAATATTGTCTGCTAATGTACAGGAAGGCTTCTGGTGTACTTGTATCTGCATTTAGACCCAGTGGCTAGAGGGCATCATCTTTTGCCTGACAGCCATCTCTTCTGTTGTTGTCAACTAAGCACAGGTGAAGATTCCTTTACTATTACATAATCTGCCCCATCAGTGGGAGACCTCCAGTCTGGTACAGACAGGATCTATATCTATGCTATAGAGAACACTGTCAGGAGGAAGCAATGTAGAACAGTTTTGTTTATTAGGAAAAGATGATAGAGAGAGGGAATGTAAAGTTTAGATGTAAACATGGGCATTCAGGGAATGAAAGCATGTGTGAGAGTGAGATGAAGACAAAAGAAGCTATTATTTGTAAATGCTTCTTGGCTGGGGTTGAGACCTTGTGCCTACTTCTCCTGGGACTTTGCTTGGCTTGAGATTGTGTGCGTCTTATTTGTGTATACTCATAGTCTCTGTGAGTTTCATGTGTGTATTCATTCCTTTGTGTCTGTATGATGCTTTTTCTTTAAAATTGTCTACCACTGCTGGCTTGTACAGTCTTTCTTCTCTCCCATGTAGATCCCAGAGCTTTGAGGGGTGGGGGTGATGAAGATATCCCTTTCAAGGCTGAGCATGCCAAAGTCTCTTAGTCTCTGTACACTGTCCAGCTGTGGCTCTCAAGGTTAATTAACATCCACTTCAAGAAGAAGCTTTGCTGATGAGGGTTGAGAGATAATACTTATCTCTATGAATGATGATATGTCATCAGGAGTCGTTTTAGTTAACAATAGCTGCATATATGAATTTGTGGACTTTGAATTTCCATTGCTAAAAGGATGGGTTTCACATTCAGGCTCAAAGATTAGGCAAAAATTTACAATTAAGAACTTGTTTATTTCTCTTACCTTAAGTATGTTTTAAATGGAATTCATACACATTCTGGCCTTAAACAAGTGTCCTGGTTTGCTTTGAAATAATCTTCCTAAGAAAGCTGGTGGAACAAGAATTATTATTTCATAGGGAATCTTATCTGTTTTTGTCAGTTGTGTTGAAATTTTTGGCTCATCTAACAAGGAGCACAAACGAGATACCAGGGTGAAGGTCTTCTCCTCTTTTCATGGGTTGCCAATCTTCTCTGCCTTTCTGGTTTGCCAGAATTCTATAAAACATTCGTTCCAATGGTGTCATTCTGAGTACTACTGAGAAAACTCAGTCCAGGTGACAGCTTTATTTTAATCTTCAGACAGTTCCTTAATGTTGTCCAACTCCTAATCCTGTTACAGTTCTTCCTGAACTTGACTGCTACATGAAAACAAATATGACTGCTTACTAGTAACAAATATACTTCTTTCTCCCTTAAATGTACCATAAAATGCCTATTGGAAATACAGACATATTTATTATGGAATTGAGGGAGGATAGAGTCCAATGAGATGGCTCAGTGGGTAAGCATGCTTGCCACCCATCCTAATGACCAGAGTTTGACTCCCAGAACCCATATGATGCAGAAAGAGAAATGACTCACCTGCTTTGACCTTCAGATATGCATTGTGGCACATGGCTGCACACATACATTCATGCACACATATGCACATACACACATATGCAGACTCGTATATAATAAATAAATAGCATAAAAAACTTGCTTAGAAAGCTGAGGAATATACAAGGCCACTTGTACTCTTGATATAATCAATGGGGATGATTCACATGAGATTAAAACTGCTCAACTGGTTGAACTCATAGCTTCAACTAGAACATGCTATTCAACAAACCTCAAACAGTTAAAATGTGTATGGGGGCTGCTACGTATTTGGAGTAGTTACTTTTTCAGTACACAACAAAATGTCAAACTAGAGCATCTTAAAGAAAGAAGGATTTGGCTCAGGCTTTCCACAGCCTATCATGGCAGGGAAGGTACTGCAGCTGGCCCACTCTGTCTGTGGTGGTGGCTCCAGGCTAGCTTCTGCTCGTGTCGTGGCTTACAGCATTGCTTCTTCACAACTTGGTGTATCAGAAAGCTGACCATGAAACCACAAACAGGCCTAAGCTGAAATTCTCAAGGCCTGTCCCCGCTAGCCTATTCCAACAGCTGGTATCCTTATCCCAAAGTAGTTGTTATAATCTCCCAAAGAATCACCAATGTTTCACAGGATAGTCCATTAAATACATGAGCCTATGAGGGACATTTTACTTTCATAGAAAAGACTATGCAAAGATGATTTTCAATCTCCATAGGTCTACCTATTGAAAATAGATTTCAGAATTTTAAGATGTTATGTATATACCCAAACTCTTAGGATTATAGCAGGTAAGTAAGTATCTAAGGATGGAGATAAATACTTTTTTTAAAAAAAATTGAAATCATTTATTTATTTTTTTTGTTCATTTAAAAAAATTACATTCCAATCCCAGTTTCAATCTCCTTCCTTTCCTCCCAAACACTCCACTCCACCCCTTCTCCCATCTGCTCCATGGAGAGGTTAAGCCACCCCCCCATGAAGTCTACAAAGTCTGTCCTATCATCTGGTTGAGGCAGGACCAAGGTACCTCTCCACCCCCATACCCCTGTGTCTAGGCTGGGCAAGGTAGGAATAAATTCTTATCCTAAGTTACAAACGGATTGTTGTTTCTTTGGTTTCCACTAAAAGTCTCCCTTAGAGAGAATGGCCTTAGGACACTTCTTGTGCTGTATGTGTTGCCCAGCAGCATGCTTCTGCCTGGGATCTACCATCTGTGATGTAAGCGTGAGTATCACATGCAACAAAACTGCTGCCTGCTATTTGTACTTCCTCCCCTGTGACTGGAAACTGAGTAGTTTAGCCTGTCACATTAAAATTGAATCAGTTTGTGAATGAGCATACTGTAGAAGTACATTTTGTTTCTTTGTTTTTTGAGACAGGGTTTCTCTGTGTAGCTTTGGAGCCTATCCTGACACTCACTCTGTAGAACAGGCTGGCCCCAAACTCATAGAGATCTGTCTTCCTCTGCCTCCTGAGTGCTGGAATTAAAGGCATGTGCCACCAGTACCTAGCTGGAAGTACATTCTGATCTGAATGAACTTTCTGAACAAAATTCCATGTTTCATTTCCTTTGTATGGAAGAGCATCACTTTGGGACTTCTGTATACTTTCATACCTGGTGATAGTAAGTTTTGGCACTATTTTTTTAAAAAAATCTTGCTTATTTTGGCTTTGTCTTCATCAAAGATGTAAGCAGCCCATTGTGTTTTGTTATTAAATAATGAACAACTATTAAACTTCTATAACATTTCAAAATAAATGTTGAAGCAAAGGGTAATGATTTGGGTGGTGAAGCAGTAAACAGACCTATGGTTCTGTGCCTGAGAGAATCCTCTATCGTCAGTTATGCCTTCTCAGTGCCTCTCTCTAGTTCTTCCTTCTAGATTGAACTTCATGTAAAGAGCTTTAGTAGGGCTATAATTTCAAGACATTCACTTTGAAAATGACAGCAACAAACAATGGGACAAAACGCTGGAAGATGTAACATTGGGTGGAATTTATAACATACAGCTATAATAAACATATTTTACTCCATCACCTCAGTCCTTTCAATAAAAAAGCATTTCCTATTTATTTAGGTCATTCTTATTTGTTAATTAACTATGAACTTGCAGCAAAAAAATGGAAAATATAGATTTAATGCTTCATAGTATATTGCTTTTATATGGAGATATCGTGAGATCTTAGGTGCATTATACTTCTCAAGCTACTTAATTTTTTAAAATCTGCTATACCTTAGTAGACATGGGGAAGTTATTTTGTAATCATTTTATTTCCCATCTTCTGAAATCTTAGGAACTTGATTTAGAATGTTTTTCATGGGCAATTATTGCCTTTTTCTTCCTCCTTCAGTACTCTGTGAAGCTTAAAATGTACGGCCATTTAAACCCTTGAGTTTCAGAGACCCCGTAATTCAGAACTGTGGGTTTAGAATTTTTCTTAAAAGTAGAACCAATTAACAGAATGCCAATAATTTTTTTGTGGGGGGATAACTGTTTTCAGCAGATGTCTGAGAATAATAGTGGACTGAAATCACACAGTAGTTAATTACCTGCAAATATAAAATTAGGTAGAAAACAATTTTCTCTAAATTTATCTGTGTGAATAAGTACTTATCATGTGCATACCTCAGAGCAAAAAACGTGCTAGAGAAAAATAGCAGTGTGTTTTTCTTAAAGATAAACTAACCACACGGGAAACATTAATAATGTAACTGGAAGAAGTTCAAAGTTCATATTCTGCCAAAAGTCATTAGATCTAAATAAGTCAATGAATGCTATATAGCAAATTAAGCAAATGGCAAGGAGTAATTTTCCCTGAAATAAGGGGCTATTAACAACCAGCATATGCTATCAGCAAAAGACTCCAGAAATACTATTTAAAGTAATGTGCAGGTTGCCCAGTGATTACATTTTTTTATTTCCCATTCCTACTCAAGAGGATTATTTTTAATTAAAATAATACACAGTGTCCAATTTAGCTTGACACACCATAGAGAAAGTTTGGTTGGTTGTTTATATTTGTTTATTTGGACTGGGATTTTGCCCTTTCTTTCTCACTTTTTCATGATCACAACTGCAAGGAATTTACTATGCTAACAAAATGAAGAGGAGAAATAGAAAGCCAGGTTGGCTTTGTTTTCTTTATTTGTGTTTTTATACCTCTGAGGAATTTTATTGTATTCACATCAATTGATGCAAGAGGAACAAACCCTGTTTCTCATGCCTAAAACTAGCTTTGGGATTTTATTTATCTGGAAAACAAAGGCAATGCTCCCCTTGTCTCATAATTGGTCGTGTTCTGCTACTGCAAACTCGTTCACTCATTCACTCATCAAGCCATTTGCTAAGCAGCAGTTCCCAGGTTTGCCAATTTTACAGTCACTAAGGATAATCCAGTTGATCAAGTGGACAAAAGCCCTCAGGTTCCTGTCACTTACCTTCTAATCTGGGGAATGCATATTGTTGATTACCAAGAATGTCAGACAGTGAAAGTGCTAAAATGAAAACAGAAGGGCAATGGGGAGTGAGGCAACAAGGCAATGCATACTGCTAACCAGTTGTATGTTCAAGGCCAGCCTCTTCTGGGCCTCATGGTACTGTGTAAGAGATTCCTTTCTGTCAAAGATAGAAGGGTATGAATTTAAGCCCCAATAATATGCAGTATGTTATTGAAAACAAGTATTCTGCAGAAACTAGAATTTCCTATTCATTTTCCATAATCAGGATTGCCCTGACTCTCCAGGGGCTCTTTAAGAGAAGGGGATCTTAATTTGGAGGGCTCGGGTCTTTGTTTCAATTTGGTCTTGTGAGTGTCCTGTCTCTCACTTCATACGGGTTTGAAGGCACAGCAGAATGACCTCTTTTTGAGTCCTTTCTCCTACAGGTCTATCCATCTATCTCACTGTAAGGGACTTATTAGTGATGTTATAATAGACAGTAATGTTCTTTAAACCCTCAGAAGAATCTTCAAACCCTATGCCTCAGTGGCTGTTTTCTGGAGTCTTCGATTTTCTGTCTTTTCTCCAGGTCTCTTCTCTGTTGTTCTTATCCCATGTACAAAAAAACAGTGATAGCAACAATGACAGCAGCAACAAAAACTTTCTCAAGACTAACTTCAATATCCCATGACATGAAAAAGCCATTTCAACTTGTCATCTATATTCTTTCTTCTCTTTCTTCACTCACATTGCCACACTCACATACATGGGTATGTCCTGTTAAATTGATCCTGTATGGAGTGGACTGTGTTAAGATCCCCAGAAGCCTAAGAATGGGAAAATGTATATATCTCCATCAATTTACTTAGGAACTCTGAGGTATACACAATATATAGAAGTGTTAGCCCAATTTTTTCAATGTAGACAAATGGCTGAATATAATAAAGAAACAGAATCTCTACCCCCCAAATTCTAGATGCATTCCCTAACCTCTCAGTCACAGAAATATAAATACTTCATTAAGTTAAATGTACTCACTGGTCCAGATTTCTTGAAGACTTTGTTTACATATACTTGCAATCTAATGAGAGCCTTTGCACTAGTTCAATTATTTGTTTCTGTGCTAGAATACTAATATAAGCATTAAGGGAGGAGTATAGATAGTTTCAGAGGATACATCATAGAAGGAACATAAGGCAGAATCCCTTCGTGTTCTTGTGGGAACTAAAACATGGACCAGAAGCAGTTAGGGGATAATACACTCCTAAGGAGATACCTCAGTCTTGTAGTTCCTTCAGGTGTGCCCTATGGACTCTGTAGCTCATGAAACAGTGTCATAAGCTGGGGAGTGATTGTTAAAACATCTGAGCTTGTGGGAGGAATTTCAACTTTTGGCTGTAATATCCTGTAACTATAAAATTAAACTATACACTTGCAGGGCACAGTGGCATAGAATAGTCATTCTCATTTCTAAGGAGAGGAGTGGTTCCGTAGATAGAGTAAGACTGATGCTCAGCAGGGCAGCATTGAATCCTGTAGATCCTTGTCTGACACCTGGCTCATATGGTCAGGTGATGCAACCTCCAAAGGTTTGGGGAGCCCATCCTATGCCCTTGCCTTTTCAGATTTCTGCTCCTGGCCTGTGGAATTTCTTACATCCTGACATGTGGTGTCTAACTTCCTTAGGTTTGTAAATGCATATTAGGATTTACCCAGCTAGCTTCATTCATCATCTTCTCAAGGTCTTCCTACAGAGAACTTAACACTGAAGTATATTGACTGCCCTATATGTCTTCTCTTGTAACCCAGGTAGCAGCTCCATGACTATTTCATTCCTTTAGCCTACAACTCTGTAAACCCAGCAGCAGCTCAAACAGTAATCTGTCTTCCTTTGTACATGGCTACAATGATTGCTGAGTGTCTGAATGGCCAAAAGCAGAGAAACATTTCCCTATATGGTTCTTTGTAAACAGGAGCTTTCACCTCAAAGCAATGTCTTTCTAATAAGCTAAAACCTTGATACATTTGAGGCAGAACTGGATCAAGAACACTCAAATATATAAAACTACAGGGGCCATTCTCATCCTAACCACCACCTTAACAGCAATGGCAACTGAGATTATTAAATGAGATTTTGATTTAATAATATATAAATATATATAAATATACTTCCTCAGTGTATTTAGTGTTACTTGTATGTACATGACTTCAGGGTTGACCAGTTGGTATTGGATAAACAACAGAGGGCTCATTTCTGGACAAGACTATTCTACTCTCAGCATTCCTTAGTTGCCATGGATCTTTCTTTGGGGTGGGGCCCTGTGAGATTGTCTCCTTTCCTTGTTAACTTGTCTAATGGCCTTGAACTTGTCCAGGTATTGTTTAGGCAGCCATATTGTTGAGATATCATGGATGATGTTTCCCTGTCATTTCTAAGATACATAACCTCACAGTAGATTTCCTGGGCTCTTAAATTCTTTCTGCCCCCTCTTCAACAATGTTCCCTGAGCAATAGTTGACAAGCATATTTTTAAAAATTCTTAATTCTTAAAAATTGTGTTAATTATACTGTAATTTCAAAAAAATAAAAAATAATTTAATATTCATACATTAATATAATGTCTGGATCAAATCCATCCCTATCACCTCCCCTCCATTCCCTTTTCTATCCT
Source organism: Cricetulus griseus (assembly GCF_003668045.3). Taxonomy (NCBI): domain Eukaryota; kingdom Metazoa; phylum Chordata; class Mammalia; order Rodentia; family Cricetidae; genus Cricetulus; species Cricetulus griseus. The sequence goes on along the minus strand of NW_023276807.1, from coordinate 55,985,996 downwards.
CCCACTTTTTTCCCCTTACATCTTCAGTTTTATACATGTATACAATGAAACACTGTGGTGATATCTTGCCTTCTCAGGTACCAGGGATGTATGTGACTAATAAAAAATTAAGCAAATCTAAAAACATCTAAAATAAAAGACAATTTTTATTGAAACATAAAAGAACATGTTAACAGATGAACGCAGTCAAAAGGCAATCATTAAACAAATGAATGAAAAGCAACAGTAATTAACAAATATTTAGACAATACAAAAATTTGAACTATATAAAATAGCAATGCCTACTGTGTGAGAGGAAACAAGACAATAAACAAAGTCTATTGCTTGCTAAATTTGAACACCATATGAAGCATGACACAAAACAGAAAATGCAGAAGTGGGGGAAAATTTGAAGGAGGATACAAGAAATTCACAAGAAAAGAAAAGAAAGAAGGAAATGTCAACCACAGTATGAGCTATACTATATACAGGACAGTGAACAAGTACAGAAATTTTAGTGGCTTGCATGATGGTGGGCAGACAGCAGAGAGAGAGATAAAGCCTGTACTTACTGTTTATGGAGGCCAAAGGTTGATGTTGAAAGTGTCTTTGTTTCTCTCTGTTGCTCCCTATCATGTTTTTGAGACAAGGTCCCTCACTAATTGACTAGAGTCTATGGCCAGCAAACCCAAGAGATCTATTCTGTGCCAACTCATCTTTAAGCTCGGCCACATGCACCCTCCTTTTCATGAGGGTGGTAGGAATCCAAATTAACCTTACATGTGTCTGACAACAACTTCACCAACTGAGTTATGCCTCTAGCCTAATTAATACAATATTTGTTCCATTCACCAGAGTTCACACAAATGGAAAAAGAAGACTTAAATGTCAAATGATGCAAAACAAATGGCAGACAAATCTTAGCCAGAAAACAAAATATTGTGGAGTTCCATTCATTTTGCAAAATACTCGTTAGACCCATACTATTAAAAGCAAGAAATCAAGTCAAAATGTCAAAATGTTCAAGTTTTACTTGATCATATATGTTAATTCTCAGTACTATATCTTTATTTATTTAAAAACATATGGAAATTCTAATGTTATGATGGAAAGTTTTAAACTCAGGAGAATCATACGAACCATTTGTTCTATGCTCATCTTTAGTTTTCTGTTGACTGCTGGATGAATCTCATTTTGGGGAATTGTGTTTAATCCTTTGTTCATCATGCAGTTTGTCTTTAGTGCTCTACAAAATATTCATTTCACTGTTCTCCATCATGTGTCAGAAAAATAGTTTGTTTAGAATTAACTGTTCAGAGTAATTAATTTAAGCCAATTGTGGCATACCTGTTCTTCTCCCTGTTGTAGCTGGCTTAATTAGCAGAGATTTGAAGCAATGAATATCCTTCAGTCCCTTGTGCCTAGGGATATTTCATTCTTAGTTGTTCCAGAGAGCACAGTAAATGCCCATTATCCATGGGATTTCAGTTATCTATAATAAACTTCAATATAAAAATATTGCATAGATTTTTTTTTAGAAAATGTGTTTTGAGTGGCATGATAAAAATCTCAGAACTTCTCACTTTTACTGTCCAACCTTAGATGACATTTCTTTTACCTAGTGTATTCAAGCCATTATCTGCTACACACCTGATGGTGGGTATCAGTAAAGGTGGTATGATACTACATGTGTTCAAGTAACTTGTTCTACTTAAAATTTTCCAAAAGTAGAAGAGCAATAAATCAGACAATTGGGATATGTCAATGAGAAGCTGCAAAATGCTTCCTTTGAGTTAAAAAAAATGAAGTTCTCAATAGGGAAATAAAACTAAACAAAAACACATACAAATAAATAATGTTTTCATCCTTATCATCACAAACAAAAAGCAATGAAAAACACAACCTGAAGTAGTTCAAACCATAAGAATTTCTTTCTTCTTCTTCTTTTTGTTTTTTTAGTTCAAATTAGGACCAAGCTTGCTTCACATGTCAATCCCTTCTCCCTCTCCCTCCCCTCCCACTCAAGCCCCAAGCCCAGCACCTCCTCCCCCTCTGCTCCTCAGGGAGGGTAGGGCCCTCCAAGGGGGCTCCCCACATTCTATCACATCATCGTGGGCTGGGCCTAGGCCCTCCACCATGTGTCATGCCAAGAGAGCATCCCTTCACATGGGATGGGCTCTCAAAGTCCCTTCTTACACCAGGGAATAATACTGATCCATTACTAGGGGCCCCCTAGAGTGCTGAGGCCTCTTCCTTGACATCCAGGTTCAGGGGTCTGCATCAGTCCCATGCTGGCCTTCCAGATAGCAGTCTGGGGTCAATGGTGCTCCCCTTGTTCAGGCCAGCTGTTTCTGTGGGATTCACCAGCCTGGTCCTGACCCCTTTGATCGTCATTCCTCCCTCTCTGCAACTGGGTTCCAGAGTTCAGTTCATATAAGCAAACTTCCAATGTGCTTTCTTAAGCTTTAGCTGCTGTCTCATTCTCTCTACATTTTCCAAACCTATGGTTATCTTTCTTCATGGATTTCAGTAAATGATGGGAAGATCTGTGGCCACATGACTTCTCATTCACATCTTTTTTGTTTGTTTACATATTTTATTTTCTTTTTTATATATTTGAATTACAAACAAGATTGAATTACATGAGGATCCCAGTTCCCTTTTCCCTCCCTTCCTCCTCTACCACCCCGCCAACTAAAATCCTACCTATCATATGTCCTTTCTTCTAATCTACACCTGACTCAAAATTTCTGCTTCCTTGTGACCTCTGCATCCTTCCTTTTCTTCCCTTCTCACTCTCTGGAAGAGGGGGGAGGAAGCTACATATTTTATTTTCGAAGCAATTTGAGGTAGGTAGGAAAGAGGCAGCCATGTCAGTATATGTAAGGAGAAAAAATCAACATTATACAGGCACCCTTATTCACATCTTATCACATAAATGTTCAAAGTGCTTCACAACACAGGATACAGATAGTTCAGTTTGTATAGATAAGCATGCAAAAAAGCCATATACAGGGCCTATTTTTATCTTGCCTTAGTCATTTACCGGGACTCCAGGAACATACCAACCTACAGATAAAGGGGACTATTGTCTTACTGTTTGGGATGTTTGTTCAAAAACAAATGTTTCACAATTTGATTGTAATCCAGTTATACAAGTGAAAATATGGTTTTGAAAATTTCCACTTGTCTTTAAACTTCCTTTTTCAAAATTAAGGGATCAGATACAGGATTTATGAAACATGGAAGTTACATAACTTTTGGTATTCCTTTAAAAAAACCTACAATTACAAAAAAGTAGATATTAAACAATCAAAAAGTAATCACAGCAATTCAGGTATTGTGACACATGTTTTTAATCCTAGCACGTAGAAAGCTGAGAAAGGGAATTTTGCCTTTGAGGATGGCTTAAATTATTGGCAAGTTCCAGTCCGGCTTGAGCAATGTCACCTGACCATGTCTCTCAAAACCAAGCATCAGTCTTGTAGCTCATTAGTAAAGTTTTTTTCCTTGCAAATGCAAGGCCCTGGGGTTGACTATCAGTTCTTCCAAAAATTAAAATAACAAAAGTAAACCAGTGAACCACAAACAAAACACATGAATAAGCCCCTGATAATTTCTTCGTATTTTGCAACATTTTATATAGACTAGAAATTAATTTATAATTCAATCATTTTTATAACTTGCTTAGTTAAAATATATACTTCATTGCTGAAAATTTACATTCAGAAAATGTAAGGCTGCCATCACAGATAAATTCCCAGTTAAAGATTTGAGCTTATCAAGCATAAGAATTCTCCTAAGTTTTAATTTACTGAATTCCCTTTTCCCCTAGTATGGGAGTGTGTATGTGTATTTTTAATTATAAATGGCATATTAACAAGTATATCTCCAGTGGGAGAGAACTGCTTTGACCAAGAGTTAGTGAAAACCAAATCTCCTTTATATTTTGTGTTTATGAGAATTGGAAGAATATTACACAAGCAGGCTTCTAGTGCTATAATTTCCAAGATGTTTTGTTTCTATGCACAAAGGTTATTAAATGTTACCTAAATATATGCTAACTAAACTAAATCTGACTTAAGTATATTCCTCCAGGAATATGAATTAAAAAATCTCAGCCAACCTAACACTCCCTGACATAGAAAAATGAGGCAGATGAAAGTCTAGACAGGAGATGGTAACATGAATGACAGCCTGGAAGGAATTCTGTGTAGGAACAGACAACTATTTTAGTGTTGGGGGAAAAGGCTGGGATGGTTAAGTACTAATAAAACTTTATTGATAAAACAGTCAGTAGACAAAACTTACCTTCCCTTGATGGTAACCAACCCAGCTGAAATAGCATGCCAGTGTGTATTTCATATGAATTTCTAACAAATTAACACATTTAAAGACACCTGAAGGAGAATGAGTCAGAGCACTATGAAAACCTAATCTGATCATCATGAAGAAAGTCCTCTTCTGAATACAATGGTTTTCCTTTCCTGTTTTTGTGACATTTGTTTCCCATTAGGTGTTTACAACCTTTTCTGCAAGAGGCACAAAGACTCCTTCTCTTTCTTTCAATAAGAGTCAATATGCTTTTTTCCTATTAGTCCTTGCAGGTTATTGTTTTGAATAGCATGCTTGGATATATATTTTTACAATATTTAAAATACCTGGAAATATCTATTGAATAATTTATCTCTGAACAGATTTTAATTGTCAGTGCTATCATAATATTGAATATTGAGCAATGATTTGATTCTTTTCCTTCCTTTTGATAATATTTCTCAAATTTTTCAACACTGAATAATTTTCCCAAAAGTATTAAAGACTTAGGTTAGCTTTAAGACTCTCTGTGATTGTTGTATCTTCAATAAACAGAGTATTTTTAATCCTTCATACAATTTTGAATTAGTTCTTAATGTGCAAAGAGCTGCTGGATTTTATACACTGATTATGTAAAGACCATGTTATAGCTCTGTAGTGTTCTTCATTCTTTTGAAGTTTCATGATAGATGTTTGTCATCTGCAATAAATACTAAATCACTTGATTTCCACTTTGATGTTTTGCTTTGGCATTAGGGTTATTTGAACTTGTTGGTTATTGGGATAACACAAAAAGAAGGCCCAATTGTGTAGGATAATGTATAAAGACTGGACTATCCTAGTCCATACTTCTTTGGTATTACTAGTCAGAATTCATCTGTAAATTATGATTGACATTTTTTAGCTGAAGAATCTTTTTAGTACCATTTAAACACACATGACTCAAGATGAACACTATACTACATTTTATTAGATGTGCCTTGAACTCTTAAACCTGTTTGCATTCCATGATCTTTTTTTATCCCTTGAATATATTTCACAAGAATTTGTCTGTAAAGCCTAGTTGTTTCTTTTGATTTTCTTATTGTACTTATATCTTTCTTTATAATTTTCTTCTTTCTATGGGATTACTTTTCAATTGAAATTCAATTGAAAGGCAATTTCAACATGATCTTCAAATTAAATTATTCTTATTTATTTATCACTTTACACAAAAATTATTCAATATAGCACATTTCATTACAGTTTTAGTTTATAATAGTCTTAGTTTTGTTTTTCTAATTTATTCTTTGTTTACTATTGTTTATTTTCAATTTTATTTGATATTAAATTATTTAGCTATATGAAATTAATTTGCATGCTTAAAACTATGACATCTATACTTTACTTTTAATTGAATGCCTTCAGTTGCACATTACTAGAGTCTTCCAATGTCTGGCATATATGTCATCCATATTTTCTAATTTCCATATATGACATTCAATGTTTTCCATTTTTTCTAATATATACTCCTATTTTCAAATGCTCTTTGTATATGTGAACATGTATGTATTCTGTGCCTACTGTGATTTCTATATTCACTTATACATCAGTCTCTCTACCCTTGACACTTTGAAAGAGTTTAATTCCCTCTCCTCTTACTCAGTCAGTGGAAACTGACAAAGTTCTCTGTGCTCATTCCTGTTTCTGTGGTACCTCAGGCTTTAAATCTTAGAACCATATCCAAAGATAATATAGCTTCTCTCAACCTGGTTGCCTAAAATGTAACCTGTAGAACAAAGCATACAGGAAGATTGGAACAGAAGTGCTGAACACTTACATGTAAATCCTGAGACTGGGGGGTTATTTGCTTGGGTTTCATCCATAAATTTGTGTTAGTTTACACCACAGTAACCCCCACATTTCAAAAACTCACATAGCAAGAGGGGTATATGCTTGGTTTATGTAATACACACAGCAGTGGAGTTTTACATAGGACTCAGGATAAATGACCCATCCTATGAGTCTGAGATAAGGGTGAAGCTGAAGCAGAGGGGAAAGAATAGCTGGCAGTGTGAATAACTGCTCAAACAAGATGAGGATGCCAGACAACACCCATGGTACCTCTACTCGTAGCACCTTGACCAAATAGCATACTGTAGAACCAAGTTGACTGCCGCTTCTATCAGGAAAGGTACAAGAAAGTAAGAGCTGTCAAGGAAGGCAGCAGATACACTTACAACAATAAACTCTAACATGTGCAACACAAACTATTCTGTCCTGACCAGTATTTGTCACTTTTCATTTCTGGTTGATATGCCAGTTTTGGAGAGAAACATCCCTGCAGTGTGATGGACTATTTTTTTCTGAGATTGGATTGGTCTGTCTCTATCTATTTGAAAACAATGTTTCAAAGTATATACCTATTTTACAGCATATCTTATGGTGTTTGTAATTGGGAGGTATATTGGGGAATGTTGCTTTAAAATTCTTCTTACATTTGATTTTCTATAATAATAGAATTGCAAAGATATTATTTAGTTTCACCAGCATAGTTTTTAAATATTTTAAATTTGAGTGTGTATGTGTGTGTGTGTGCGTGTGCGTGTGTGTGTGTGTGTGTGTGTGTGTGTGTGTGTGTGTGTGTGTATGTGTGTATGTGTGTGTGTGTGTGTGAAGTAATGACACAGTAGCCAACATCTCTGTAACTGGCCTTAAGACACACTCAACAAGAAGGAGGCCATGCCTGGTACTGAAAAGCTAAGTTAACTACTCAGTGCTAGTGAAATTATGGTTATTGGAGTAGAATTTATAACCACTTCTTTACTAAATGAGCATAATGACTAGCAACAATCTATCAATATTTGTCCTTATAGCACAAATAAGTGTGGTCCTCACCACCACCAAGAAACTTATCTTTGTGACATACAGAGGTCATCACAGAAAACCACAACCAACCAAAATGCAGAGTTTCAGAGCCCAGTCCCAGATGATACATCTATGCAACATCCTATATCTAAGGTTCAGGAACATTGCAGAAGGGGAGGCAAGGTGCAAAGAGCCAGAGGATTAGGGAATTTGGTGTGAGATTGTGTCTTCTAGAATATCAGAGGCTACTTCTATAGGGTTTCACCAATATGACTAGCCACGTGTGAGCTGAACAAGAACCAATGAACATGCCAACTGGACAATGAAAAATCCTCAAGGCCTCAGGCCTACACAAAGAACTATAGGCAATCTAGGAAAGCTGGGAGCAGGAGTAGTGATCTTCCCAGGGAAGAGCACAACAATTGGTTGTCCAGTGCCAAATGGTCCTCCCTGAAAACACGAATTCAGGTAGCATTATATGAACTGAGCAGGTTATATTCAGGAATATATACATATATGCATATTCATACATGAATGCTATAACAATTAGGAAAAGAATTTGAAGGAGAATGGGGAGGAGTGTATGAGATAGTTTGGAGGGAGGAAAGAGAAGGGGAGAATATTGTAATTAAATTGAAATCTCAAACATAAAAGAATTTTAAAAAGCAAAAGGAGAGGCAATAAGAGAAAGTAACTGTAGGTGCTTGTCAATTGACAAGTAATAATATATTGTCTTATTATAACATGCTGCATACAATTATTTCTATTTAGAATAATTTCTCTCTGTATCAGAATATGCTATTTTCCATTCTTATAATGGAATTATCTTCAAGGCACCCACACAACTATAATTACCACATTTTCTTCACCCTTATCTCATCTTCTCTCTCACTTCACAGTTTCTTTTGCCCCAAAGTTCCCTGTGATATTTTGGGGAGCAGTCATTTAAATCCACTTAAAATTTTTGTCTTAATTCTAATTTTGTTGTATATGGATTTGTGTTTTCTCTGTGTGTATACCTGCATGCCCCATGTGTCCATGTCCCTAAGCAGGCCACAAGAGGGCATCAGATCTTCTGCAACAGGCGTTAACAGATGGTTGTGAGCTACCAAGTGAGTGATTGAATCAAACCCAGCTAGTGCTCTAATTACTGAGGACTAGCTGGCTCTCAATTTAAAAAATTCAAATTAACATAAAAGGTTAGAGGAGGGTGTGAGGGTATTTATCTTGACTTGTTTTAAATAATGACAATCATCATCATCTAAAACTGGTTTATTTGTATTAATAAGTACCTTCATAATCATTTATTTTCCTTATCATGAACACTCTAGGAAGTCATGATGCTGTATAAGAACAAAGGAAACACTGGCTGAAGTGAGTACTGTTGTTAGTGAAATGACATGAGCATTAAATCTTTCCTATATTTTAGTTCATTTATTTTTTAAATGTGATACTTTTGCTAATTCTTTGAGAGTTACATAAATATATGAAATATATTTTATTGTTTTCATTCTATACTCCTCATCCTAATTCCTTGTATACCCATCTTCCATTACCCAAACCATCCTCAAGTTCTTGATATCTTGTTTTGTTTGCTTCTCCTTTTCATTGATTTTGTATAATGCACCAAGTCGAGTTTCTGCTGTTTAGGTATTTGTGGGTATGCAAGGGGCCATCCACTAGAGCCTGGTCAACATACTGGAGGCTACCCAATTAAAAATAACTTGATTATTTCTACTCTGGTAGTCACCCATGGTCAGCCAGTGGTGTGTGTTCCTTGTCCTCCACACACCCAACCACCATTTGGGAATGTTGATTAGGTTGATTTTACGAGGGCCTTGTGCAGCAATCACAGATGCTGTGAATTCCCGAGTGTAGTAATCCAGTCTTCCCTTACCTGTTGCTCTGCAGTCTTCATATTCCCACCCTCATGATGATCCCTCAGCCTGTAGAGAATGGTGGACCCATTTATGGATGAGCCCTTCACAGACTCTTATTCTCTGCTCTTTGCTCAGTTGTGAGTTTCTGTGTTAACTACTAGCCACTGTCCAAAACATCTCTGATGAGGACGGCACTAACCTGTGGATATAAAGATATGATTTAGAGTCAAGTATGATGGTACTTTAGCAAATTAAAAGTAGTAGTTTCACTCCTGGGGCCTATGAGTTCCCAAGCCATGGTTTCTTGACCGGATTTACAATATAGGCAAGAGCTTCCTCCTGTGCGGTAGGCCTTAAATCAAATCAGAATGTGTTTAATTACTCACATAAAATGCATACAATTATTGCCCCCAATGGGCATATCTAGCCTAGTGGGCCATATTGTAGCTCAAATTGCTCACAATTGACTAAGACCTTTGATCACTCTTCTCCCACAGCAGCCTTGTACAGTACATATCAGGGTTGTGAAAGTTAGCAAGCAGAGAGGAAGCTTCCTGGTCAATGCCAACTTGATTTCCCCATATTCTGTAGCCAAAGTGTGTGGTGTCTTCTGGTACAGGACCTTAGCCCCAAGTTGTGGTAGGCAACAAAGTGCAATGACAACAGTATGTATATTTGTTTTGGTTTTCTAGGATACCCCTAAAGAACTTGATGGCAGATATCCTATATCTGTCACTTGGCTTTTTATTTGGCAAGGTATGGTGTATGGCTTCTGGAGGAGGTTTATCACCTTCTGTAGGATAACTTCAATTAAACTCTTTTGTGTGTCTCAATATATATATATATTTGCATATATATGCAAATATATATGAGTCTTTGAAGTAATAGACATATTACTTCAAATAGACACATGGCTTTTTCAAACATCCTTTGTGTTAGTTATCCCTCCCCCATCTACTTCTCTGCCTCTTCCTTCCATCTGTTTCTCCTCTTAGAACTACTTTTCAATAATTTCAACCCTCTCCCCTTCATCTTCCCTAAGTTCTAATTAACATCTTTATTCTGTCTCCCCTCTAATGACACCTCTCTAGTTTCTACAGGTATGACAAGTTAAACACACAAATCTAAAGTGACATTTGTCTTTCTGGGTCTGTGTTATTCCACTTAATTCCAGCTCCATTAATTTACCATCCAATTGCATAATTTAATTTTTACCTTACAACTAAACAAAATTTTGCAGTATGCAGGTACCACAATTTCATATACATTTATTATTTGATAGTTGTCTGCTCTCTTTTCAGTCCTTTTCCTTAAAATGGGTGTCTTATTTGTTTATCGTTCTGCAGTCTAGATGCTTGAGTGTTTTCAGTTTTCTGTTTTGAATGAAGTATTCATGCATCCACTGTATGGCTGCCTTTGTATTCAGACATTCCTTTAACCATCTTTTAATCATGGGAAGTATTTGTTGCAATCATGGCTGTAGGGAGCTGTCCCTGCATTCTCCATTACAAGATGGCGCCTGCATCCGGCAGGCACCGAATGTAAACAAGTTAATGCGCGCAGGCCCTGGGTAACTTTCCATTCCTTGATCTCTGCCTATTCCGTGGCGTCATATGGTCCGATGAGCTACAGCCAATCATGGGGTAACACGTCCAAAGCGGCGGTTGCCAGCCTTTATTAGGGGACAGGATTCTTGGCTCGGGGTCTCTGCTCTGGTAAGCTTATGCTCTCCTCTCAAGACGCATTAAAGCTTTACTGCAGAAGGATCCGAATGTCCTGTGTGGTTCTTGCCAGCAAGACTATCGCGCGGGACACATGGCAGATAGTTTTGCCAGGTATATTTAACAAATTGTGACATTTCAGCCCTGGGAATAAAAACAATCCAAGCCCTTCTTGCTTTTAGAGTTTAACTTGAAAGCCAGCATTTGTTTGTGACTTGGTCCTTCCTTATCTTTTGCATCAGTGAACATACTTTTTCCTCTGTGCATTCAATGTTAAACTATAATATGAAAGTCCAGTCCTAAACATCTGGTGTTCTTTGTGCCTCTTGTATCTAATGAGCTGCTCTTTCCCTAAATTTCGAAAATTTTCTTCTATGACTTTATTAAAAACATTTACTGTGACTTTTATGTGAAATTCCTCTCTTTATATGCTTATCATTCATAGTTTTTTTCATTTTAATGCAGTCTCAAAAACATTGAATGTTTCAATCATGCATTAAAAAAGATTGACCTTGACTGAATAATCCAACTCTTCCACTTTCCATCATACTCGGATACTCAATCTTTCCCATGTTGTATTCTATTGGTAAGGTATTTCACTGAATCTTTTATTTGACCTATTTTATTTTTCATTTCTGTCATCATTTTGGTTCACCTTTCTTTCAGTATTACTATCTCTTTATAAAATTCTACTTTCATTTCATAAATAAACTTTCTCATTTTTCATACTTCTCTGTATTCTCTTTGGAAATATTTGAATCTTCTCTGAGTTATTTTACCATATTCACAATCATTCATTTTAATTCTGCATCTGAAATTTTATCTAAATCATTTTGATTTGGGGACTTTACTGTGGCATTAATGATTTAAGGAAGAAACAAGCTGTCTTGGTTTTCATTTTACTTGCTTCTTTTTACACTGAAGTGTGTCTATATGGGTTTTGATCACTGGTTACGATGTTGCTGTTGTGTATTCAAAATGTCCCTCTTCTTTTGGTAGATGTATTAGTTGTGTTCCAGAGAGAATAGGTTGAAACACAGTTGTGGGTGATGTTTCCAACAGACTGTTTGATACAGGAACCAGGCTTTATCTCCATTTCACCTGGAGGGCTGAGAACTGTCTACAACAGCAGTGACAGTCTAGTAGCTCAACTGCTCTGATAATAGAGTAGCAAATGGCTATATAATAATTTTAAGTATCAATTGAATTAGGTAATAAATGGACCCTGACAGTTCTATAAATAATAATGCTATTTGATAAGTGGTTGTATAACATGGATATACCTAAGTCTTACAAGAAGGGTCACATACTTCAGTAGTTTTAGGTGTTACTGATTCAGGACAACTCAGCCCCCATATAAATTTCACTCAGTCATTTCTCCAAGTCCTTCCACAAGTATACCACATTTGGCATATCTTTTTTGTTGTTGTTGTTTATTTGGGTTTCCCTCCCTCTCTTCCTTCCTTTTATTCCTTCCTTCATTTTATTCTTCCTTTCCCCTTTACTTTCTTCCCCTCCTTCCTTTCTTTAATTACTTCCTTTCTTTTCTTTGTGTTTTGAAACAGGGTCTTAAGCAGGAGAGTCTTAGTAATGTTGAATTCTTGTTCCTTCTGTCTCCATCTACCAGGTGCTGGGATTACAAGTATATGCCAGCATGCCTGGACTCATATTTATACTTAAATAGTCTTTTTCTAAAAGTGCCCATCTTAGCTGGGCAGTGGTGACACACACCTTTAATCTTAGCACTCTGGAGGCAGAGGCAGGCAGATCTTTGTGAGTTCGAGGCCAAGCCTGGATGAGCTCCAGAAGGAACACACAAACAAAAAAGTCCCAGCATTTTGAAGCTGTAGGAATAACTCACATTTTCCCCCAAATTCACAATCTACCAGGATGGAGATACAATAGCCACGAGAGGGCTGTCTTCTAAGCTTTTGAGCCCATTGTTTCCACAAAGAATTATGGTGCATATCCCTCTTTCCACTTCTAATCTGTGCTTTTAAAAAATAATCATTGAATCAATTGTAGAATCCTGTTTCCTCATGAATTAATACATGTTTACAAGTTTTTGTTTTTTTGCATGACAGTCATGACTGATATTCTAACACATATCACAAAGGAGGCTGCCAAGTATGACTGTGAACAAGTGTATTTGGAAGTCTTAGATGGAGAAGATCCAAATTTCAAGGCCATCCTGAACTAACTATACAGGGAAACTAAGGTCATCTTGGCTATAAAGAGAGACCCTATTTTCAAAATAAGTATAGTAGCAACAACAACAAAACCTATAGTAGCTATCTCTCAAAATCTTGTCTCTATACATGAAGAAACATTAGTTGGCTAGAACTAACTTACCTAGCTATACCTTTCAGGACTAGGCAGTGCAAAGCATGTATATTCTTTAACTTTACCACAGAGGTCTTCAGAAGGGTGTCTGGGCTTGCTTTGACCCTTCCTTCTAGAAGTAGCAGATTAGACCCTTTGAGACTTCTGTTTTAAGAAGAAATGGCTCAGAAATCCTTGCACTACTCATTTCTCTTGTATACATACCTTTTTACTTCCTTTCTAAATTCTCTTTACCCCAATTCAATTTTGGTACATTTTCTGGTTAGGTCATTTTACATGTTGGACCTTGCCTGAAAGTGGTGCTGAATATAAGCCCTAGTTCAAGGTTGTAAAACATGGGAGCTTATCTCTGCAGGTAGCTGACTCCTATGCCAGAAATAATAGCACAGAGGAAAAGTATCATCTTCCAACCATAACAATATTTCAGGCACTATTGTGATGGCTATTCCTGGTTGTCAGTTTGACCACATCTGAATTAACTAAAGCCTAAATCAGTAAGTGCACCTGTGAGGGTTTTTCTTAATTGGATCACTTGAAGTGAGGAGACCTACTTCTAATCTGGATCTTTAATGGGAAGATCTACCATTAATCTGGGCATTACTTTCTGGTGGCAGCCTATATAAAAAAAAAACATGGAAGAAGGAAGCTTTACTCTTTGCCTACTTGCTCTTACTAGCAAGTTAATTCCTTCATTGGCATTAGTGCCTACTTATTCAGGATTCTAGCATTTACTGAAGTCCAGATGAAACAACCAGGCTCCTGGACTGAACAGCCACTGAATTCTTGGACTTTCTGTTGGCAGACAGCCATTGTTGGACTAGCTGAATCACAGACTGTAAGCCACTCTAACAAATCCCCTTTAAATATACATTCTATCATTTTTTTTCTTCTTTAGAACCCTGACTCTTACAACTATCCAGAAAAGAAGAAATATTCTGGATAAAGAACTAAAATACATGATGTTTTCCTTTTCTTAATTTCTTAAATTGAAAATAGTTTCTTCTCAGTATTTGGCTCCCAGTTCTGAAAATGGAACCTTCTTTCTATGCTTTGGAAATTCCAGTTCCTCCTTCCATTTTTAGTGCCCTTTGACAAAGTCTGGTGAAAAGCACATCTACCAAACTGTTGCTCTTTAATTCTTGAGTGTAACTATTTACTACCCAGTCTGAACATGTTCCTTGTGTTAATTCACTGGGCCGAAGGAACTATATACTCAAGTAATTGTATTGTGAAAGCATTTTGAAACTCCCAATATTAACCATTCTCATCCCACCCCCTGCCCGTCACCTCCTTCCCTGTCTTCTTTCTTCCTTTTTCTTCCCACTCCACTCAAATTCCCACTCTCTCATTCTCCTTTATTGACTTTTCCCATTATGTGACACCAAACTTACCTAACCACCACCAAAAAAGAAAGAAAATATATTCTCTCATACAATACATCCTAACCACAGGCACCCCTCCCCTCTCTCCTCCTGCTCAGTTGATTCAGTGGGTCATGTTCTCATCGGGTTCCCCATCCCCTCCAGCTCCTACAGTCTTTCCTCCCCCTCTTATGCATGGCCCTCTAATCTCTTAGGGAAGGGACCCAATGGAAACCTTAATTTAGACTCTCTCTCTCTCTGTCTCTCTGTCTCTCTGTCTCTCTGTCTCTCTGTCTCTGTCTCTCTCTCTCTCTCTCTCTCTCTCTCTCTCTCTCCCTCTCTCTCCCTCTCTCCCTGTATGATGACTGACTGTAGGTCTTTGTACCTGCTCTCATCTGATGTGGAGAAAGACTCTTTGATGACAACTACAGAATATCATTAGAAATATGATAGCTGAAGACAACTTCTACTTGGCTCGTTTAATGTAGAGAAGATGAGCTGGCATGGGCTTGGAGCCTTCACCCCTACATTCTAGTCTCTTTGGCACAAGAAGGAACACTGCAGGATATGGAAGGAGAAACCTGTATACCAACACAGCCATAAAACCTTCCACCTATAATCTCTCCTGCCAGCAGGAGGTCTTGGGGAAATGGTGGCACAGAGCTTGAGGGAATGACCAGCCAATATCTGATTTAACTTGAGGCTCACTCCACAATACTAGACTTTTTATTCCAAAATTTTCATGCCAAAACTTGTAAAATGAGGGTATAATCATATGAAACCTACTTTATCTTACAAAGTTTAATTTACAGCTGGACCTAAGCCCTTCATAATAGAGTGAAATAAAGCTAACCATTATATTAAACACAGGGTGTGGCAGTTCTGACAAAAATAATTATTATGTAATTATTATGGCAAACATTCTCCAATCTACTAAATTGAACTCAGGATGTACCCCCACATAATAGTCACAATACTGCACAAGGCTTTTACTATCAACTAGCTGTTTATTAATAAGTTAACTACTTAGTTTGATCCACCCATCATGGAAAGAGGAAGGATCAATTTTGCAATTAATTTTTCTTCAGCCCTAAAACATCATGATACAATCTGTGCTTTTGGTATTACTCTCAAGGCTTTAGTCTACTAGCAATAAGGACTTAAAGTTCAAAATAACTCTTCTCCAGTGTAATTCAAAGAGGCAAGTGAAGTTCATTTGGATGAAAATCCAAAGCAAGTGATCAAAAGAGCACAAATTAAAGTTGATTACATTTCCCTTTTTGCATCCTTGAAGGTATAGATAATTCATTATAAGCCCCAAATTAACAGCTTTCTGTTTCTAGCATATCACCTCAAGCATTGATGTTTTTTTTAATTGAATTTAAATTATGTATACAAATTTAAAATACAGAATGGTACATATTTAAAATACACTAGATACATAACAAATATAGTGTAGCTAGAATAAGGGAAGTTATTTCCCCAAAAGACACAGCAAATGGCCAATGTCTATAGTGATTAAAAATAAGCAAAAGTATAATTTTTATATTAGTAGTCTGGATAGTGGGGAGGAGTGATGATAATGTTGGTGTTGATAGTAGTGATGATGGTGACGGTATGAAAATAATGATGGTGAGAATGATTTTTGCTCTTTGACCCAGATGCTGGAGACACAAACACACTGGTCTTATGAGCACCATAAACTGTCTACCTGGGATTGGTGGTATTTTTTTCAGTTGTTCATCATATTTCAATAAGATACTTTAAATGTATGAGTTATATTGATCTATTTCTTAAGATTATCACAATGAATAAGTATCCATATTATTATTTATTCATGAATGATTTCAACACAAATAATTTAATCATTTATCATCTATATATTATGATTGATATTTCATACTGTCTTTTAAAATAATGCAATTTTAATTTTTTGTTTTAAAATTTTTCATTAAAAATTGGTATTTTTCATATAACATATTCTGATTATGACTTCCCTACCCAACCTCCTCCCAGACCCTCCCTACTTCCCCTCCCACCCAAATATATACCTTTGCTTTTTTCACATTTGGATATAAATGGTCATATAAAATAATAAGATAAAATTAAATTTAAAAATAAAATAATAAGATTAAAAATAAACCAGAATAGACAATACAAATAGAAAAGAAAAACATAGCAAAAGCTTACAACAAACATACACACACACACACAGAGAGAGAGAGAGAGAGAGAGAGAGAGAGAGAGAGAGAGAGAGAAAACATAAAAACACACAAGACTAGAAACCACAATATATACACAAAGGACCTGTAGGGTTAAATAATAAGGTGTTCTGAAACAAAGAACCTCAACAGATGTCTTTGAGTTCATTGTGTTTTGGCCATCTACTGCTGGGCATGGGGCTTAGGCTTAATAGTGGTTTGTATGTCCTGTGAGACTATGTTGGAGAAAGTTAATTTTTAATTTGTGAGGGGTTATCAATTGGAGATAGCTTCTGTGGTAGGAATGGAGTTTGTGTCCACTTCTCCTCTCAGCAGTGCTACCCGTTCTGGCCCATGCTTGTACAGATCCTATGTATATGGCCACAGTCTCTGAATTTATATGTGTACCAGCTCTGCTGTGTCAAGAGAGCCTTGATTCCTTGTTGTCCTTCATTCCCTCTGGCTTTTACACTCTTTCTGCCCCTTCTTCAACAGATATTCTCCGAGTCCTGAGGGAAAGGATTTAATGGAGACATCCCATTCATGGCTGAGTGTTCCAAGGTCTCTCTCTACACATTGCCCAGGTATGGGTCTCTGTATTTGTTCATATGTGCTGTAAGAAGAGTCTCTGAAGATGTTTGAGCAAGGCACTAATCTATGAGTATAACATGATGTTTTCAGGAGTTACTTTATTGCTAAGTTCCTTTAGCAAAACCGTAGTATTTCGTTTTCCCCTAGGTCACTGGTCTATCTAGTCTCAGGAACATAGCTACCTTAGCAGTGTCTGGAAAGGGTTTCATCTTATGGAGTGGGCCTTATTTCCAATCAGATATTGATTGGTTAGCCCTACACTCTTTGTCTCACAATTGCACTAGCATACTTTTCAGGCAGGTCACCATTGTAGAACAAAGGATTAGCAGCCTTGGACCCTTTTCAGTACCCAATCTTTCTAGGCTATCATTAGTCAACTTGAATACTAGAAACAAGTTTTACCAGGAACCCCCCTAGTGGCCACACCTAGCAGAGACTCACAACTATCACTACCTACAAGGCAATCCGCAGGTACCACAGTCTCCTAAGATCCAGAGAAGGCAACAGAAACCAAGGGACAAAACAGTCAATCAAATGAGATCACAGGGTGGTTCTCTAGGATAAGATTCCCTGGGCTGCAAAGTCAGCATGAAGTAGCATGGGAAAGACTACATCGTCCATTTTCCCTGGTTAAAATGCTAAGTCAGAAGGAACTTCCTTGCATGGGGATGCCAATATCTCTCACTCCCTGATGGGGGCTCTAGGGAGACAGCAATTCCATGATTGGAATTTCCAAAAAAGAAAATGGGGAAATGAAGGGACCAGCTCCCCATTTCGGCAGCCATGACAGTAACATATTCTCGCCATGACCTTGTCCTAGTCACTAGAAGTCAGAGGCCTGCCTCATGGCAAGGAACAAATTAGAAGTTAGCTGGTGACGCTATGCTTTATGGCTCTGGGTGTGCTTTATGGACAAGCGCACAGCAATGACGCACAGAGCATAGCAACCACCCTGGGAGGGCCTATGGGCCATAACAACAAATTGGCCAATCAACACAGGGCAAGCCCTTCAAGCCTGGAGGCACACCAATCCTGAGCCTGTGCATACCCCTAGACACTCCCCTTACGCTGCTCTACAAGGTCTCTCAGCAGGTGGTTCGAGCTGACTTTGCTAGCCATTTGCCATGGCGGGTGGGTGAAAGACCCATGCTAACATGGGGTTAGCTCGTTAAATAACAATGAAGCCTCATGCAGTTTGCATCAAGAAAAAAAAAAAAAAAAAAAAAAAAAAAGGATTTCCTGGGCTGCCAAAAGATAAAATGTCTGCACACTAAGTAAAATTTATAATCTTCTTTGAGATTCTCAATATTGTAATGGGGGGAGGTGAGGCACTACCCGAGGTCTTACACATACAAGCTTTAAGATGGGCTCCTTGTTACTTTACTGTAAAATACCCATATAAGATAGGAGGGCTAACTCCATGTCTGAAGCCTTACAAACAATGTTAATGGTGCTGAAATTCTTGCTTCTCAACTGGAGAAAGGCTTAAAAACTCTGGGCAAGGGTCTCCTTTCCTTCTCATTCTCCACAATTCTGTTTTTTATCTTTCCTTGGTGGATAGATTTACTTTTTTTTTTCCTTCTTTATAACTGTCTACATACTTTAAATTTTCTATTTGGAACAGAAATTCATTTTTTTTTAATTTTTAAAAATTAAAATTTCTATAAGAGAAAATAAATTAACAAAGAATTACCTTAAGAGGAAATATTTCCTTAATTAGGAGAATTTTGTGTGTGGTAGACAGATGGTAGGAAGCTGCTGAGACTAATTTGCTTTTCAAGGTGAAAAATCCCATTCTGCCTTTTCTTCTGGTAGCTACAGAATTTCTGCAAAAAATATTGCACTGGCATATAAGACCATGTTGCTTTTGGTGCTCATTAATTTTTGTTCCACCACAGAACATTTGTAGATTTTTAAAAATGAAATTATTCCTTTTTAACCATAATTTTTATTATTTAGACTTCTTTTAAGTTTTATTTTTTAATTGCACATGCATGCTTAACAAAATTTTCAACATCAGGAAACCCAAAAAACTCATGACCCTCAAATTGCTTTTTCCCCAAACAAAACATTATTGATTTTTATAATACGTAGTTTGTGTTTTTAAAAATATTTATGCATTATATTTTATTATTTCTTTGAGATTTTTGTATAAATGGTTTTGACAATATTCAGTCTCTCACTAACCTACCTAGCCAACTTTATGTCCCACTGTTTTTCTTTTACTCATGAAGTATGATTTCTGTTGCCAATATATTCACAGAAGCATCACTTTCCACTGGAGCTTGGTTGAGCTACCAGTGGCAACATTCTTCAACAAAAGTGACACTCTCCCAGCAGCAATGAGTTGCTTATCACTTTGCCTGGGGTAGGACTTCCTCTCCCCTTCCCATACTGGGATTTGGTCTGTCTTGAACTTGCTTACATGGGTTCATGTGTCCTGCCACAACTGCTTTGAGTTTGCATGAGCAAGTGATGTGTTGTGTCTAAAAACACTGTTTCCTTGCATTCATTCTCTGCCTCTGGGTATTACAGATTTTCATGTCCTCTTTTAAAATGATCCTATGCCTTGAGAGAAAGGTGTACACATTCCATTTAAGGCTAAGAATTCTTATTTTCTACACCTTGGTCAGAGTTTTGTTTCTGTGCTAATCACAATCTACTGAAAATAGAAGCTTCTCTGGTAAAGATTGGGTGATGCATTCTTCTATGAGTATAACAATAAGTCATTAAGAACCAGTTTAATATTAAGTCCATTCAGCAGAATAAGAACAATCAGGTCTCCTGAATATGATGGATAAGAAAGAAAGTGGGGAATACATGTGAACTCATGGTATGGCATAGGACATTCTGAACAACACTCCAAAAGCACAGGAATAAAGGCAAACAATTAATAAATGGTACCTAATGATACCCAAAAGCTTATGCAAAGCAAAGGGCACCATCATTCATGTGAAGAGGAACCCTAAAGAATCTTTAGAGGGAAAACCTTTAATCTTAACAGTTTCATAGGATTAGTATCTAGAATTAAAAAAAGCTAAAGTAACTAAACATCAAGAAAACAAATAATTCAATTAAAAATCAAGTGTGGAGCTAAACAGAGGGTTCTTCACAGATGAAATACAAATGACTGGGAAATATTT